>NC_083238.1:59246790-59562453 GCF_032191835.1 Heteronotia binoei
TGGCTTCCACCCAGGGAAAAGGTTTATGCAGTTTCCCCTCTGCTTCTGCTGATACAGAAGAGCAGAAATGGGGCTTCCACGTACCTGATTCTCCCACCCCGGTCTCTGGTAGTGGTCATTCCCCCTTCTATTGAGAACTAGTGATTTTTTCAAGACTTCTTAAAATTAGCAATTAAACAGCAGTATCTGATATAACATTATAACAATCTGTTCAGGTTCTCTGAATTCTCAACTTTCATTTTTTAAAAAAGTTTCTAGCCCTTTTCATTGTCAGGATATAAGAGGAAAGGCATATCTCGATGTTGAAAGAAGAAGAAGAAAAAAAAGACTAAAGATTTATACCCCACCCTTCTCTCTGAATCAAAGACTCAGAGTGGTTTACATTCTCCTATATCTTCTCCCCCCACAACAGACACCCTGTGAGGTGGGTGGGGCTGAGAGGGCTCTCACAGCCGCTGCCCTTTCAAGGACTGCTCCTGCGATAGCTATGGATAATAAAAGGAAATCACCGGAAACAATGCAACTTTCACAAAACAGTTACAAATATATTCGGTGCAAACTGAATTGAACAACAAGAACAGAACACTGCGTATACAGTATGAACAATGTCCTCACAAAGTCTTTCCACAGCCTGAAAGTCAGCTTCTTTTGAAAGACAGGGGTGTGTCTATCAGAAGAAGCTGACTTTCAGGCTGTGGAAAGACTTTGTGGGGACACTGTTCATACTGTATACGCAGTGTTCTGTTCTTGTTGTTCAATTCAGTTTGCACCGAATATATTTGTACACTGTTTTGTGAAAGTTACATTGTTTCCGGTGATTTCCTTTTATTATCCATTGAGTACATCAGTTCCAGTTGTGTTTATCATTGCTAATGACCTGAGATAGCTATGGCTGACGCAAGGCCATTCCAGCAGGTGCAAGTGGAGGAGTGGGGAATCAAACCTGGTTCTCCCAGATAAGAGTCCATGCACTTAACCACTACACCAGACTAGCTCTTTCAAGGACAACTTCTACGAGAGGTATGGCTGTCCCAAGGCCATTCCAGCAGTTGCAAGTGGAGGAGTGGGGAATCAAACCCGGTTCTCCCAGATAAGAGTCTGCACACTTAACCACCACACCAAACTGGTGTAGGAGATATGCACTGAGGTGGGGGAACAGGTGGGTGAGAGAGCACTGCTTCCCAATAACATAAAGCCCACGACAAATAACCTGTTTGTAAATGACTTAAAAGAGATGCAAACACATTCATCTCAATTCATTTCACCATGAATGCCAAGACATACAGCCCCCCTTGTACAGCCATTACCTCCGCTAGCACCATCAGCATCTGAAGCTGCTGCCCCCTCACAAGCTGCCTGTGCCCCTCCAGCCTCCTCCTCCTGTGATTGGCTACGTGCGGCTGCAGCCTGCAGACTCCTCCTCCTCTGCCAGATTTCTTCAGCCTCGTCAATATCTTGCAGTCCCCCCATTTCAGTTGACGGCCCTTCCTCTTGAGTGCTCGGGATATGTACCGAGGGCAGTGAGGCCTGGGTGCACACTACATCCTGTACTTCTGCGGCAGGTTCACTGCTGGCAGTGTCCACCGCACAAGCTCCTTCTTCCTCCTCCTGGGAGGAAAAGGCCGGGGTCTCTGAAAACCGGGCACTTTCGAAGGAAGAGCACTGAGTATCCACCGAGGAGAGTCGGGGAGCGGCGGCTTCGTTGCACGAACCGTCTGCCCCTTCTGCATCACTCTCTCCTTCCGGCCGAGTGCTCGATTCGCTAACGCTTTCTGTGCGAGCAGGGTCACTCGGCTCCGTTTCCGATGAAACCTGAGACGGTTCTGACCCCTGGTCAGTAGATTCAGCTTCCCGGACGCTTCTTCTGCTTCCAGGAGAAGACTCAGAAGCTCCCGTGTCCGAGCCAGTCGCAGGCTGCTCCACCTCCTGAGGTGCACAAACTTCAACTCCAACCAGATCTGCTGGTCCATCTTCTGGAGGACCCGGAAGAGATTCCGTTTCTTCTATTGCTACCTCTGACTCTAGAGGCCCCGGAAGGGGCTCTTGCTGGCTATCAGAAGGAGGTAAGGAGGTTTCTACATCCGGTGCTCCCCCATCTTCCTCAGGGCCTTGGATTTGTTCAACCTGGCTCGACGAACAATTCAGACAATCTCCTTCAGCATTTCTGTTAGCATTGTCCAGCATGACTAAGCCCCCGTCATCATCCAGTGACGACTGGAATCCCAAACCTTGGTGGAATTCGTGCTCCTCTTCATCAGAGTCTATGTGAAGCATGGCATTAAGTCTGGTATCGGTAGGGAAGCTACTCCTTAATTTCGGGGAGGCCCCAATGACACGCTCATTGCAAGCGGAAGTCCCAGCCCTACAATGATTACTTTGATCGATAGAATCCAGGTAGTCGTTCAGCGAGTCCTGGCGGCCTCTAGGGGGCGATGACCTGGAAGCTGTAGAGGTCAAATCCTCTTGATCTGTTTCCAGAGTGGCACTAGTCCTCAGGGAATGCCGTGGGGTTCCCTCTCTGGAGGATTCCTCAAACAGGGGGCCGTTCAAGCAAACTGGAGGCAAGTCGTGATGCCCAGCAGGGGTGTCCTCCTCGTCAGAAGGGCTCCCCAAGTCTCCATTGACAGAGTTGACCCCTAGCAAGGTTCCCACTGTTTCCGGTGAAGCATCTGAAACAAAAAAGGGGGGACGGGAAAATATATCACTACATGTAACAATACCTGTTCGCAGGTGGTGGGGAAAACACTTGGTATGGGTGGAAGGGGATGCAAAACCAAAGTACGAGAAGTATATGAAAAGAGAAAAGAATATTGTGAATTGTAAGGTGGGTTCTAGAGCAAATCAAATTTGAGGTCTCTCTAGAAATTAAAATGACTAAACTGTAGGCTTGCCAATCCCCAAGTCCCAACGGGGGTTGTCCCATTTTACCAGGCTCCTTCCCGCTCCCAGTCAGCTAGCCAGCGGGCGAAGCTCCGCCCCCACAGCTACCATGTGCCTTTCCCCTTCAGAACGCTAGGAGAAAGCTTGCAAAGGCTTCCTGTTGGGATGGTGTGTCTGTGTCTTTAAGGCTGAATGGGGGCGGGGTGAGCAGGCAGAACAACATGGCTGCTCCCAGGAGCTGTGAAAGCAGCCCAGACCCTCCCTTTGTTGTATAAGCTTTTCAGAGGTCATTTGCATAGGAAGGGTAAACTTGAACCTTGGGTTTCCCTGTGTTAGTGGAAGTTCAGCAACTCATGAGTAAATTGCCCCAGTGAGACCACACGAGTGTGGGATTGCAAACTGTTTTATTTTTGCTTGTGTGTGTGTGTCTGAGAGAGAGATGATTTGCAGCTGCTTTGGGTGAGGAAATGAAGCCTGCATTCAGGGGAACTGCACTGCTGAGTTTTTATTTATTTAATTTTAGGGAAAGTCTGCTGGCTCCACCCCAAAGTCTCCCAGCCCCACCCCCAAAGTCCCCAGGTATTACCTGAGTTAGACTTGGCACCCTATTAAACTGAGGCTATCGTACTTTGGTCACAACATGAGAAGACAAGTCTCACGAGAAAGACAGTAGTGTTGGGGAAAGTTGAAGGTGGCAGGAAAAGAGAAATGATTCAAAGCACCCGAGACCTGGGTGCGAGATGGGGAGACAGTGGCTCTTTCCCAGATGACCCCCCCAGGTTACTCGGTCTTCCACCAATCACGGAATAGCGGGCGGGGGGGAGGGGTGGCATTATTCATACGGGAGGGTTACTCCTTCCGGGCTCTCCCGGGCCCAAAGATTGAGGGTATTGAATGTGCCGGTTTAGCGTGGGATGTCGGAGAGGGGTTGGCGATCTGGCTGGTGTACCGTCCGCCTAACGCACCGGCCAGCGCCTTACCATCCCTGATGGAGGCTGTGGCGGGCTGGGCGTTGGAGTACCCAGGGCTTATGGTCCTGGGTGATTTCAACGTCCATGCCGACGACTCGGCCTCCACTCAGGCGATGGACCTAGTGTCTTCCATGGCGACACTGGGACTCTCTCAATTTGTTACGACACCCACGCACCAGGCCGGGCACATGTTAGACCTGATCTTTGCGTCCGGGATTTCGGTGAACGATATCGCGGTAGAAGCGGTACCATGGTCGGATCACCTAGCCCTCAAGGCCCGTGTGGAGATGCCACCCCAACCCTGTATGGGCGGAGAGCCTATTTTGGCTCGCCCCCGGAGCCTGATGGACCCGGAACGGTTCCAAATGGCACTAGGGGATCCCTGGCCCCCTGGCGATTCCCTCGATGACCTGGTGGAGGCCTGGCAAGGCCGGCTGACCAGGGCCATCGACGAGATCGCACCTCGATGTCCTCTGCGCCCTCGCAGGAGGCTGGCCCCATGGTATACCCTGGAGCTACGCCGGCTGAAACAGGGGCTCAGACGACTAGAGAGGCAGTGGCGGCATACTCGGGACGAAGCGACGAGAACATCTTATAGAACGTTTATGAAGTCTTATGAGATGGCAGTCAAGGCTGCAAAGAAAGATTACTTTGCAGCCAAGATTGCATCTGCAGATTCGCGCCCGGCACAATTATTTAGAATAATTGGAGATCTTACTACATTGCCTCAAGGCAAACCAAATGTTAGGGAATTAGAGATTGGCTGTGAGGCTTTTGCGAAATATTTTGCAGATAAAATCACGTCGCTCCGCCAAGACCTGCCTATCACATTGGATGCAGTACGGGAACTTGAGGCTCCGCGCCTGTCTTCGGGTTTGGAGTTGGGTCGGTTTGACCCGCTCAGCCTGGAGGAAGTCGATGGAATTCTCTCTGTTGCGCGCCCAACAACTTGCGATTTGGACCCTTGCCCCTCCTGGTTGATTAAAGCTTGCCAGAGGGAGCTTAGATGTCCTTTACGGGACATAATAAATAGATCCCTCTCGGAGGGGCGTTTCCCATCACCTCTGAAAGAGGCTTTGGTCCGCCCCCTCTTGAAAAAATGCACAGCAGATCCGGCCGAATTGGCAAATTACCGACCGGTTTCTAATTTACCGTTTTTAGGTAAAATTATTGAGAGGGCAGTGGCGCTGCAACTACAGGGTTTTCTGGATGACGCTTCCGTCCTAGACCCTTGCCAGTCCGGCTTTCGCCCGGGCCACGGGACGGAGACAGTGCTGGTCGCCTTGGCAGATGACCTCCACCGGCAACTGGATCGAGGAGGCGTGGCGGTGCTGATGCTGTTAGACCTGTCGGCAGCGTTCGACACGGTCGACCACCGGCTACTGACCCGCCGCCTCGCCGACATAGGGGTCAGGGGGCTGGCCTTACAATGGCTCTCCTCCTTCCTCAAAGGTCGGGGACAAACGGTGGCAATCGGGGGTGAGCTTTCCCGGAGGCGCACACTAGATTGTGGGGTGCCTCAGGGAGCAGTTCTCTCCCCGATGTTATTTAACATCTACATGCGCCCCCTTGCCCAGATTGCCCGGAGTTTTGGACTGGGCTGTCATCAATATGCGGATGACACCCAGCTCTATCTGCTAATGGATGGCCGGCCTGACTGCGTTCCAGTGAACTTAGACCGGGCACTGCAGGCCGTGGCAACTTGGCTTAGGCTGAGTGGGTTGAAGCTGAACCCGACGAAGACAGAGGTCCTTTGCGTGGGGCGCGGCGCTCTGGGAAGGGAAATACCTCTCCCGGTTTTTGACGGTGCGCCGTTGAAGGCGGCGGGCCGGGTCAAGAGCCTGGGAGTCCTACTGGAGCCTTCACTATCAATGGAGGCCCAGGTAGCGGCCACTGCCAAGTCGGCATTCTTCCACCTGAAGCGGGCAAGGCAGCTGGCTCCTTTCCTGGAGCGCCGGGACCTGGCAACAGTGATCCATGCGACGGTCACCTCAAGACTAGACTACTGCAATGCCCTCTACATGGGGCTGCCTTTGTGTCGAACCCGGAAGCTGCAGCTAGTGCAGAACGCAGCGGCCAGGCTGTTATTGGGACTCCCGAAATGGGAGCATATACAGCCGGGGCTGCGTGAACTGCACTGGCTGCCAGTTACATACCGGGTCCGATACAAAGTGCTGGTTATTACCTTTAAAGCCCTATATGGCCGAGGACCTGCCTACCTGAGGGACCGTCTCTCCCCATATGAGCCCCAAAGAGCACTGAGGTCGGCAGGGAAGAACACGCTGACTATCCCTGGGCCAAAGGAGGCGAAATTACAGAGTACACGGGCACGGGCCTTCTCTGTTATAGCCCCGTGCCTTTGGAATCAACTTCCGGAGGAGGTACGGGCCCTGCGGAATTTGGACCAATTCCGCAGGGCCTGTAAGACCATCCTTTTCAAGCAGGCGTTTGTAGAACTTGATAGGATGGCTGTTTAATTACCAACTATTTATCTAGTGACCCCTGCCATAATACAAGTGTACAGATAACATCAGGAAGATCACCGCCGTTTAAACTATGGAATGATCCAGACATTTGGAACTGGTTTTAGATTGTTGTTTTAAATCAATGTATAACTTAAATGTTGTTTTAAATTACCTTATATTGTATATTTTATATTGTATAATTTTATCGAACTCTTGTCAGCCGCCCTGAGCCTGCCTAGGCGGGGAGGGCGGGATATAAATAAAATTTATTATTATTATTATTATTATTATTATTATTAAATACACCAGGGGATTGGGGAAGATCACATTTAAAAAATAAACATGAAATTTAATTTACACAAATCAGTTCACACTTCAAAACAATTTAATTCTCCTGCCACCAGGAGAGGAAAACAGCACAGCAGACACACTACAACGAGCTGTTAGTGGGCATGCAGCAGGGAAGAAACACACGAACACACAAAACTGTCTTATATTGAATCTGAGAGGAAGGGGCTATCCAGCGCCTCACCTACTGCCTGGTCATTTAATCTGGAGACACCGGGGACTGAACCAGGGACCTTCTGTGTACCACGCAGATGTTCTACCTCTGAGCCGCAGTTCATAAGAACATAAGAGAAGCCATGTTGGATTAGGCTAGTGGCCCATCCAGTCACACAGTGCCCAAAACTGAGGTGTCATCAGGAGGTTCACCAGTGGGGCCACAACTCCAGAAGGCCTCCCAGTCTTGCCCCCCAAGCACCACAAATGCAGAGCATCACTACCCCAGACATAAGAATGTAAGAGAAGCCATGTTGGATCAGGCTAACGACCCAGCCAGTCTAACACTCTGTGTCACACAGTGGTGAAAACCCAGGTGCTATCAGGAGGTCCACCAGCGGGGCCAGAACTCTAGAAGCCCTCCCACTGTTGCCCCCCAAGCACCAAGAATACAGAGCGTCACTGCCCCAGACATAAGTGAAGCCACGTTGGATCAGGCCAATAGCTCATCCAGTCCAACACTCTGTCACACAGTGGCCAAAAACCCCAGGAGCCGTCAGGAGGTCCACCAATGGGGCCAGAACTCCAGAAGCCCTCCCAAAGTTGCCCCTCAAGCACCAAGAATACAGAGCATCACTGCCCCAAAATCCAACCTGGGACTTATGAATGCAAGAAACTGCCTTGCACTGAATCAGACCATGGGTCATCAGTGTTATGATTTTCACCAATGCTCTCTTTAACTTGGGAGAGCCTCGCCCCTTGCCCAGATGTGGCAGTACGCCATACCTATGAGCACCAAAAAAGACATGAAGAAACTGATACATCTCTTATGGCCTACTGACGTTGCGTCCATCTATTCTTTGATATCAAGGGGGACCGTAAAGCAAAACAGATAAACATACAAGCGATGGAGCTCCGAAGAGCTCATCGGCCAAACGTGCAGCATCTTCTCCGCAAAAGTCAGAACACACACATTCGCTGCCCAGTCTCACCTTCGTGAACAGAAGAGGTGATGTCGACTTTGAACTGGAGATAGCCGCTGACGTGGTCTGCCGGCAGCCTCCTGCCAAGGTTATAGCTGAGAATTTGGTCCCTGGGAAGTGAACAGTCAGTCCTTATTACAGCCCACGAGCCACACAGAAGCAGAACAAACAATGCCCAATTAATCAATTACCTCAACCTCTATCCCTGCTTACATCATTCAACCTAGCACAGCAGACAGTGAGAAGGATTTTAGGTTATCAGAGCAAATTGTACACAAGAATGATTTCAGCCCGTGTTTTCATAGCAGCGGGCGGAAGCGCAGCTGCCTGTATCACGATTCTTTAGTCAACTGCAGCCAATGAAATTTTTAAGAGGCTCTCTGCTCAGAAAATAGGGGGTTTTTTATCAACCCAAAGCAGATTCCAATAAATCTAAGCATGCACGACTGCACAAAATCGACAATGAGGTAATGCATGAATGCAGGGGTGAAATTCTAGCAGGAGCTCCTTTGCATATTAGGCCACACCCACCTGATGTAGCCAATCCTCTGAGAGCTTACAAAAAAGAGCCTCGTAAGCTCTCGGAGGATTGGCTACATCAGGGGTGTGTGGCCTAATATGCAAAGGAGCTCCTGCTAGAATTCCACCCTGCGAACCAGTGATTCAACTCCGTTATCAGAGCAGGGAGAAAATCTACGACTCAGCTTGAATCCTTCCTTTCTTCCTGTCACTGGTGAAGAGCAGTCTCTTAAAGAGTAACAAAATTTGTGGCAGGGTATGAGCTTTTGTGAGTCACTGCTAATTTCTTCAGCCAGAATGACTAGCTGAATCTGAAGAAGCGAGCAGTGACTCCCGAAAGCTCGCCCTCTGCCAGAAATTTCATTAGTCTCTTGGTATTTTCTGCTGTTACAGACAGACACGGAGACCCATCTTGATTTACTGGTGAACAGAATATTCAGGCCCTCTGTGTTTCAAACTAGACCAAATGATGGCGGAGGGGGTGGAGAGGAGAACTGAGTTGTGCTATGTTGCTATCAGTACACTTAAATTTCCCCAGCGGGACAGAACAGGGCCTCCCTTGGGAAGTTTGTGGTAGAAAACTTCTCTCCCTAGAGAGTGAGAATGTACTCCAAATGGGACCCATGCTTGCTTGGAAATCCCAGACAGAGGTGGACATCCAGGGGACACAAGGACTTAGTGATGTGGCGTTAGGCCCAACGTTCTTACCGCTGCACTTCCCTTGGCTCTCAAGTTTTAAATTATGGAATTTTATTAATTTATTATGTTTTTAACCTGCCCCTCCCAGAGAACCGTGCTAACAGCGTAACAGTACAATGACAATAATAAAACTATAACTGCAATAAAATCTGATTAATCCCGCCCCCCCCTCCAGAGTATGAAATAGTACAGCCTGTCTAACCATCTCCTAGTCCAAGAGTCTTGCTGCAGTGCCACCTGAACCGTCAGTTTTAATTATGTAATCCTCCTCCTCCCCACCCCCACCCCAGAATATGAAATGGTGCAGCCCATTTAGAATCATAGAGTTGGAAGGGACCTCCAGGGTCATCTAGTCCAACCCCCTGCACAATGCAGGAAACTCACAAACACCTCCCCCTAAATTCACAGGATCTTCATTGCTGTCAGATGGCCATCTAGCCTCTGCTTAAAAACCTCCAAGGAAGGAGAGCCCACCACCTCCCGAGGAGGAAGCCTGTTCCACTGAGGAACCACTCTAAACTCACAAGCGCCTTCCCCTAAATTCACAGGATCTTCATTGCTGTCAGATGGCCATCAAGCCTCTGTTGAAAAACCTCCAAGGAAGGAGAGCCCACCACCTCCCAAGGAGGAAGCCTGTTCCACTGAGGAACCGCTCTAACGGTCAGGAAGCTCTTCCTAATGTTGAGCTGGAAACTCTTTTGATTTCAACCCACTGGTTCTGGTCCTACCTTCCATTTTAACCATCTCAAAATCCTGCAATCTAATTTTGCTTCAAATGTCGATCAAGCCCCAGCATCTACATGCTGTCTGTTCACACTGGAGTTGCCAGGCCCACCTCCCTTGTGGAGGAAGGGGTCCCTGCTGCCAATCAACTGGCTGGGGGGGGGGGGCGCTTTCCTGGAAAAACAGCAAGGCCTAGTCAACGTTGCAGCGATGTGTCTATTGTCACTTCCAATGTGACCCAGAAGCGGCGACACTCTGGTCTTTGGACAAAAACTTTATGGTAGGAGCCAAATTTACCAGAGAGTTTTTGCCCAAATAGCAGAGTGTCACCCTGGCATTGTTGGGTGATGATAGCATTTCTGGGTTACAGTGGAAGAGATGTGGACACTTCGCTGCAACATGGGCTGGGCTTCCCCATCCCTCGCCGATTTCCAGGAGTTTCCTTATCACTACCCTTCCAGGAAGCCCCACCAAACAATGGGCACATCCACAAACCAATTGCCCTTTCATCACACCCCCTCCAGCCTAGAAATAGCAGCTCTCCAGCAGCCCTGGCTCCACTCAATGCACAGCAGCCAAGAAGGTCAGAGCGCCTGCTCCGGCTGCAACGCCACTGAGGATGTTCTCCGCAGCTGAGAACGAAACGTCTGGAAGGAAAACTTTCTCCAGTAGAACACGGCACTTGATCCCGAAAGATTCTACAAACCCTAATAGTCCACACTGCATCATTTTCAACGGGATATAAATTTGGAGGGGGATGGGAAGTGTATTCAGGCATTTGGTCAGTGTTGAAACATAGATCTGAATGGAGGTTCAGTTTACAACACTGTTTCTGATCCATTAAAGGAAGAGCTGTGATCCCTGATCAGATGGGATCACGTGGTCTGCAGAAATAAGTAGCAGCTGGGAAAGACCGGGAACGAGAAGACATGTGCATAGGTGCAAAAGAACTCAAATCTAGCTCTTCTATGTGCGGTGAGGGGGGGTCACTGGAAATTTCAGGCCTTTCCTCCCAATCCTGTTGTGCCACAAAAATCCAGCACTTACTAAGTGTGAAAGCAACATGGGGAAAAAAATATTATGTAACGCGGCACTAAAACTTTGCAGCCCAGATTAATGGATAAGGGAGAACAATCTCTTAACATCTAGAATATGTCGAGGTTTCAGAATCTTCGTACGTGGAAACATTCTGCCCCCCAGTGGCAGAATTTATATTATTTTCACATCTTTATTTCCTTTTGGGATCGGAAGACTGCAAATGCCCTGAGTGTATTTATAGCTTTAATCGCATGAATGACCTCCACGAGTTACCGTGTCAGGAGGATGTGTTTGAATATTCCATTTAACAAGCTCTTAAGGTGCATCTTCTGGAAGATTCGGTGCAAAATATCTTAACTTTTGGAAAAAGCACTCTTGGTTTTGATGGAAATAGCTGCCCAGACTTCGTCACGAGCAATCTCTGCTAAGCATAAAAAGAAGCCCCCCCAACCCCCTCCCCCCGTAACTTCACATGAGACCCTGGACTGGTGAACAACAACTGAGGGCAAACTGTCAACTATTTCCAATTTTTTTGCATCAAATTTTTTGTCAGAAATGGTCAAGGGAGAGGGGGGAAAAAGATTTTGGAGAACAGCTAAGCAAAGCAAATTGCATGAAAATTATAAATGTTTTAATGCTTATTATTCAAGCCCTGGTTATTAATTGCAGCTTCAACAGAGTTCCGGAAAAGCCCCCAAAGGCTAATAGCCATGTTCTTCTGTATGACGTGTGTGTGCATATCTGGCGTGCTGATTTCAAGATATAATCATCCTCGCCTTGATACACAATATCTTCGCATTTTTCAGTGATCCTATTAAGTCAAAAAGCTTCTTATTATAAATTAAAAATGTGATATTAAGCTCAGATTTATTAATTCCATATACAAAGCAACCTGACAAAATTATTAAACTGTTGACTAATGAGTATAAAGACTAAAGGTGACAAAAAAGGACCTAAATATATAATGGTCATGAAATTAATGAATGCAGGAGTATTGTCCTAACCATCACCCAAATAAATTCCATCTTTATTATTGATTTGCTGTGGAAACAGAAAATGTTTTTGATGATTTTGCACACTTCTATGAGAACTCATGCTTCATAAATCAACAGTCTGACAAAAAAACCCAAAAAAACAAACCACCCTATTAAGTTGTGAACAGGCGACATGTGGGGATATTGAGAGAAATATAGAAACCCAGAGAGCCAGTTTGGTGTATTGGTTAAGTGTGCGGACTCCTAACTGGGAGAACCAGGTTTGATTCCCCACTCCTCCACTTGCACCTGCTGGAATGGCCTTGGGTTAGCCATAGCTCTCACCGGAGTTGTTCTTGAAAGTGCAGCTTCTGGGAGAGCCCTCTCAGCCCCACCCACCTCACAGGGTGTCTATTGTGGGGGGAGAAGATATGGGTCAGGGGTGGCCAACGGTAGCTCTCCAGATGTTTTTTGCCTACAATTCCCATCAGCCCCAGCCATTGGCCATGCTGGCTTGGGCTGATGGGAGTTGTAGGCAAAAAACATCTGGAGAACTACCGTTGGCCACCCCTGATATAGGAGATTGTAAGCTGCTCTGAGACTCTGATTCAGAGAGAAGGGCGGGGTATAAATCTACAGTCTTCTTCTTCTTCAGAGCTGGAAGGGATCTCAAGGGTTATCTAGTCCAGTGGCTCCCAACCTTTTTAGCACCAGGGACCAGTTTTGTGGAAGACAATTTTTATATGGACTGGGGCAGGGGGCAGTGCTGGGGTTTTTGGAGGGAGGCCGCGCTGCCTCTTTCGCCCTCCCATGTCCTAGGCGGGCAGGGGCGGTGCAACACCTCTGCCTTGCTCCATGGTCCAGTTGCTAGCAGGCCACGGACCGGTACTGGTCCATGGCTCGGTGGTTGGGGACCCCTGATCTGGTCCAACTTTCTGCCAGCACAGGAGATTCACAACTATCTTCCCTCCCCCCAGTCCCCCAATGACCCTCTGCTCTACACCCAGAAGAAGGTAAAAAACCTCCAAGGATCCCTGACTAATCTGACCTGAAGAAAAACTCCTTCCTGACCCCCAAGTGGTGATTGGCAGTTCCCTGGTTGTGTAAGAAAAGGCCACGAGAACTAAGCACTGATGCAGCCCTTACTGAGTCATAGATCAGCATTGGTGTCAGACGGCCATCTAGCCTCTGTTTGAAAACCTCCAAAGGAGGAGAGCCCACCACCTCCCTTGGAGGCCATTTCCACTGAGGAACCACTGCAAAAGTCAGGAAGTTCCTCCTAATGTTTAACCAAAAACGCTTCTGATTGAATGTCAGTTCATTGGTTCTGGTTCGACCTTCTGAGGCCACAGAAAACAACTCCACTCCCTCCTGTATATGACAGCCCTTCAAATACTTGAAGATGGTTATCATATCAACTCTTAATCATCTCCTCTCCAGGCTAAACATATCAGCTCCTTCAGTCTTTCCTCAGAGGACTCGGCCTCCAGACCACTCACCATCTTTGTTGGGGAGATATCAAGATTCAGGTGGGGTAGCCGTGTTGGTCTGAAGCAGCAAAACACAGTTTGAGTCCATTGGCACCTTTAAGACCAACAAAGGTTAATTCTGGGTACAGGTTCTTGTGTGCCTGCTTATAAAAAGGTAAAGGTAGTCCCCTGTGCAAGCACCAGTCATTTCCGACTCTGGGGTGACGTTGCTTTCACAATGTTTTCGCAGCAGACTTTTTACGGGGTGGTTTGCCATTGCCTTCCCCAGTCATCTACACTTTCCCCTCAGCAAGCTGGGTACTCATTTTACCGACCTCGGAAGGATGGAAGGCTGAGTCAACCTCGAGCCAGCTACCTGAACCAGCTTCCGCTGGGATTGAACTCAAGTCGTGAGCAGAGAGCTCGGACTGCAGTCCGGCAGCTTTACCTCTCTGCATCACGGGGCACTATATGGGGCTCTATGCCTGCTTATACCCAGAATTAAACTTTGTTGGTCTTAAAGGTGCCACTGGACTCAAACTTTGTTCTCAAGAGAAATTTAGATTTTGAAAAGAAATAAATTCAAAACTCAGCTGTAAGACTGCCAAAAAATTGACCTCCCTTTCAAAGCAGTTGCATAGGAGTACAACTAAGATTTGCTTGGAAAATACAACCTTCCTTTTCCTTTTGACTGATGCAAAACAATCAACGAAAGAATCTTAAGTTTACCCAATTGCATTCCTTTCCAGCAGCCTCTGGACTGGAATCGTGAGCTTCCCGAGAAAGCGTTTGATGATTGGCCGACTCTTGGCAAATTTATCTTTGATCTCGATTTCCAAGACATCCGTTAGAAGCGCGACAAAAGAATATTTCTGGAAAGGAAAAACAACAACGTATATTGTATATCACATCCATAAAGCATATATGGCTCATGATCACCCACGAAGAGCACACGCGGGTGGAAGGAAATGTCATCAGGTTGAAGTCAACTTATGGCGACTCTACGGGCAAGAGATGAACAGAAGTGGTCTGCCATTGCCTGCCTCTGTGTAGCAACCCTGTAGAAAATGGCTGCTTCGGTGGGCGGACTCTATGTAATTGTAACCCATCAAGTCCCTCCCCTCCCCAAACCCCGCCCCTCTCAGGCCCCACCCCCAAAATCTCCAGATATTTCCCAAACTCAAGAGCTGGTAAAGTCCATATTCTTCTAAACATTCCAATTCCAACATTCTTCTAAAGTCCAATTACTTCAGCAATCACAATCAACGCGGAGAAGAAGAAAGGGCAGATCGTCACTTTTTTGCATCAGGCCTGCTCCCAGGACGATTAATTAACAACAACAATCCCCAAAAGGTACAAGCTCAGATTATCCTGCGCATTTTAAAATTTCCAAGAATCCATCAGGACGGTCTCAGAAGGAATAATCGGAAGAAATTTCAGGCAAAGGCAACAGCCGCACGAATACATTTTGTTTGCTCAGCGCCGCACAGAACGCCACAATACCCAGAGGAGGAGAAAATAGCGTGCATTCGAAGTAAATGTATCATCGCTGCAGAAATAAGCCGCGAGGGAGGGGAAATGTAGGACAATGAAAGAAGAGAGTTTCACTCAAGGAAGTGATAATCCAATTACCCTACTTTCTGCATGGTTTGAGAAACAGAAGCCGTATCTCTCGAAATACCTGAGGGTTCGCATCTGTGGCCTTTGAAGCAGTTTCGCTCAGACTCTTGTTAGAGGTGTAGAATTTCAAACTCTATTCCTTCGGGACCCCCCCTAGGGTTGCCAAGTTCCCCCCCCCCCATTCACTGGCGAGGGGTAGGGGGATAAGATCGCCAAATCCATGCTGACAAACTCCTAGTGATTTGGGAATGGAGCCTGGGGAAGGCAGATACCTCAGTGGGGTACAATGCCGAAGAGTCCACCCCAAACACCCACGTTCTCCAGGGAAACTGAGGTATGTAGTCTGGAAGTGAGCTGGAATCCTGGAGGTTAGTTCTCTCTAAGGTTAGTTCGAAGATTAGTTGGATGGGAAAAACTGCTGAGAAAGACTCAGGAAGACTCGTGACTGAGGAAGGTGTGGCCGAAACTGGTCTCCTATTATTCCTTCTCTGAGGATTTATTTCCATGAAAAAACAGTATTCTAAGTACTGGAATCTGGACTGTATCAGAGATTTTTGTACACTGGAACTTTTTGCATTCTTTATGTAATTTTGTTGCATTGTGTCTTTAAATGATATTTCTTTAAGAATATTGTATGTGCTACTCGGGTACATTGTAATTTTTTGCTCTTTTTGGCCCAGGCTTATACAACAGAAGCGGCCCCGTGGCGCAGAGTGGTAAAGCAGCAGTACTGCAGTACTGTGATCTGAACTCTCTGCTCATGACCTGAGTTCTATCCCAGCTGGGTTCAGTAGCTGGCCCAAGGTTGACTCAGCCTTCCATCCTTCCGAGGTTGGTCAAATGAGTCCCCAGCTTGCTGGGGGGAAAGTGTAGACGACTGGGGAAGGCAATGGCAAACCACCCCGTAAAAAGCCTGCCGTGAAAACGTTGCAAAACCAACGTCACCCCAAAGTCAGAAACGACTGGTGCTTGCATAGGAGACCTTTCCTATACAATAGAGCAGGGGTGGCTAACAGTAGCTTTCCAGATGTTATTTGCCTATAACTCCCATCAGCCCCAGCCATTGTCCATGCTGGTTGGGGCTGATGGGAGCTGTAGGCAAAAAACATCTGGAGAGCTACCCTTGGCCACCCCTGCAATAGAGTGATTAACAGACATTCTTACATTTTGATGTATGACTGCTTTATTGCTTTCTCATGCTCATGCTACCCAGATCAAAAGTTTGCTCAATTTGTTAATTTTACTATTCTGTCCGTGGATCTTCAATTTGTCCCATCTTGCATTCTGAACCATTGCCTACCAGCTCTATGTAGCTCTGCTCACTGGACCTGATTCCTTGTCTGATGAAGTGCGCTTGGAGCACACGAAAGCTTACGTTCTGAGTAAAACTTTGTTGGTCTTAAAGGTGAACTTGACTCCTGCTTTGTTCTACTGCTTCAGACCAACACGGCTGCCCGCTTGGATCTACCCTCTCTAAGTTTCTAATCCTCACTTCTGAAGGTAAAAGTCTGAATAAATAGTGGGCAAATATATAACATTTCTCAAGGGCTGGATTTTTTTAAAAAAAATATATATACTTTTAAAGACATCCATTTCTGAATACTGTCATCAAGGCTGAGCCTAGACTATCTGGCAGCCTAGACAAGGCTAACATCTAGAGCCCCTCCCCACTGATAATGTCTTCGAGTCACATGGGATGCACCCAATTCAGCACCCCCAAGAGGCCAGCACCCTAGGCGATTGTCTAGTTTGCCTAGTGGCAGGGTCGGCCCTGACTGTACGAAACTGCACAGCACATCTACAAACTTTGAGGTTGTCCAGGGCTTTTTTTGCAGCAGGAATTCCTTTGCATATTAGGTCACACGCCCCTGATGCAGCCAATCCTCCAAGAGCTTACAAGGCTCTTAGTACAGGGCCTGCTGTAAACTCCAGGTGGATTGGCTACATCAGGGGTGTGTGGCCTCATAGGCAAAGGAGTTCCTGCTACAACCCACCCCCCGAGTTTGTCTGATGTGTGTGTGTGAGGGGGGATGTATTACTCAAACGCAGCCAGCTTCTACAAATAAGATATGGCTCTTGGTGGTTTCAGTGTTCCCTAATGACGCCCAAAGCTGAAATTAGGTGCATCTAAGGTTGCCAATCCCCAGGAGGGGGCAGGGGATCCCCCGGTTTGGAGGCCCTCCCCCTGCTTCAGGGTCATCAGAAAGCAGGGGGAGGGGAGGGAAATATCTGCTGGGCACTCCGTTATTCCCTTTGGAGACTTATTCCTATAGGAAATAATAGAGAATTGATCCATGGGTATCTGGGGCTCTGGGGGGGGGGGTTTAGATAGAGGCACCAAATTTTTAGCATAGCATCCCATGCCTCTCCCCAAAATACTCCCCAAGTTTCAAAATGATTGGACCAGAGGGTCCAGTTCTATGAGCCCCCAAAGAAGGTGACCCTATCCGACAATAATCCTACGAAAGGAAGGCATTTAAAAAGGCATGCGGTCCCTTTAAATGTGACAGCCAGAACTCCCTTTGGAGCTCAGTTGTGCTTGTCCCACCCTTGCTCCTGGCTCCACCCCCAAAGTCCCCAGATATTTCTTGAATTGGACTTGGCAGCTCTAGGTGCATCATAAACATGTGCATGAAATCAGCAGCGGCTCGTGAGAGCTCACCCCCGGCTACAGATTTCGTTCGTCTTTCGTTACTCTTGTTCTTTTCTCCTGCTACGGGGCAGACTAACAGGGCAACCCATCTTGATCTATCTGCATGGAATATTGCTTACCTACCCTTCCGTGGGCAGAGTGCAGTCTACCGTGGCAGATCCGGAGGCTGGGGCGCTGAGGTGGAAGAAGGAACCCCCAGCAGTGGAAGCCATGATGGTGTCACGGCTGAGCTGAACGGGGGAAGTGAACCTGGTTGCCCAGGCAACGAGGGAGCAAACGGGAGGCTGGATGCAGACGCAGCTGCCGGAGAAGACGGGCCCCGTTGCCAGGGCATTGGTGAACCACGCTTGGGTCCCATGGGGGGCGGGGGGGAAGGCTTCATGAGAGATTAAGAGGATGCTAGGTGCACAGAAGGCACACACAGCTGCTTTTGAAACCAGACCACAGCATGACAAGGAAGATGGGAGTGAGAAAATGGCAGACTCCAGGGAAATCCTTAGCTACGACAGGAATAATTCAGCATCACACTGAAGTACATCCCTTCAGACTATGCACAGAACCACCCCCACCCCAAAACAGAAGCCACAAGAAACACTCATGAATCCATTGCTGAACCTTATCTGATAACTTCACGTCCTGAAGAAGAAGAAGACCGTAGATTTATACCCCGCCCTTCTCTCTGAATCAGAATCTCAGAGCGACTTACAATCTCCTTTATCTTCTTCCCCCACAACAGACACCTTGTGAGGTAGGTGGGGCTGAGAGAGCTCTTTCAAAAGCTGCCCTTTCGAGGACAACTCCTGCAATAGCTGTGGCTGATCCAAGGCCATTCCAGCAGCTGGAAGTGGAGGAGTGGGGAATCAAACCCGGGTCTCCCAGATAAGAGTCAGTACATTTAACTACTACCCCAAACTGGCTCTCTTGAGCCACTTCTGTCTGACATTGAGGTAGGTACATCCCGCCCCCCCCCCCCGCCAAAAAAGCAGAAGCCACGAGAAACACTCTTACATCCATTGCTGAACCTTATCGGGTAACTTCAATATCCTGAAGGGTATCTGGGTATCTAACCAGGGTTACCTACTTTATTACCAACCTGAGCCAGATGGCCCAAGGTAGGCCCTCCTTATTCTAGAGCAGGGGTGGCCAATGGTAGCTCTCCAGATGTTTTTTGCTTACAACTCCCATTAGCCCCAGCCATTGGCCATGCTGGCTGGGGCTGATGGGAGTTGTAGGCAAAAAAAATCTGGAGAGCTACCGTTGGCCACCCCTGCTCTAGGGACAGCCCCCAATATGGATGGCCGAAGCTATCCCAATATCTTCTGTGTCGGGCTTTCCCCATGGAAGTCCTCATGCTGCGCAGAGGCGGGCAGTAGAAAATCGCTTCTGTTCACCATAGAATCAGAGAGTCAGAAGGGACCTCCAGGGTCATCTAGCCAACCCCCTGCACAATGCAGGCAATTCACAAATACATCTTCCCAACACATACGCACCAGCAGGGGTGGAATTCTAGCAGGCACTCCTTTGCATATTAGGCCACACACCCCGATGTAGCCAATCCTCCAAGAGCTTAAAGGGCTCTTCGTACAGGGCCTACTGTAAGCTCCAGAGAGACTGGCTACAACAGGGGTGTGTGGCCTAAGGTGCAAAGCTCCTGCTAGAATTCCACCCTTGCACACCAGTATTCGCTCTAAGCTGAGTTTGTGTGTGCTAGCTCACAGTTTTTTTACCCTCCGGCTCACATATTTTTGTCTTAGCTCAGGAAAAAAATGGCCCCAGAGCAAACTAATTTATGCAGTAGCCGAATCATTCACTCATGACTTCCATGCCAGTAGCTCACGAAGCAGAATTTTTGCTCAAAAGACTCCACAGCTTAGAGGGAACGTTGCCAGGGACCCCTGTTCCATGCCCGGAAAATGGCAAAAGACCTCCGGGATTCCTGGCCAAACTGGTCTGGAGAAAAACTATTTCCTGACTTCCGGATCATCTCTTGCCTTGGAAACCCTACAGCAGGGGGGTCAAACTCATTTGTTATGAGGGCCGGATCTGACATAAATGAGACCTTGTTGGGCCAGGCCATGTGTGTAGCTATTTTAAGATTAGGTAGCAGAGATATAAACTTTATAAAGGACACAGACAAACAATTTTTTAAAAAAATTGGAAAAAAGGGAGGAGCCTCAGCCAATGGGGAAAATAGAGTTTTTGCTCCGTAGCTCCTGTGTGATTGAGCAAGCCTTGCAAAGCAAGCTGTTATGCAGAAGAAAGCAAGAGAGAGGGAGAAGGAAGCAGACGAGTCAGTTGCTCAGGGGCCTGATAGGAGCCCTCCGGGGGCCTGATTCAGCCCCAAACCGCATGTTTGACACCCCTGCCCTACAGGTTCATCATTGTCAGCTGCACTTGACTGCATTTTTCACCACCGCTTTCTGATAGTCCCAGCTTTCCAATAAAACCTCTACACAGGGGTGTCAAACTCATTTCTTAGGAGGGCTGGATCTGACCTAAATAAGACCTTGTCGGGTCAGGTCAGGCCATGTCGGGCTGGGCCGTGTGTGTTCCTATTTAAGATTAGGTAGCAGAGAGATAAACTTTTTAAAGGATACACACAAACACGACTAAAGATTTTTTGTTAAAAAAACCCCCTTAAAATAAAACATACTTAAAACATTAGCACTTGTTAGTCTTAAAGGTGCTTTCTTTGTACTTCTCCTGTGGGATCCAGGGAACTGGGCAAAGGAAGCTCTGGCTCTTTCCTTCCTTCCCCAGGGGACCAGGAGGGGGAGGAGCCTCAGCCAATGGAGAAAATAGAGGCTTTGCAAAGCAAGCTGTTATGCAGAAGGAAGCAAGAGAGAGGGAAAAGGAAGAAGATGACAGCCAGTTGCTCGGGAGCCTGATTTGGCCCCCAGGCTGCGTGTTTGACACCCTTGCTTCTACAACATCCGCACTTAGAAAATGGAGACATCTTCCTCCATGGGAACAGCCACTGGATTCATTAAAAAAAAAAAAAAAGTTTAAGCTGTGAAAACACAGACTGCAAGTTTTCAAAATACGAAAATCATCACCCATGCAATCTACTTGCTATGAAAATGCTATGATGTTTGTACACTGTTCTCCGATCCCCCCCTCCTCCTCCCAGCTCGGCAGAATAAGGGTTTCTCTCCTCTTCTGTTTCATCACCAACCACTCCTCTGTTACAAAATCTTTGTCACAAAACAGGGGGGAGCAAGTGGCCTTCTAGGTAGGGTTGTCAACCTTCAGATGGGGTCTGAAGATTATTACTGCAGTATTATGATTGCTCTCCAGACTACAGAGATCAGCTGTCCTACAGAAAATGGCTGCTGAGGCCCCTCCCCTCCCTAAACTGCGCCTCCTCCAGACTCCACCCCCAAAATCTCCATGTATTTCCCAACCCAGAGCTGGCAGCCTGACTTTTTGGTGCATATAACCTATTTACCTGACAGAAGACTAGCGCTTTTCTCCAACTGTACCATCAGGGAGCTGTGCTAAATTCACACACAAATGAGAGTTACGTAGAGCAATATTAAAAACTGTGCATAACCCTTTTTTAGGGAGACAGGATAGTCTCACATTCAGGGTCATCTTCCTTTCAGGTAAATTCGGTAATGTCTGGTTAGAGCCTTATTCTTAAGAATTGTTCTGTTGTGAAAATAGCTGCTAATTAAAAGTCTGTGTTGCTTCCAGGAGCCCGTGGCATTAGCAACAGATCCCAAACCTTTCTGTCAATGGAAAACAGGGAGAAAAAAAATCAGACACACATAATATTTCCACCCAACGAACAGGCTTCTTAGAACAATTTATATAACCAGCCATAAAAATCAGCGCACAAATGCAGGGAAAGGGGGAAATTAATATCCACATAGAAGAAAATATTAAGACTGTTGCCCTACGGCAGCAAGAATGAAACCATCCGTTACCTCTCTGTGCCAAATAGGATTTGTTGTGTTACTGATGATGGTGGAGCGTCTTTCCTGACCATGGTGGGCAAATGTAGGGAAGGTGCTCTTTTTCCCGGGATGGATAGACATCTTTAAGTACGGGTCTGGATTGAAGAACATCCCCTTTTTAAGTCCGACTGCTCTAAGATCTTAAGAACATAAAAGAACAGGTCTTAAGAACATAAGAACAAAAAAGAACCTACGAAAAGCCATGTTGGATCAGGCCAATAGCCCATCCAGTCCAGCACTCTGTGTCACACAGTGGCCAAAAAAACCCCAGGTGCCCTCAAGAGGTCCACCAGCAGGACCAGGACACCAGAAACCCTCCTACTGTGGCTCCCCAAGAACCAAAAATACAGAGCATCACTTGCCCCAGATAGAAGAACAGAAGAGAAGCCGTGTTGTATCAGGTCAAGGGCCCATCCAGTCCAACACTGTGTCACACAATAGCCCAAACCCCCAAGTGCCATCAGGAGGTCCATCAGTGGGCCAGGACACTAGAAGCCCTCCAATGTGCCCCCCAAGCACCAAGAATACAGAGCTTCACTGCCCCAGACATAAGAACATAAGAGAAGCCATGTTGGATCGGGCCAATGGCCCATCTAGTCCAACACTCTGTGCCAAAAAAAACCCAGGTGCCATCAGGAGGTCCATCAGTGGGGCCAGGACACTAGAAGCCCTCCCACTGTAGCCCCTCCCATCAGGGACAATGGGACAAGCCTGCGACAAAACTGAGAATCCAGAGAAGCCCTATGTCACATGGAATATTCACGATATTTGTGAACGGGGTTTTTCTTCTTCCTTCTCTATTTGTGAGTTCGAAATACTTCTCTCATTTTATATGATAAACACCAACAACTGATAAAGGTTATAGGACTAAAGAAATGTACATCAATGTAAGGTAGCAGATTCATATCAGGTAGGGTAAATGTAGAACCCCTGTGCAAGTGCTGAGTCGTTACTGATCCACAGGATGACATCACATCACGACACTTACTTGGTAGACTTTTTCTTACAGGGTGGTTTGCCATTGCCTTCAGTCATCTACACCAGGGATCCCTAACCCCTGGGCCGTGGACCGGTACCGGTCCACGGCCTGTTAGCAACCAGGCCGTGAGTTGTATGATTATTTCATTATATATTACAATGTAATAATAAGACGACAACATTGGATTTATATCCTGCCCTTCACTTCGAATTTCAGAGTCTCAGAGTGGCTCACAATCTCTTTTACCTTCCTCTCCCACAACAGACACCCTGTGAGGTGGGTGGGGCTGAGAGAGCGCTCACAGAAGCCGCCCTTTCAAGGACAGCTCTGAGAGAGCCATGGCTGACCCAAGGCCATTCCAGCAGCTGCAAGTGGAGAAGCAGGGAATCAAACCCAGTTCTTCCAGATAAGAGTCCACACACTTAACCACACACCAAACTAATAGAAATAAAGTGCACAATTGTATCATCCTGAAACCATCACCCCACTCGGTCCGTGGAAAAATGGTCTTCCACAAAACCGGTCCCTGGTGCCAAAAAGGTTGGGGACCACTGATCTACACTTTCCCCACAGCAAGCTGGGCAGTCATTTTACCAACCTCATTAGGATGGAAGGCTGAGTCAACCATGAGCCGGCTACCTGAACTCAGCTTCCGCTGGGATCGAACTTAGGTCATGAGCAGAGCTTGGACTGTAGTACTGCAGCTTACCACTCCGTGCTGCGGGGTCCTTCACATTGGGTATCTATAGTTACTTGAATCACTTGAATGATTCATTTTAAAATGGCATTTCTTAAACGTGTATGTTTTCTCAGGGGTGAAATTCTAGCAGGAGCTCCTTTGCATATTAGGCCACACACCCCTGATGCAGCCAATCCTCCTGGAGCTTACAGTAGACCCTGGAATAAGAGCCCTGTAAGCCCTTGGAGGATTGGCTACATCAGGGGTGTGTGGCCTAATATGCAAAGGAGCTCCTGCTAGAATTCTACCCCTGCATTTTCTTTTTATTAATACTTGTCCAGTTTGGTGCACTACAATGCAGGTCAGATGGTGGGAAATGTTCATTTGTACAGTGTTGAAATGTCCGATAAAACATTTGCATACTGCTGATTGAAGGAATTAGCCAAATAAAGGCATCACCATCATCCAATCTCAGCTTCAGGCAAGAGAATGTCGCGTACACAGCTGGGTTTAACATACAAATTTCTGATTAATGTACTATTAAAAAGTTAATAACGTGCCAATAATAAAGAAAACATTCATTCCTAGAGGCAAAAGGTGCACTCTGAGGGCATTTATACAGATTTAGTGGAAGACCAAGACGTTCTAGGAAACTGTCAGAACCAAAGACCATTGTGCTTTCCACAAACTGGCCTGCATCGACAGTCAACTAATCCTCTAATAGCAGCAACAACACATGTCTGTTTGATCTTGTGACAAACCGGGAAAGCACAGCTGTTCTGATATCAAACCCCACAACAGTTTCAGCTTGCCCTTTGAAATATATAAGTATCAGGATCAAGCATGTGGGCAGATTTCAGAGTTTGGCTACAGGGCATGCTAATTTCCAGAAGTCAAGAGATTCAACGTGCTTCAAAATAGTCTATAGTCCAGGGATGGGCAAACTGTGGCTTGGGAGCCGCATGTGGTTCCTTCACACATACTGAGTGTCGGCTGACTTGGAAAATACATTTAAAATTGCTTTCTTTCCACCTCTCTTTCCCATCTCTTTCCTTTGCCTTCTTCCCGGATCTCAAACATCTGGACATTCATGCCTTGTGGCTCTCAAATATCTGACATTTATTCTATGTAGCTCTTACATTAAGCAAGTCAAGGCCCTGCTTTGTACACAAAATCAGTCCTTGGGATGAATTCATTTTACTGACCTCTTCAAGCTCCAGTAAGATCTCTAGCATTACGGATAGGATCCTGGAAACTGCGAGTCCAACAGTGCTCACGGTTATGAATCTTTCCCCAGCAGATCCCCTTTAAGACCTCCTGAGAGCTGATGCTTTATTTATTTTCATTTATTTTCTGTCTTTTTGAGGGAGACTCAATACTTGTAAAAAGGGCAACAAGGAGTACAAGACTAGGTAACAATTTTAGAAGATGATGATGATACTGGATTTATATCCCGCCCTATGCTCTGAATCTCAGAGCAGTCACAATCTCCTCTACCTCCCCCCCACAATAGACACTCTGTGAGGTAGGTGGGGGTGAGAGCTCTCCCAGAAGCTGCCTTTTCAAGGACAGCTCTGCGATAGCTATGGCTGACCCAAGATCATTCCAGCAGCTGCAAGTGGAGGAGTGGGGAACCAAACCCGGTTCTCCCAGATAAGAGAGCTCTGGCTGACCCAAGGCCATTCCAGCAGGTGCAAGTAGAGGAGTGGGGAATCAAACCCTGTTCTCCCAAATAAGAGTCCGCGCACTTTACCACTACACCAAACTGGCTCTCTCGTTACCTTCTGGTTCATGTGACATTCTGTCTACACTATGGTTGCCAAGTCCCCTTGTTACGCCAGCGGGGGACCTGGGGGGTGTTCCGGGACATCCTTGGTGCAATGACATCACCCAGAAGTGAAGTCATCATGTTGGGGATGTTGCATGGCAACACTCTGGTTTTGGAGGTAAAACCATCTTTGAACCACAGAGTTTTGCCCTCAAACCAGAGCGTCACCATGTGACATCCCTGATGTGATGACATCACTTCCAGGTGATGTCATTGTATCAGGGACGTCACACAAGTACGTGATTGTTTAGGGGCCTGGTTTCCACTACCAGCCAGTGTGCTGGTGGCCCGGCAGAGGTCCTGAAAACGGGGAGAAACTCTGATGACCCTAAGGTTATCCTTTTAAATATTTGGGGGGGGGTTCCTAATTTCTAAGTCACAAAGGGAATTTATTTCCCTATTATTCACTGCTGCCAAATATGCTATAGCTTTAACTTGGAAAAAACCTGAGTCGCCCTCTATCCAAACTTGGGCTTCTAAACTTTGGGAATATTTTATTTTTGATAAATTAGTTAGTTTTCAATCCCATTATGGGTCTAAGTCTTCTCCTTCTATGTTGCGTAAATGGGAACCTTTTTTGAAAAGGAATTTTGGTTCCTGCCTTCACACTTCAACGTTACCACAAGATGAATGTCTTTCACTAATAACCTCGCATTGATTGTTTTCATAAATGAAGCCTTGAATCTTATGTATGTATCTATGTGTGTGTGTGTGTGTGTGTGTTGTATTTGAGTTTATTGTAACTGGTCCTCATTAATTTATCTATTTAGTTTAGATTTGGAAAGTACCTTAGGTAGTGGAGTGCAGTATTATTATTATTAGTAATATTTTTGGTAGTATTGTGTTTATTACAATGTTCTTTTTAGGCCTATATTCAACCTTGTAACGTGACAGCCTAATCTCAGGATTGAAATCCTCTCATTGTTCCTGTTTTGTTTACCATTACTTATCGTCATTCAATTTTATATTGTACTTGATTATGAAAGTTTCAATAAAATCTCTTTTAAAATGTCAAAAACAAAAAAAAGAAACCCTGCTGGGACCCGGGACCGGAAACCCTACACACAGATTCCGCAAACATCAGCAACCACTTTTCAGGGGCTTATTGATAGAAGCGGGCTGTTAGGAAAGTCTATCTCTCTGTGCACATTTCCCTTATGCTTTCAAGGATCCAACCTGCCAGGGCTTTTTTTGTAGCACGAACTCCTTTACATATTAGGTCACACCCTCATGATGTAGCCAATCCTCCAAGAGCTTACAGAGCTCTTCTTACAGGGCCTACTGTAAGCTCCAGGAGGATTGGCTACATCAGGGGTGTATGGTCTAATAGGCAAAGCAGTTCCTGCTACAAAATGCTACAATGGGTTGAAATTAAATGCTACAATGGGTTGAAATTAAATCCAAAGAGTTTCCAGCTCAACATTAAGAAGAACTTCCTGACCGTAAGAGCGATTCCTCAGTGGAACAGGCTTCCTCGGGAGGTGGTGGGCTCTCCTTCCTTGGAGGTTTTTAAACAGAGGCTAGATGGCCATCTGACAGCAATGAAGATCCTGTGAATTAAGGGGAGGTATTTGTGAGTTTCCTGCATTGTGCAGGGGGTTGGACTAGATGACCCTGGAGGTCCCTTCCAGCTCTGTGATTCTATGATTGTTAAGAGCGGTTCCTCAGTGGAACAGGCTTCCTCATTGGGAGGTGGTGGGTTCTCCTTCCTTGGAGGTTTTTAAACAGAGGCTAGATGGCCATCTGACAGCAATGAAGATCCTGTGAATTTAGGGGGAGGTGTTTGTGAGTTTAGAGTGGTTCCTCAGTGGAACAGGCTTCCTCCTCGGGAGGTGGTGGGCTCGTTCCTTGGAGGTTTTTAAGCAGAGGCTAGATGGCCATCGGACAACAATGAAGATCCTGTGAATTTAGGGGGAGGGGTTTGTGAGTTTCCTGCATTGTGCAGGGGGTTGGACTAGATGACCCTTGAGGTCCCTTCCAACTCTATGATTCTATGATACAAAAAAAAGCCCTGCAACCCACTATCTTGAGCTATCCCTTCCTCATGATTTAGCCTTTTGCATTTAAAGCAAACTGAGCTATTGTGGAGGGAGGGTACTTGGAGAACAAGCAGACAAGCTGTCAGGTTGCAAATAAGTGTGATCAACGTCGCTGAGCATTCTGGTTCAACGGCTTCAGAAGCCCGCTGCAGATAGAGTCGTTTCATCTGTCACCTTAAGGTGTAATATCAAACAGCCCCAGTGCACAACTCCTGACTGCAGAGAACCTAATCCTTGCTGAAAGGAAAACAACTGCAGAAAACGCAAAGGCAGTTGAGATAAGGAGTCCAATTAACCATCTGCCAGTTAAAGCCCAGAGAATATTTACCAGGACTTGAAGATAACTGATACACACACATGTAGGCTCCATGTCGGGGTGGGGGGGAGAGTCCTAATGTTGTGCACATGGACTAATGTTGTGTTTACTAGTGTTTCTGCCTGGCTCATTTGAGACTTAAGGACTGAGATTGGGGACTCAGGAACAATGCGCAGTAGGATCCAAATCTTTGCTGCCCTGCTCCAATCACAGCCCCCCTGCTGGTTTGAATGATCCAATGGCGTCCTATTGCGGGAACCCTGAACTGTATATAGTTGACCCCACTGGCTCAATCGAGCAGTCTTCTTAGTTCAGCCATGCTGTAACTCAATAAAGAGCTATGATCACTGCAACCACATCTCCTCCTTGCCTTGAACCCACTATATTATACCTAGAGAAAGAAATTTTCATGGACTCGTCGCACCCCAACAAGCTTTCAAGGATGCTCAGGCTGGAGACATGAAGGGGTGCTCAAGTGCTCCTACGGTCCTTCCTTTCCAGTCATAAGAGGTTCTTCATCTGCACTGCTGGCAAATCACGGCATTGGCTGTCCAGCGACCACCTTACTCAATGTAGAGAGATCCAAGCGGGCAGCCGTGTTGGTCTGAAGCAGTTGAACAAAGCAGGAGACAAGTTGCACCTTTAAGACCAACCCATTTTTATTTCGAACGTCAGCTTTCATGCACTCTTAAGCACACTTCATCCGACGAGGAATCCAGCACAGTGAGCAAAGCCATACAGAGCTGAGCAGAGCCATACAGAGCTGGTAGGCAGTGGTTTAGAATGTAAAATGGTACAATGACAAAGTAGTCAAATTAACAAATTGAGCAAACCTTTGATCTGAGTAGCATGAGCTTTGCTAAAGGTTTGCTCAATTTGTTAATTTTACTGCATACTGCTGTTTTGTTGCTTTCGCATGCTCAAGCTACTCAGATCAAAGGTTTGCTCAATTTGTGCCAGATGATTGAAGAGAAATTTTGATTCAGGAGCATGAATTTTGTAGAGGGATTCAACTCGTTTAGATGTCGGTGGCACTGAAGTGGGTTTGTCCCATGCCTCTTTCAAGGCTTCCAAGTGAACTGGAAGCATCAGGATAAAAGAGCCTGCCGGTAGGTCTGCGTGTACTAAAACGTGGACTACATCTGAAACTCTAGGTGCGTCAGTAGTCAGTTTAATATTAAGTGAATTTGCCATGTTGGACAGCAAATCTAGGTAAGATTTAGAACCCTCTGAGGGTGATAGGTCAGCAGGTTTGATGATGTCAGATGTTGGTGAAGAAGCTGAGGCTGTAGAATGGGAGGGATCCGATTGTTCCGCTTCAGATTCTTACTGAGTTTCATTGGGTGTATCAATGGGCTTGGTAGGCATCGATATTTGTTTGCTCAGCAGGGGAGGCTGTTCCGTCTGTTGTTTAGGGGAGACCGAGCACACTGAAGTCAATCTAGCTGGAGACAATGGTTTTGATACCATAGTGTAATGCTTAGGGCGTCGATAGGGACTCTCACGAGGTCAATAAGACACGTCCTCACGGTACCGAAGACGATCCTCACGGTATATGTGCTCCCAATGTGGATGATAAAGCACCTCACGGAATCGAGAGTCCTCACGGTACCGAGGATCTTCACGGCTCTCTTGGTGTCGAGGGTTCTCTTATGAGTGGAGATGCGGGTGTCGCTATCTGTTGTTTGCTAGGCGTCTGTCCACTAGGTATCGAAACTTCCCAGAAGG
This sequence comes from Heteronotia binoei, assembly GCF_032191835.1. Lineage (NCBI taxonomy): Eukaryota > Metazoa > Chordata > Lepidosauria > Squamata > Gekkonidae > Heteronotia > Heteronotia binoei. The sequence goes on from NC_083238.1 coordinate 59,275,814, forward strand.
AGTGTGCGCCGAGAAAGTTAGCACACTGACTTCTGTGTGAATCTGGAGATTCGGTGTCGAGGATATTTTCTGGCAAAGACCCATAAAGTGATGGCGACCGAGAATGGATATGTACGACCTCAAGAGGTACGGTATCGATGGGCGCCGAGACCTCCAATGAAATCGGTGCTGTCTGTATCGAGGCCGTGGTGTCGACAGTCGGGTGCGATGTAGAAGTCATGGTGGGAGACTTCGAATCCGAGGACCTATGGCCCGTCTTAGATTTGGTTTTCGGTGATGTCGAAATCGAAAGATCTTTAGAAGTCAATTCTGTGCGATGTTTCTTTCTAGAATCGTCAGACTTTTTTGAGTGCTTCCCGGACTTAAGGTTGCTGGGAACCGAAGCCATGGAAGCTGCCGGTCGAGCCACTCCCTTTTGAGTAGATAGGGAAGATGGCGGGGTTTGGGATCCCGAAGTATGGGACATAGTAATAATAATAATAATAATAATAATAATTTTTTATTTATATCCCGCCCTCCCCACCGAAGCAGGGGGTCGAAGGTAGTAGGGTCGCAGTGACGACTCTAACAAATGACTTCTGAGTCTAGCCGCGCATTTTTTTCTTGCTTGCTTTCCAAACTGACTACAATGCAGGCAAGTGTCAGTACGAAGGGCCTCGCCCAGACAAAAAAGGCATAAAGAATGTCCGTCTGTGGATGGGATTTTTGAGGCGCACCGAACACACTTCTTGAAAGTGATTTTGTCTTTCCCTTCCATCCACCTGGGGGAGGGGGGAAGGGGGAAGGAAAGGAACGAAGGTAGAAAGAGGGTAGAAAGATAATAACAATTTTTTTTTATAACGATACCGGTGAAGTTGAAGAAGGCGACGAAGACAAACAGTGAGGAGAAAGTGCAGGAAAACAGATGAAGATCACAGTGAATAGAGGAGACTCAGCGAGGTAGGTGTATCCCGCGGCGGTAAAGAAGAAACTGGGTGGGTGAAGCGTCTCCCTCTCTTCTAGGCATGCACAGTGGATGCCTCCTCCCCGGGACGAGAGGAAGTGCGCGCCAAAATTAACGCTCCAAGATTGCTTTGAATTCTCCGAGGTCGGGATCGATCCTGCCGGATAACCCATGTGTGGGACTGCACAGAGACCACGATGAAGATCCAAGTATTGCTGCTCAATCTGCTGCTGAAGCAGAATATGTATCTGCTCAAAGTGCTTGAAATAAACTAGTGCTTGAAATAAACTAGGATGGATCATTTACCTACTGGAGGTATTAGCTCACAGAAGAGCCTTTACGTTGGCTCAATGCGCAGACATGCCCTCAAAGGTGTTAGAAGGGACATATAGAAAAGTCCCGTAGGAAGACCGACACTGCCCTTGTGCTATGGGAGAGGTGGAGTCAATGACTCATATGTTTTTTCGATGCCCATTCCACCAATTACATAGGGATAGGTTTGTCTCCCCGTTTGTAGTTAATCCAATGGCAGACGCGGACAGGGCGTATTTGGAGAAACTCTTGGTGGATGCAAGTCCATATATCTCTAGACAGATAGCTAAATTCTGCCATTACCTTGTGAAGTTCCATACTAAGAAACAAGAAAATTGCAGTCTTGTATGAACTGTTGAATTTTAGGTTATATATGATTTTACATATTATGATTTAAAGGATTTTATATAAATTTGAACCAACTTTGGATTTTATAATTAGTAAAAATGTATTTTAGTTATCCTGGATCTGTATAGCTGGGGGAAAGTTTTATGTATTTTATTGTGTTTATGTATTTTAGGAGGGTTTTCACATGATGTGTTATAGCTTTGATATTGGTCTATGACCGTAATAAAGTTTATTCATTCATTCATTTACCTACTAAGAAACACAAGGGAGACAAGTCCCTCCCCACAACTGCTTTTCTCCCATCCTTTTTATTCTTGGAAGAAATTATTTCTGGTCTCAAAGTCAAAACAGGTGAGATGCTGGGGAAACCACACGAGGTCTTTAGAGATTTAAAAAACAAAACAAAACCATATTCAGCCAGACATAGACCCAGCTTGCTGGACTCTAGGTAGGGAAAAGAGAGAAAGTTAACGCACGCATGTACTATTGTTAGCCTTATTAACACAAAGAAAGGAAAAAACACAAGTGCCCACCATTTTCTCTTTAAAGGGGTAATATCACCACGTGGTGGGGTGAGCAGGGATGGAAAAATTAAATCCCTTCTTCCCAGTACAACCCCAGTTAGAGGCAGGATTGCATGCACTTGGGACTTGGGATTGCATGTATTTGGGACTTGCATGTACTCAGGATTTCTTCACTGCCACAGGAGGCGGTGGCAGCTACACACATAGCCAGCTTCAAGAGGGGATTGGATAAATATGGAGCAGAGGTCCATCAGTGGCTATTAGCCATAGCATATTATTGAAACTGTCAGGGGCAGTGATGCTCTGTATTCTTGGTGCTTGGGGGGGGGGGGGCAAAGTGGAAAGGCTTCTATCCCCTTTCCCCTTCTAGCCCCCCTCCTGATGCACTTGGGGTTTTTTTGGCCACTGTGTGACACAGAGTGTTGGACTGGATAGGCCACTGGCCTGATCCAACATGGCTTCTCTTATGTTCTTATGAGACACAGAGTGTTGGACTGGATGGGCCACTGGCCTGATCCAACATGGCTTCTCTTATGTTCTTATGTGACACAGAGTGTTGGACTGGATGGGCCACTAGCCTGATCCAACATAGCTTCTCTTATGTTCTTATGTGACACAGAGTGTTGGACTGGATGGGCCATTGGCCTGATCCAACAAGGCTTCTCTTATGTTCTTATGTGACACAGAGTGTTGGACTGGATGGGCCATTGGCCTGATCCAACATGGCTTCTCTTCTGTTCTTATGTGACACAGAGTGTTGGACTGGATGGGCCATTGGCCTGATCCAACAGGGCTTCTCTTATGTGACACAGAGGGTTGGACTGGATGGGCCATTGGCCTGATCCAACATGGCTTCTCTTCTGTTCTTATGCATGTACTTGGGACTTGCCTCTTCCAAAACAAAACCAAGAAAGGCAATCATGTATTCATTACTTACACACACACAAAATATATCCAACGGAAATTTCAGCTGCAAAATGTACTAAAAACTCATTCAAATGTGTTAATGCTTTCTCAATAAATACCCTTAAAGTTGAGTTTATTTACCTTGATTTAAAGTAAACTAAAGGAGATCAACTAATGGAGATAAAAGTAGAATTTTTTTTAAACAAAAAATTACCTGATAGCGTAAAGCTAACCAGTTTCCGGCTGTGCTGACCTCCAGCAGACCCTTCAGCCCCCACCTGAAAAGAGGGAGAACATTTTCTGGCAATTTCTTCATGGAGTTTTTAGAGATTTAAAAACCAAAACCAAACCATATTCAGCCAGACGTAGCCCCAGATGTTCTACCCCTGAGCTATGGCTCCCACCCCCTGGCTCTGTTAAAGCATAGAAAGGATGAGTGGCAGCAGACAACTTCTTCAGGAGCCAATTTTTAGAAACGGTAATCGGCTCTTCTTCAGCTTTTGCAATTGGTTCCTTTATCCCTGCTTGTCTCCTGTGCAGGCGCTGTCCACTTTCACGAAACCTGCTGGGCAGCATCTGCGCTCCATGAAGCCTGCTTTCCATTGGAGAAGGCAGACTCCAAGGAGCACACACGTTGCTCGTGGGGAGATGGTGCGCTTGGTGGTGCACCCTAGGCCAGGTGGCGCCCTAGGTGGTTGCCTACTTGGCCCACTCCCACGCACTGGCCATGCTGACAGAAGCCCCACGGAGAAGAGGAGAGTGAGAGCGGCATAAGGCTAGTGGGGAATCGGTCTTTACTGGCTCACAGTCCTTTTTAGCACACTAACATAAAACAGTCTGGCCTGGGGACAGCCGCAAATGGAACATGCTTACCATCACAGCCGAGTTCTTCACCGTGATGCACGGAGTCGTTGCTCGCAGGGCCCCGCTTATCCCATGGTAGTATTTAAAGCAGATCTTTATTTCAGCTGGGAAGAATGGGGGGGGGGGGGCAGGAGAGAAACAGGGGGTTATGGAAGGTTCACATTTCAACAAATATAGTCAACGGAACAGCTGCTTTTCTAGCTACTGAAGCCACATCAGAACATCGGAAGAGCCTTACTGGATCAGACCAGCTGTCCATCAAGTCCAGCATCCTATCCTGTCTCACACAGTGGGCACTGCTAATCTTGAGAGCCAGTTTGGTGTAGTGGTGAAGTGCGCGGACTCTCATCTGGGAGAACCGGGTTTGATTCCCCTTGCACCTGCTGGAATGGCCTTGGGTCAGCCATAGCTCTCGCAGGAGTTTTCCTTGAAAGAGCCAGTTTGGTGTAGTGGTTAAGTGTGTGGACTCTTATCTGGGAGAACCGGGTTTGATTCCCCACTCCTCCACTTGCACCTGCTGGAATGGCCTTGGGTCAGTCATAACCATCGCAGGAGTTGTCCTTGAAAGGGCAGCTGCTGTAAAAAGCTCTCCCAGCCCCACCCACCTCACAGGGTGTCTGCTGTGGGGGGAGGCGGTAAAAGAGATTGTGATCGCTCTGAAACTCTGAGTATAGGGTGGGATATAAATCCAATACCACCACCTCCTCCTCCTCCTCCCAGTTTGGGTCACATGTGCTGCGGAAGCCAACCAGTTCCTCTGGAGGACCAACAACAGTGTACTGATGGAATTAGCTAGAAGGGTAGGAGTCATAAGGTTGCCATTTCTGGGTAGGAAAATTCCTGGAGATTTGGGGGGAGATGGGGAGTGTGAGAAGCACAGAGTTGCAGGGAGGAAATGACCTCATGGGGTGTAACGCCAATGACTCCACCCTCCGAAGCAGCCGTTTTCTCCAGGGAACCAACCTGGAGGCTGGCAACCCTAGCAGGAGCTGTAGCCACGCATGAGCAGGCCGGATCAACTCACAGAAAAAGAGACGAGCGGGTATCGCTACAGAGGGCAGAGAACGTGGCATTCCTGCCCCCCCTGCCAATTATGGGTCAGAAGAGCCCCCAAAGTGCTAGTGAGGCGGCACAACACCTGAAGTCTTCTGGATGTGGGGTCTACAGGTAGAGCTCTACAGGTAGATGGCCAAACCGCAGCTTGGGAGCCATATGTGGCTCTTTCACATGTATTATGTGGATCTCGAATCCTCCATCATCAGCTGACTGGGAGAAGGCATTTAAAGTTGCTTTCTTTCCACTCCTCTCTCTCTCTTCCCTCCCTCCCTTCCTGGAGAGCCAGTTTGGTGTCGTGGTTAAGTGTACGAACTCTTATCTGGGAAAACTGGTTTTGATTCCCCGCTCCTCCACTTGCACCTGCTGGAATGGCCTTGGGTCAGCCATAGCTCTGGCAGAGGTTGTCCTTGAAAGGGCATCTGGACGAGCCCTCTCAGTCACACCCACCTTGCAGGGTGTCTGTTGTGGGAATGGAAGATAACGGAGATTGTGAGCCGCTCTGAGACTCAGGGTGGAGGGCGGAATATAAATCCAATGTTGTCGTCTTCTTCTTCTCCTTCTCTTCCCTCCCTCCCAGCATGCATATATCTGATGTTGATGTCTTATAGCTCTCAAACATCTGATGTTTATTCTATGTGGCCCTTACATTAAGCAAGTTTAGCCATCCCTGATGCAGACTATGGGTAAAAACATGTTGAGAGATCACCCAGCATTAAACAACAGCTACGGTGCAGTTTGTGGAAGTCCCCTATCAATCTTCTTCCCCCACAACAGACACCCTGTGAGGTGGGTGGGGCTGAGAGAGCTCTCCCAGAAGCTGCCCTTTCAAGGACAGCTCTGCGAGATCTACACGGGCATCAATGCTGAAGCAGAAATTCTGTTGCATTTTAGCAGGCGACAGCGGGGGGCGCCAGTTCATCACAACGGCGATCAGAGCATTACATGTCACAAACGCATCACCCTTTCTTTCACTATGCCCCCCATGTCCTTCACAATATATTTATGCGTGTAGCATGTTCCCATCTTTGTATTCAATCTGTACTGAGGCTTCTGGGATGAAGGAGTTTTATTTCCACAACAGGTGTGTATTTTCAAGGTAGATGCATTTTCTGCAGAAAGCCAAAGGTGTTTTGTTTTTTTAATGCTCTGGCTCTTTCCTTTCTTCCCCAGGGTACAAGGAGGAGAAACCTCAGCCGATAGAAGGAAGAGAAGCTTGGCTCAGTAGCTCTGCTGAATAACTGAAAGAGCCTGGCAAGGAAAGCTATACCTCTTCCCCCTTCCTCCCAAAGGGAGGAGCCTCAGCCAATGGAGAAAACAGAGGTTTTGCTCTGTAGTTCCTGAGCGATTGAGCAAGCCTGGCAAAGCAAGCTGTGATGCAGAAGGAAGCAAGAGAGGGACATGGAAGCAGACAACAGCCAGTTGCTCGGGGGCCTGATAGGAGTCCTCTGGGGGCTTAATTTGGCCCCCAAACGTATGTTTGACTCCCCTGCCCTAGACTCCACCCTTCAAAGCAGCCGTTTTCTCCAGGGGAGCTGATCTCTGCCAGCTGGAAATCAGTTGTCAAAGCGGGCAGGCCTGTAGCTACAGGGGGGCTGTGGAGGAACTGCCCCCTGACTCCCAGGGGGCCTCCGGCATGTGGTCTTCTTCTTTCATTTTCTTTTTGCTATGGCTGAGCCAGCGAAGTGTCATTAGTGGCAGCCAGAGCCAGGAGAGCTGAGCAGGGCACAGTGCAGGGCAGTGGAGCAGCAAAAGCAACAGGTGGAGAGGAGGGAGGCAGAGGAAGCCCTGTGGAATGGGCTGGGGAGAGGGGGAACAGATGGCGCTCCTGGTTGCAAAGTGCCAGGGTGGGAGAGAGGGAGGTGGAAAGTGCAGTCCCTTCTTCTAGGGTGGCCAGACCGTCCCGGGCACCCGGGAATGTCCCGGTTTTGGCCCCCTATTCCCGCCTCCCGGGCTGGCTATACCGGGACCATTAGAGGTCCCGGTTTAGCCAGCCCCGGAGGCGGTGGGCCGCGCGCGCCGGCGGGGAAGGCGGCGAGTGAGGGAGGGAGCGTCCCTGCGCATGCGCAGGGCCCCTGCGCACGCGCAGGGATGCTCCCTCCCTTACTCGCCGCCTTCCCCGCCCGCGCGCGGGGCCCGGTGGCGGAGGGCGGAGAGGCCAGCGCTGGTCGCTGGAGGGCCGCCGCAGGGCCCCGTGTGCGGGCCCTACACTTCAGGAGGAGGCCGGGGAGGCGGTGGAGAGGCCGGCGCTGGTCGCTGGAGGCCCTCCAGAGACTCTGGAGGGCCTCCAGGGACCAGCGCCGGCCTCTCCGCGGCCTCCGCTGGCCCGGTGCTGGTCGCTGGAGGCCCTCCAGAGACTCTGGAGGGCCTCCAGCGACAGCCCCCCAAAGGTGTCCCTGGCTGGCCTTCAGACATTATGGCCACCCTACTTCACGCCAAAGTTTTAGGGTTGGCTGCCTCAATTTGGCCACTTTCAGAGCCTCCACCTTTTGCCCCTACCCCAGGAAGCTTCTGAGAAGCAGCAAGCCCCACAGTGGATGGAAGAAGCCCCCCAACTTGTAAAATCCTGGCTATGACCCTGAAAGCGGGAGATCTCCATTCCCCCACCTAGAAAAAAGACCATCCGAAGTGTAACACAGATACCCCTAAAAGTGTGCCCATGGGCACCAGGGTGGCTGCTTTCACCTTTCCTGGCACCTGTCTCAAGTGTTGTTAGAAAGCGAGCAGAGCCAAGAGAGCTTCTAGTTGGCCGTTAGAAACCTAAAAGATACTGCCAGATGATTGTCTGTTAGCTAGGTCTATTTATACTTGTGTGTATGCAAGAAATTATTTTTAAACTATATGTTTCCATTTTTTAAAAAAGCATCCTATTAAACAGTTTGTGCTTGAAGTGCTGAAGAGCTACTTTCAAAATGGTGCATAACACATAATTCCCGGACATTTTGTAGTTGGTTCCGCCTCCTGTGTCAGTTATTTTGTAGTGCACTGCCCTATGTCAGATTTCCCAATCTATCCATTGGTTCAAAAAGGTTGAGGCCGCTGACATAACCACCACGCCAGTACTTACGTTCCATAAAATAGGGGCCGGGTTCAATTCGCCAAACTATTTGCCCTTTCTGCGTCCCAGTCACGCCTCGATTCTTGGAATCCCAGAAGTTTGCTGGCGAATTCTCATCTGAAAGGCAAAGGGGGAAGAAAGGCTATGATGGAAGGAACAGCCGGTTGCCAATTCTGGGATGGGAAATTCCCGGAGCTTTGGGGGTGGGGCCTAGGGAAGGCGGAGAGTAGGGGAGGAGAGGAAAGTCAGCAGGATATAACACCACAGACTCCATCCCCCCGCCCCCAAAGCAGCCATTGTCTCAAAGGGACCGATCTCTGTCATCTGGAGATCAGTTGTAATTCTGGGAGATCTCCAGGTTCCACCAGGAGAGGCTAGCAGCCATGTCAGTGACGAGTCAGGAATCAAGATGTAAAATTTCCAGGCATTTTGAAGCAATGGTTTCTTCACAGGATTTTTGTGAATAAAAATGTAAAATGTGGTAGAAATCAGAATACACTCAATGATTACTCTCTTATCAAATGTAGCCACAGTGCACCGCTTTAACATCATAAAACCCATTAGTAAATAAAATTAAACTATTTAGCATACTTATGCAATGTAAAAGCACAAATGCCTTTGTTTTTTAGAAACAAAATAATGAATATGCCGACTATTAGCGAGACGGCACTACTGCCCTGGCTTGGCACCTTTATCTTAGTTTTCGCTGCCTGAAAGGTAGGAAACAAAAAACTTTAAAAATAGGAAACACAAAAGCTGTATCCAATAACACAATTATTATGTATTTAATATCACCTAAGATACAGAGGTCCCAGGCCTGGCTAGGCAAGGCTAGAATGGTCTTGTCAGATTTCAGAAGCTAAGCAGAGTCAATGTATGCTGGTTTGGCATTAGTCTGTGTTACTTGGTTACTAGAACAAAGTAGGAGTCCAGCAGCACCTTTAAGACCAACAAAGTTTTATTATTTATTGTTGGTCTTAAAGGTGCAACTGGACTCCTACTTCGTTCTATTGCTTCAGACCAAAAAGGCGGCCCACCTGGATCTATTTACCTGAGTACTGTTTGTGATTTGAGTCTCCTTCCTTCCTTCCTTCCTTCCTTCCTTCCTTCCTTCCTTCCTTCCTTCCTTCCTTCCTTCCTTCCTTCCTTCCTTGGTGACTGGGTGGGTTTGATCCTGTCTATACATTTACGTACAATTCTGTATATGATTCTGTGTGTATCTCTGTATTTTGAAATAAACTTTTTTGAAAAAAATTTTGAAAACAACTTTCAGGGTCTGGGTTGACAAGAGTCCAAGTTGTCTTCGGCAGATACATCCCAAGAACTTTATTGTTATTTCCAGTGGGTTTTTGAGTAGAAAAAGCCCAGCAGGAACTCATTTGCGTATCAGGCTACACACCCCTGGCACCAAGCCAGCCAGAACCGCGTTCCTGTGCTCTCCTGCTAAAAAACAAAAGGCCCTCGTTATTTCCAAGTGTTCCCTATTATCCCTGCGGTCCAGTTACTGAAAGCCTCTCTTGAGCATTACTGACCGCAACTCTCAGTTCTGAATACTCATTAACTGCTGTCCTTTATTACTGTCCAAGTTGTGCTATTTGGATGTTCAGCTTGTATTACTACCGGGCGTGCAATCCAAGCACAAGGACTGAACTGCAGGTCACTAGGAAAGAAGCAGAGCTGTGTGTTGCCAAACACAACCTTGTCGCAAACACATCTAAACTGGCCGTGCGGTGCAATTTAAGAATGCTGAAGGGCCAGGTAGGAATGGAGCTCTTATCTGTCAGTTGTTGCCCTGAAGGTCAATAATAAATGCCTGATAGCCACAGCTTTGTTTGCTCTCCAGACAAGAGTTGTTAGCTCTTGGTTGGGAAATTCCTGGAAATTTGTGGGGGGAGGGTGGGGTGGAGACTCAAGAAGGTGGAATTTGAGCAGGAAAGGAACCTCCAGGGATATGAGACCATAGAGTCTAACCTCCAAAGCTGATGTTTCCTAGAATCATAGAGTCAGAAGGGACCTCCAGGGTCATCTAGTCCAACCCCCTGCACAATGCAGGAAATGCACAAATACCCCCTCCTAAATTCACAGGATCTTCATTGCTGTCAGATGGCCATCTAGCCTCTGTTTCAAAACCTCCAAGGAAGGAGAGCCCACCACCACCCGAGGAAGCCTGTTCCACTGAGGAACCGCTCTAATGGTCAGGAAGTTCTTCCTAATGTTGAGCCGGAAACTCTTTTGATTTAATTTCAACTCACTGGTTCTGGTCCTACTTTCTGGGGCCACAGAAATCAGAGGACCTGATCTCTGTTGCCTGGAGATCAATTCCAGGAGATTCCCAGCCAGCACCTAGAAGTTGGCTACCCTATCTCCAGATTACAGCAGCATGAACCAATGTATTGAATTGGTACAGCTGGCTTTGTATTCCCAATCTTCCAATTCAACTGATCTTCTCCACAAAGTCTTTATTACCAGAAACCCCGTTTCTCCCAGCTAGTATCTGGCAATGGAAGCAAGCCCAAGCAGGGAATAAAGCAATTGAGGGGTCCATAACTCAGTGGAAGAGCCTCTGCTTGGCATGCAGAAGGTCCCAGGTTCAATCCCCAGCGTCTCCCGTTAAAGGATCAGACAGGTGATGGAAAAGACCTCTACCTGAAACCTTCTAGAGCCACTGCCAGTCTGAGTAGACAATGTTGACCTTGATGGACTGAGGGTCTAATTCAGAGTAAGGCAGCTTCATTACACTGTCACTTCAAATACAGATGAGCTTTTTGGGGAGGGATGGTGGCTCAGTGGTAGAGCATCTGCTTGGTAAGCAGGAGGTCCCAGGTTCAATCCCCGGCATCTCCAACTAAAAAGAGTCCAGGCAAATAAGCGTGAAAAACCTCAGCTTGAGACCCTGGAGAACCGCTACCAGTCTGAGTAGAAAATACTAACTTTAGGGAGGGATGGTGGCTCAGTGGTAGAGCATCTGCTTGGTAAGCAGGAGGTCCCAGGTTCAATCCCCGGCATCTCCAACTAAAAAGAGTCCAGGCAAATAAGCATGAAAAACCTCAGCTTGAGACCCTGGAGAACCGCTACCAGTCTGAGTAGAAAATACTAACTTTAGGGAGGGATGGTGGCTCAGTGGTAGAGCATCTGCTTGGTAAGCAGGAGGTCCCAGGTTCAATCCCCGGCATCTCCAACTAAAAAGAGTCCAGGCAAATAAGCATGAAAAACCTCAGCTTGAGACCCTGGAGAACCGCTACCAGTCTGAGTAGAAAATACTAACTTTAGGGAGGGATGGTGGCTCAGTGGTAGAGCATCTGCTTGGTAAGCAGGAGGTCCCAGGTTCAATCCCCGGCATCTCCAACTAAAAAGAGTCCAGGCAAATAAGCGTGAAAAACCTCAGCTTCAGACCCTGGAGAGCCACTGTGTAGACAATGATGGACCAAGGAGGGTCTGATTCAGTAGAAGGCAGTTTCATATGTTCATATGTTCAATTAGCAGAGGCTGTTGCTTCTCAAGGGTAAGTGGAAACGAGAATTGTAAAAAGAAAGAATCAACCATCACTGGCTCCAGTCAAAAGCAATAAGCTTCATGTTTCTGAAGAAGCAGAGGAAGGCGAAATAGAATTAGATGTAGTGTAATTTTTGAAGATGGTTTATTGTAAATTGTAAGTTGCATACATTAGTTTGGAAATATGTATAGCTTAAAGAGCTGTGAGGCGGGTTGCAGACAGGTATGTGTGATCCCATATTGTAGTTCCATGAGTGGGGCAGAAGATTCTTCCCCAGCCCACACTTGTGGGCTTCCCTAGACCTACAGTTTCCAAGTTTATAATGTATATATCTTATCTGTTAATCAACTGCAGGGCTTTTTTATAGCAGGAACTCCTTTGCATATTAGGCCACACCCCCTGATGTAGCCAATCCTCCAAGAGCTTACAGGGCTCTTCGTACGGGGCCTACTGTAAGCTCCAGAAGGATTGGCTACATCAGAGGGACGTGGCCTAATATGCAAAGGAGTTCCTGCTACAAAAAAGCCCTGAAACTGTATTAACATATTAAAAGAAGAAGACAGAAGACTTGAAGATTTCAAGAACTTGGGAAACTAAGTATTGTTGTTTGTTTTAAAACATAATTAATGATCGTTTTGAAAAGTAAGGGGGAGGAAACATAGTTTAAATATAAGACATTTATAATATGTTACTTTTGAAGAACTGAATAATTAACATTTAGTACTTTTTATAAAAGTAAAGAGAAATAAGTTATATAATTATTTTTAGAGGTGTTCTAATAACTTACTTTAAATATTATTTGAAGCTTATAATAGATATAATTTAGGCTGTTTCTTTTGGTTGTACACAATAATTTAATCAGTTGTATGCTGTTCTTCAATAAAACTGTGAATTAAAAAAAGAGGCTGTTATGAGGAAAAAATGGACTATGAGAAACAGAAAATGGAATTTTTAGCTGTCCTGCCGTGTGGAACTGGGCACTGATGCTGTCAAATGTAATTTTGGCCTGACTATGTGGAATTTTGACAGAGATCTTAGAAAGGTGGCAATTTTGCATCTGGCCTGAGAAAAAGTGTATTTTTTGCTAAGTTTCCATAAATTGGTATGCAAAAACCCCAAAAAACATTCAGGCATGCTTCTGCTACTCTGAGCTCAGCACTACCTGCCTACATGTTTCCTTGCTAATTACCAGCCATAAATAGTTTCCTATCCTATAAAAAAAAACCCTTAAGCCTCCACTGCGGCTGCAGTCCAAAGGAAACTGATCCTGGGAAGGAGGGCCCAAAACTGAAACTTCCCACCATTCAGGAAAGGGGGGGGGGAGTGGAGAGAACAAAGTGGTATACAGATAATAGATCTAAGGCTCGAGTGAGTCAGCCAATGTCATAATCCTGAAATATCCAAAGAAATAACCACTGATAATGCTTTTTTTAAAAAAATGTAGTCCCTTGTGTAAGCACCAGTCGTTTCCGACTCTGGGGTGACGTTGCCTTCACAACTTTTTCACAGCAAACTTTTTACGGGGTGGTTTGCCACTGCCTTCCCCAGTCATCTACACTTTCCTCCCCAGCAAGCTGGGTACTCATTTTACCAACCTCAGAAGGATGGAAGGCTGAGTCAACCTCGAGCCGGCTACCTCAATCCAGCTTCCACTGGGATCAAAGCCGGGTCGTGAGCAGAGAGTTCAAAGTGCAGTACTGCAGCTTAACCACTCTGCGCCGCGGGTTTAGGTTCTGTCAATATATTTGTGCAAAAATTACTCAGCAGGACAGAGAGGGAAGGTGGTACGCAGCGTTCCCTCTAAGCTGAGTTAGTGTGAGCTAGCTCACAGATTTTTGGCCTCCGGCTCACACATTTTTGTCTCACCTCAGGAAAAACAGCCCCAGAGTAAAATAATTTATGCAGCAGCTCACAACTTGAATGTCAGTAGCTCACAAAGTAGAATTTTTGCTCACAAGACTCCATAGCTAGGAGGGAACATGGCTTAGAGGTGGTATGATATAATCCATTTCATCAGACAGAATCATTGAGTTGGAAGGGACTTCCAGGGTCATTTAATCCAACCCACTGCACAATGCAGGAAACTCACAAACACCTCCTCCCACAAACACTCAGTGATCCCATTTTCATCCCAAAAAATGGCATAAACCTCCAGGATTCCTAGCCCAACTGGCCTGGAGAAGAAGATGAAGAAGAAGATATTGGATTTATACCCCGTCCTCCACTCCAAAGAGTCTCAGAGCAGCTCACAATCTCCTTTACCTTTCTCCCCCACAACACACCCTGTGAGGTGGGTGGGGCTGGAGAGGGCTCTCACAGCAGTTGTTCTTTCAAGGACAGCCTCTGCCAGAGCTATGGTTAACCCAAGGCCATTCCAGCAGCTCTAAGTGGAGGAGGGGGGAATCAAATCCAGTTCTCCCAGATAAGAGTCCACACACTTCACCACTACACCAAACTGGCTCTTTCAAGGACAAGCTCTGCCAAAGCTATGGTTGACCCAAGGCCATCCCAGCAGGTGCAAGTGGGGAATCAAACCTGGTTCTCCCAGACAAGAATCTGCACACTTAACCACTACACCAAACTGGCTCTCCATAGAATTGCTTCCTGACCATATCCCTGGGCATGTAAGAAAGGGCCACGAGAACTCGGCACTGATGCAACACTTCCTGCCCTCCCTCTCATTATATACCTAAATTCACAGAATCTGCATTGGTGTAAGGAGGCTACCTTCTGTTTGAAAACATCTAAAGAAGGAGAGCCCACCACCTTCCGAGGAAGCCTGTTCCACTGAGAAACCACTCTGTCAGGAAGTTTTTCCTAATATTTAGATGAACACTCTTCTGATTTAATTTTAACCCGTTGGTTCTGGTCCAACCTTCTGGGAAACAGGAAGCAACTCTACAACATCCTCTATAGGACAGCCCTTCAAGAACTCGAAGATGGTGATCATACCACCTCTCAGTTGTCTCCTCTCCATGCTAAACATACCCAGCTCCTTCAGCCTTTCTTCATAGGACTTGGTCTCCTAAGTCTCTGTCCCAGACGGCACTTTGCACACATACACCAACCAGAATGTACACTTAAGTATTATACTGAATAAGAGCTTGATAACTTCCTTTCAGGTTGTCTTTAATGAGACAGTTATAGCCAAAGGCAGGCTGGATATGGTCTCCCAACTGAAAACAGCCAGAGCTGTGGAAATAACTGAGGATGAGAGCAATTGTTTACAGCCCCGGTCTATTTATTCTGCAGTACCCATTCGGGATTTATTTGGCCTCATTATGCAACCTGGGGACTTCATATTAGTGCTGTATGTGAGTCACATTACAACTTGCATGCAAATCTCCAAACTGGGTTCCAAAACTCAAAAAAGGAATTTAGAAATACATAATACATAAATATGCATGCATACGAAAGTTTACTTCCTGAATAAAACTTTGTTGGTCTTAAAGGTGCTACTGGACTCCTACTTTGTTCTATTGCTTCGGACCAACAAAGCTGCCCAGCTGCATCTATCTACATGTACACAGAGGTCATTTTGTAGAAAAAGAGGTGCCGGAGTTCATAAGCACAATTCATTTATATATGCCACACTCCTGACATCACCAGAAGGTGTACTAAATTATACCAGCTCAGCATCTACCTTGAAATTTTTCTTGAATTAAAATTGTCATTAAAAAAACTGCCATACTTTTAAAATCATTTTCTCCTATGTGGCCACGGTGGCACGATGAAGATTTCCATCTGTCTGCTTGATATGTTTTGGTTATTTTACCATTTTTTTGTAAGGGGGGAAATGTTAGAAAGTTTATGAAATCTTAGAGTTCAGCAAAATTCTCATAGGGGGTTTGAACAATGGAGCCCAGAAGCAAAGGGTTTTTTTTGGGGGGGGGGGGGGTTAGAAAGGAAAGAGCACAATAAAATGTAGAGGTTCTGGAGCTCTACTCCTGTGAGCTCCTGCCCACAATGAGGCCTGGTGATTTCATAAGGTAAGTAAGAGAAGCCATGTTGGATCAGGCCAATGGGCCATCCAGTCCAACACTCTGTGTCACACAGTGGCCAAAAAAACCCCAGGTGCCATCAGGAGGTCCACCAGTGGGGCCAGGACACCGGAAGCCCTCCCACTGTGCCTCCCCCCAAGCACAAAGAATACAGAGCATCACTACCCCAGACATAAGAACATAAGAGAAGCCATGTTGGATCAGGCCAATGGCCCATCCAGTCCAACACTCTGACACACAGTGGCCAAAAAAACCCAGGTGTCATCAGGAGGTCCACTAGTGGGGCCAGGACACTAGAAGCCCTCCCACTGTTGCCTCTCCCAAAGCACCAAGGATACAGAGCATCACTGCCCCAGACATAAGAACATAAGAGAAGCCATGTTGGATCAAGTCAATGGCTCATCTTGCCCAACAGTGTGTCACACATGGCCAGAACCTATGAGATATCAGGAGTCCACCAGAGGGTCAGAACTCCAGGAGACCTCCCAATTTTGCTCCCGTCAAACACCAAGGATACAGAGCATCACTGCCCCAGACATAAGAGAAACCAGGTTGGATCAGGCCACTCTATGTCACACAGTGACCAAAACCCAGGAGCCATCAGGAGGTCCACCAGCACAGCCAGAACTCCAGAAGTCCTCCCACAGTTGCCCCCCCCCCCCGCCCCGCAAACACCAAGGATACAGAGCATTCCTGCCCCAGACACAGTGCTCCATTTGGACATACATTTATTTATTTGTTTGTTTGTTTGTTTGTTTTATGATTTATATCCCGCCCTTCCCACCAAGTGGCTCAGGGCGGCTTACAGCATAACATCCCACATAAATTAAGTTTAGGTATTTAATACAGTTAAAATATTTAAAACATTTAAAACATTAAGAGCAACATTGCTGCTAATAGCCACTGATGGACCTCTCTCTGTTTCATATGTTTATCCAGTCCCCAATTGAAGCTGTCTATGCTTGTAACCACCACTTCTTGGAACAGTGAATTTTATGTGTTTTAGGAGAAAATACATGTTTTAGAAATCTGTTCAGCATAGTCTTAGGTTACACTTCAAGAGCACTCTGAGTTTAGATCAATCTGAAATACCTAAATGCCATCCAAATGATCTATCAGAACCCAGAACTTCCTGTCTCCGCTTTTTTTTCTCAATATCATGGTAGAAGGTCAAAGTAACAAAAGGATTCTTTTCAAACACAACACTATACAAAACAGAATAACGAGTCCACAGCTTTAACTTTAAATGTTAACTTTATCTTTAAATTTAACTTAAAATTCTAAATTAACTTAAATTTAACTTTAAATTCTATGTCACACAGTGACCAATACCCAGGAGCCATCAGGAGGTCCACCAGCACAGCCAGAACTCCAGAAGCCCTCCCACTGTTGCCCCGCAAACACCAAGGATACAGAGCATCACTGCCCCAGACATAAGAGAAACCAGGTTGGATCAGGTTGACTGCTAGGAGAACCTATTAAGGAAAAATGTCCACGCAGGTGGTGGGGAGAATCGATTGAGGTTACTTTTTCCAAAGGAATTAAGTCATTTTAAAGAAAGGACACTTTCAAACAAGAACCCTTTCCTGGAAGTAAGCCTCTCCTGCCCGAACATTCCTAAGCAGAATTCTGAGCAAACCCATTTAGGATTGCTTTTGTCGCATCGCCTTGCAGTCTTACCTCCTTTGTCCCGCAGGGGTTATAGTAAACTAGCAGCTGGGGTCCATTCCAGATCAGTTTAGCAATCTGATGATACTCTACAACAGAGGCCTCTTTTTCCAAAAATAAGGCTTATGCTATCCGTACGACAACTCTGCTCCCCATTTTAAGTAAAGCATTCTCCTGGGGAAAGGCAGTCTCCAGACACGGGGCCACCCTTTCAGCGGCGTCATCACAAATTCACTTGGAAAGGTTCTTCTCTACCGCTCATCTTCCTCTCGGTTTAAGAATGTGCTCTGTGCACCCAGGATTATTTTTAAAAGAGCTTTGACAGACTCTTAGGATCTTCCAAGGCCTTATCTCCGTGTACCATCACCTGACAGCGTCTCCAAGTTATTTGTAGCCACGCTCCCCTTTGAAGGGCAGTGGACGCAAACTCTTCATCCTCCTCAGTTTCCTTCCTTTACAGTTTTCCATGGGAGAATTCTGAAGAACTGGTCAGAGCCCAGGGCAGTATCATACAGATTTGAGATAAACAGGGAGATTTTCTTTTTTTTAAAGTAAAAAAGCCAGAAATGACAAGCACATTAGTCATAAAAGCAGTTACAAGGATGGTCTGCTCCTTTTATCGGTTGCCTCTACTTTAAATGAGGTACTATAACAAGGCCTATGTCTGCAGCAGTGTTCCCTCTAAGCTGAGTGTGAGCTAACTCACAGTTTTTTAGCCTCCAGCTCACACACTTTTGTCTTAGCTCAGGAAGGACGGCTCCAGAGCAAATGCATTTACACAGTAACTCCCAACTTTAATGCCAGTAGCTTCCAACTTGAATTTTTGCTCACTAGCTCCATAGCTTAGAAGAAGTAGTGGTCTGGAGCAGTGATGCTCTGTCTTCGTGGTGCTTGGGGGGGCAACACTGAGAGGTCTTCTGGAGTTCTGGCCCCACTGTTGGACCTCCTGATGGCACCTGAGTTCTGGCTACTGTGTGATACAGAGTTTTGCACTGCATGGCTCACTGCCCTGATCCAACATGGCTTCTCTTATGTTCTGATATCTGGGGCAGTGATGCTCTGTATTCTTGGTGCTTGGGGGGCAACAGTGAGAGGGCTTCTGGAGTTCTGGCCCCACTGGAGGACTTCCGGATGGCACCTGGGTTTTGGCCACTGTATGACACAGAGGTTTGTGCTGGATGGGCCACTGGCCTCATCCAACGTGGCTTCTCTTATGTTCTCTCAAGGCCTGATGTCCAGTCTCCATTGTATATCAAGCTTCCCTACAGATCTAAATACAAAAACAAAAAAAATGTGTTGCCTTTGACTAGACCAGCTTAAGATAGCCTTAAGCTATACAAAGTCTAGTGTTTTAATTTATAATAACCCTCTTTCATGGGGGTCACGACTGAAAATCTCATGACCTGACTGATGGCCACAAAATTTTGTGGAAGCATCATAAACCAAATTAACCTTCTGCTACCAGAGGAGACTGCAAGGTGTCGATCTTGTTTCCCACGTGCCTGAAGGCCATCAACACCCCCAAACTCACCCTTCCATAGACAAAGTTTAGAGCCCCAAAAGAAAGGAACTCCAAATCAGTGCCTTGCAAGCATTTCCACAATACAAGGCTCCGGATTTCACTCCAACCAACAGAGAAAACACATCTGGACAACTCAGCAACACCAAACTATGTCTGCTGAAATAAAGAGAGTTCAGCCAGCTCTGAATCAACCAAGAACACTTCATTGCAAGAAGAAACAGTCACAAGCATCCCAAGCAACTCACTCAATATATACACTGTGGCTGAGTTAAACACGCCCCTTTTAGTCGCCAACAGTTACTCCTATTGGCTCGCTCCAGAATCCTTCATTTGCATCTCTTGTTGTTACATGTCGAGCATCCTGGCTGGCCAGTTCTTCCAGGCTTCAGGATCCTGGTTTGCAAGGAGTGCCTGTCTCAAGCTCAGGTAACAAGAACCCATTAAGATGCAATACATAACACCTACCTTCACAACTGACAGAACCCATGAAGCTGAAGGTCTCCAGCCTACCCTGAGTCATGTGTAACAATCTCAAATCACTATCAGGCTCTTCTCAATTCTCATGCATGCAATGTCTAATTCAGATCATGACAGGTGATGGCGGCTACAAGCATAGCCAGCTTCAAGAGGGGATTGGATGAAAATATGGAGCAGAGATCCATCAATGGCTATTAGCCACAGCATATTGTTGGAACTGTCTGGGGGCAGTGATGCTCTGTATTCTTGGTGCTTTGAAGGGGGCAAAGTGGAAGGGCTTCTAGCCCCACTTGTGAACTACCTGATGGCACTTGGGGAATTTTTTGGCCACTGTGTGACACAGAGTGTTGGACTGGATGGGCCGTTGGCCTGATCCAACATGGCTTCTCTGATGTTTTTATAACACAGAGTGTTGGACTGGATGGGCCACTGGCCTGATCCAACATGACTTCTCTTATGTTCTTATGTGACACAGCGTGTTGGACTGGATGGGCCATTGTCCTGATCCAACAGGGCTTCTCTTATGTTCTTATGTGACACAGAGTGTTGGACTGGATGGGCCACTGGCCTGATCCAACATGGCTTCTCTTATGTTCTTATGTGACACAGAGTGCTGGACTGGATGGGCCATTGGCCTGATCCAACATGGCTTCTCTTATGTTCTTATGTGACACAGAGTGTTGGACTGGATGGGCCACTGGCCTGATCCAACAAGGCTTCTCTTATGTTCTTATGTGACACAGAGTTGGACTGGATGGGCCGTTGGCCTGATCCAACATGGCTTCTCTTCTGTTCTTATGTGACACAGAGTGTTGGACTGGATGGGCCATTGGCCTGATCCAACATGGCTTCTCTTATGTTCTTATGTGACACAGAGTGTTGGACTGGATGGGCCACTGGCCTGATCCAACATGGCTTCTCTTATGTTCTTATGTGACACAGAGCGTTGGACTGGATGGGCCACTGGCCTGATCCAACATGGCTTCTCTTCTGTTCTTATGTGACACAGAGTGTTGGACTGGATGGGCCATTGGCCTGATCCAACATGGCTTCTCTTATGTTCTTATGACTATATAGCACATGTGGCAAAGGGAATTCAGCTCCCACACACATATATTCTCTTTTCTTGATCTTCAGGGATCCCAGGGATGCCTTATTTGGCCCATGGGGGGGAAATAAGAACATGAGAACATTCATGGTTTCCACAAAACACTAAATAGCACATCCTGAGGATAGCTTATAAATTCTTCCTGGTTTAAAAGATGTCATCCTGTTAAATCAAATCATGAGTTATCAATATTTGAAGCGCAGCCAACCGCTTCACTGACCCATAAGCAGGCCGGCAGCTTCGGTCACTGGGGATTTCCCTGTTTATCTTCTAAGTGCAGATGAAAATATCATTTTTTAAATTTAAAGTGAAGAGGAAACAAATCAGATATGAGCACGGAGGTAGGTTAAAACAGAAATCAGCTCTGGAGAGGTAAAGTTGAAGGAATTCATCTGGACCTGGCTTTCTTATCCCCTGGGGCATTACAAAATTAATTCATTTAAGATCAGTGCTCTACTACCCTTCCAGATGCAGGACACACCTTTAACCCCTAGGAGGCAGCACAGAATGGACAACACTGCCAAGCATCTGACATCAACAGTCATATGACAGGAAGAGGAGGAGCCAGAACTAAGCAGAAGTGTCAAGTCCTAGTCAACGGGCGGATCAAGACAACGGGGGACAGAAAACACAAGCCGAACACCAGGAGGTGTACCATAGCAAAGAACAAATTCACAGAGGAATCTTCTCCTAAGGGGTCATTTTGTAAAAAAAAAGAGCTCATTAGCACAACTCGTTCACATCTGCCACACACCCCTGACATCACCGGAAGGTGGACTAAATTGTATCAGCTCAGCATCTACCTTCAAATGCTTCTTGAATTATGATTGTCATAATCAAACCTTACTCCCATCATACTTTTAAGATGACTTTTTCCTATGTGGCCACAATGGTAGGATGAAGATTTCCATCTGTCTGCTTTATATGTTTTGGTTATTTCCCCATTTTTTTTGAGGGGGGGGAGTTAGAAAGTTCATCAAATCTTAGAGTTCGGCAAAATTCTCACAGGGAGTTTGAACAATGGAGCTCAGAAGCAAGTATTTGGTGGGGAGGGAGGGAGGAAGGAAGGAAGGAAGGAAGGAAGGAAGGGAAGGAAGGGAGGAAGGGAGGAAGGGAGGAAGGGAGGAAGGGAGGAAGGAAGGAAGGAAGGAAGGAAGGAAGCTTCCAAACGCAGCAAAAAGGCAGCTCTCCAGAGGCTGAAAACTCAGCAGTTGTGGCTCTGCAATGTACATGTGGATAAAATTAAGGATAGGGTTGCCATTGGATAAAGATAAGGCTGCCAAGCCCTCAACAAGTAGGGGATTCCCTGTCCCAGCTCCTGTTTCCCACCACCACTGCTTCAAAAGGATGGAGAAAAAGAATCTTTTAAAAAATTGCTGTTGGTTGAACAGTGTGATGTCACTTCTGGGGAATACCCGGAAGTGACACCAGTCCTTTCGAGGAATCACCCAGAACTCTATAGTTTATCACAGAGTTTGTTACAACTCCTAGAAAGGCATGACATTTCCCAGAAGTGATGTCACGCCATTGCTGACATCACCCAATGGTTACCAGGACATGCTAGGCAACTGTAGAAGAAAAGGAGAAGGAGATGGGATTTATACCCCACCCTTAACTACCCAAAAGAGTCTCAGGGGGGGGGTTACAATCTCCTTTCCCCTCCCCTCCCATCATCAGACCCCCGTGTGAGGGAGGTGGAGCTGAGAGAGCTCTGAGAGAACTGCTCTTGAACAGAACAACTCTGACAGAGTTATGACTGACCCACGCCACTCCAGCAGCTGCAAGTGGAGGAGTGGGGAATTAAACCCAGTCCTCCCAGATAAGAGCCATGCACTTCACCACCAAACAGGAAACCATAACACAGGAAAGGGACATGACACAACAGTTCCCATGATTCCAGCACACAAGAAAAGGGCTGAAGAGAACAGATTTCCCTACTCAACATTTAATGACTCATAAACGAACGTGAAAAGCATTGTGCATTTCTGGAGAACAACAATAGGAAATGAGGCGTCTTTTTTTAGCAGCAGCAACAGAATATAGCCAGTGAGTTCCTGGTAAACAGCTTTGAGGTAAATACCCTGATTGCAAGCAGTTACATACAGATAGAAGCAAGACCTTTTTTTTTGTATAAAAGGACCAGCAGGAACTCATTTACAAATTAGGCCACACCCCCTGACTCCAAGCCAGCTGGAACTGCATTCCTGTGAGTTCCTGATCAAAGAAAGTCCTGGATAGAATGAGAGCTCTCTTTTGGGCCACCGTGGAAATTATCTCCCAAAATCATGAAGTCAGAAGAGAATCTCAACTCCTCAACCTTTTATCCCACTTGTAGCTTTGGCTTGCTTTGTGCTAGAATGGTGGCCATTAGCAGGGGTGGAATTCTAGCAGGAGCTCCTTTGCATATTTGGCCACTCCCCTTGATGTAGCCAATCCTCCGAGAGCTTACAAGGAGGATTGTAACATCAGGCTACATCAGGGGTGTGTAGCCTAATATGCAAAGGAGCTCCTGCTAGAATTCCACCCCTGGCCATTATCATGCCAACACATTTTGACTATTAGGTGCAAAAATGTCCAATTTCCAGATTGCTGCAGTAAATGGTGTATCCAGAATAGAAATAACTGTGTGCCAAATTTCAGCTTTCTGGATGACCAGCAAATTACAGTAACTACTGTAACTGATGGACCTCTGGATGGCACCTGGGTTTTTTGCCCACTGTGTGTCACGGGGTGTTAGAAGATTACTTTGAATCCTCTATTTTGAAAGAAAGGTGGACAACTGTCCCGTTTTCACATGTTTCTGGACAGCTACGTGTGTCAGTCTATTTAAATAAACAAGTTTTAGGCCTCTGGTAAAATAAAGTACCATGAATCAGACATCAAAATCCAATACAAGAAGATCTAATTTTTTTCATATAAGTCTGTGAGTTGAAGCATTTATAAATTAAATCAAAGTATGACGTGCCAAAAATAGAAATAATATTCTAACAATTTGCTCATTATTTGAATACATTACTGGTCTAATAAGTGCTATACCCACATGCCTTGGTTATAACCCTACATACAGTGTCCAATCGCCTGCTGATTCAGCTTCACCATCTGGTCACCAAATGAAACCAGTGCCCTGGAACATTCAAAGCATTCAGCTGTGTCTGGATAGTTGACATAGGTTTGCTCATGCAAAAAAGGACTATTTTGCATGTCTGATCACAAACTGCCCCCTCATGAATTTTCTCCTATCCACACTCATTTGCAATCGCTGTTGTTTGTCTGTCTGCGTTTGCCATATTCTTTAAGAGAACAAAATGTTAAAATTTCATAGTTAGAACCCTACAGTTACACAGTATCTCCCTATCACACTTAATGAACACATGGAACACATGCAAGCATAGGCAGCTTCAAGAGGGGATTGGATAAGCATCTGGAGCAGAGGTCCATCAGTGGCTATTAGCCACAGGGTATTGTTGGAACTCTGTCTGGGGCAGGGATGCTCTGTATTCTTGGTACTTGGGGGAGGGGGGACAGTGGGAGGGCTTCTATTGTCCTGGCCCCACTGATGGACCTCTGGATGGCACCTGGGTTTTTTGGCCCCTGTGTGACACAGAGTGTTGGACTGGATGGGCCATTGGCCTGATCCAGCATGGCTTCTCTCATGTTCTTACTGAGCTGCCTTATACTGAATCGGACCCTGAGTCAATCAAGGTTGGCATTGTCTACTCAGACTGGCAGCTGCCCTCCAGGGTCCCAGGCAGAGGTCTTACCTATCACCTACTGCCTGGGCCTTTTACCTGGAGATGCTGGAGATGGAACTTGGGACCTTCTGCATGCCAAGAAGGCTCTGAGCCATGTCCCCTCCCCACAAAGGAAGAAGAAGAAGAAGAATTGCAGATTTATACCCCGCCCTTCTCTCTGAATCAGAGACTCAGAGCGGCTTACAATCTCCTATATCTTCTCCCCCCACAACAGACACCCTGTGAGGTGGGTGGGGCTGAGAGGGCTCTCACAGCAGCTGCCCTTTCAAGGACAACTCCTGAGATTGCTATGGCTGACCCAAGGCCATTCCAGCAGGTGCAAGTGGAGGAGTGGGGAATCAAACCCAGTTCTCTCGGACAAGAGTCCACACACTTAACCACTACACCAAACTGGCTCTCAAAGGAAGACACATATGAAGCTCCTTATACTGAAATCTGCACTGTAATATAACAGATGCAAATATTTTGGGGGTGTAGCAGTAATTGTGCTGCTTCCATCAATTTCTGGAGGAAAGTCCTAAAAATATCTGTTGAAAAGTTATAATTAAGAAAATCGAAGACCAAACTGCACTCATAATTCTATTTTGGATATAACTGTATAATTTACATAATTCTGTTTTAATATTAACTGGGGAAATTACAGTTAACATGCCAAAGTTGGATAAAAATTGATTGAAGTTATTCTTCAAGAAGCATAGATCTTAAATGGAAATCAGGGATTCCCTGGAAAGAATATATATACAATTAAATGGATGCTTTTAATAACATACAGAATCATTTTGTAAAATAATAGATTGGAAGACAACCATGAACAAGTCTGAGAGCATTTTCTGTGAGCAATTATTCACAGGGGTGGAATTCTAGCAGGAGCTCCTTTGCATATTAGGCCACACACCCCTGATGTAGCCATTCCTCCAAGAGCTTACAAGACTCTTTTTTGTAAGCTCTTGGAGGATTGGCTACATCAGGGGTGTGTGGCCTAATATGCAAAGGAGCTCCTGCTAGAATTCCACCCCTGGTTATTCATGATGACATCGGCATGGTGGTTCTTTCTGCCTACTGTTTAATTTTATATTTCCAAAAGCCTAATGTTTATTGCAAATATAATATTCAATTTTAAATATATATTTTGGGGGGATTGTAATATATTTTACAAGAGCGATAGATTAAAGTCTCCGAAGTAAGAGAGATTTCATACTAGGGGTCAGATAACAAACTGTGTTCTCTTCTATCTCGATACTGGAGAAAGAACTGATGAAGGATAGAATGCCCTTGAAATGCAGGTGTACAGAGCTGTAAAGGCAGAGCCCATAATGCTAAATATTACAGAAAAATCCATGTAAGACGTATGAGAATATAACCCTCGTTCCAGGACTGTCCTGGTTCTTTGTAGCCATCCCCTTTGAGGGTTGTTGGGCTTCTACTTTCCTTCCCTTTAGATGCCTGGTCAAAACACACCTTTTTACCTAGTGGTTTTCTCTTAGCAACTTTTTAAAAGGTCTGTTTCTGTTTTATGGATAGTTTTTAGGCTAGTTATGTCCACTGGCTTCTTTTAATCGTAAGTCTCCTCAAGCAGGACATGGAAGAGGTGGCACAGAAATATCCTACATCAGGGGTGGCCAAACTGTGGCTTATGTTGTTAGCGGCCTTGAGTCTGCGTAGAATGGGCGGGATATAAATATAACGTAAATAAATAAATAAAAGCTACGGCTCTTTCACACACACTGCGTGGCTCTCAAAGTCCTCACTGGCCAGCTTGAAGAAGGCATTTCTCTCTTTTAATCACTTCCCCAAGCCAAGTCAGCCAGCAGCTTGGAGAATGCATTTAAAGTTAAATTTGCTTTCTTTCCAACTCTCCCTTCCCATCTCCCTCCCTCCCTTCCTGGCTCTCAAACATATAGAAGAAGAAGAAGGTATTGGATTTATATCCCGCCCTCCACTCCGAAGAGTCTCAGAGCGGCTCACAATCTCCTTTCCTTCCTCCCCCACAACAGACACCCTGTGAGGTGGGTGGGGCTGGAGAGGGCTCTCACAACAGCTGCCCTTTCAAGGACAACCTCTGCCAGAGCTATGGCTGACCCAAGGCCATTCCAGCAGGTGCAAGTGGAGGAGTGGGGAATCAAACCCGGTTCTCCCAGATAAGAGTCCGCACACTTAACCACTACACCAAACTACATATACTTAACCACTACACTACATATAACATTCAGGTCTTGTGGTTCTCAAACATCCAACGTTTATCCTATGCAGCTCTTGCGTTAAGCAAGTTTGGCCATCCCTGTCTTACATAAACAAACAAATAAATTCCCCCCTATTTTGACCTTTGGGGGTATTATTTATCTAGAAAATTTTTATGCCACCTCTCCCAGAACCTGCCCGAGGTAGCTTACAAAATAAAATGATAAAACAAAATATTAAAATATATTAATTAAAACCCGGCATTAAAAATCCAGCACAGAGTGGATAAAGATATAATTCGAACACACTTCTGTATTTAAAAAAAATGATATTGTATTAGGATGTAATAGCTGTGGGACGAAACTTTATCGCTCTGGTAGGTGCTTCGCAACCAGGAAAGGAGATGGTGTAGTATATAAAGCAGGGGTGCTCAAACTTTTTAAATAGGGGACCAGTTCACTGTCCCTCAGACTGTTGGAGGGCCGGACTGCCGTTTCTGTACAAGGCCATGGGCCGTCAAGTTCTCCGTCTTCTGAATCTCTCTCCCTTCCCCACACCACACACCCCGGCCTGGGAACTCACCTCACCTCGGTATCACCTCACACTCTGTCTCCGCCGCCTCAGCCCAGTGCCGGAAGTGTGCGTCGCTAACGCGAGTTTAGGTCGAACGTCACTTCCGGTCTGATTTTGCCATAACCCGGCCGCCCACATAAACATCCTCAGCGGGCCGCATCTGGCCCGCGGGCCGTAGTTTGAGGACCCCTGATATAAAGGGTTCATACAGTTTTAGCCCTACTCACCAAAGGCTATTTCAAAGACGGTGCTGGCGGAACTTAAACTATTTAAGGCTATCTTAACACAGTAACAGTTTTACTCCTAAATACAACCTTACATAATATCAGCTAATACACTTTGGACCAACAGCCAGGACTGGCACTGGTCCTAAGAAAAACAACAACAACAACAATTTTTATTTGTATCCGGCCCTCCCCGCCGGAGCAGGCTCAGGGCGGCTAACAGCATTATTTCATACATTGGTCATACAATATTAAATAAAACTACATTGACAGTTTAATTAAAAATCTGATTAAAATTCTAAAATTAATAAAATTAATAAAATATACTAGTGCTATAATTACTTCACTTCATACTTTATCTAAGTTCCCCAATAACACAGAAAAGGAACAAATACTGAAATGAGCAAAGACATGCAAACGTAAGACCAAGAATTTCTTGAGGAGCCACAAGTTGCTGTCAGCGAGCAATGAACTCTCTGCTGGCTGCTCAGAGTGGGACGTCTAACAGAAATTTTGTACGGTTTTTATAGGCAAAGCTCAAACAAGTCACACCATTTGACTATGACTTAATTACGTTTGGCACCTCTCACAATAAATTCTTTGCGAAGGAGATGTTCATAAGAACATAAGAGAAGCCATGTTGGATCAGGCCAATGGCCCATCCAGTCCAACACTCTGTGTCACACACATATATGCACACTGTGGCTAATAGCCGCTGATGGACCTGTGCTCCATATTTTTATCTAACCCCCTCTTGAAGCTGGCTATGCTTGTAGCCGCCACCACCTCCTGTGGCAGTGAATTCCACATGTTAATCACTCTTTGGGTGAAGAAGTACCTCCTTTATCCGTTCTAACCCTACTGCTCAGCAATTTCATCGAATGCCCACGAGTTCTTGTATTGTGAGAAAGGGAGAAAAGGACTTCTTTCTCTACTTTCTGCATCCCATGAATAATCTTGTAAATCTCTATCGTGTCACCCCGCAGCCGACGTTTCTCCAAGCTAAAGAGCCCCAAGCGTTTTAACCTTTCTTCATAGGGAAAGTGTTCCCTATGTTCCATTTTAGTGCAGGGGCTCTAAGTCGTAAAATGTTATCTTTAGGGTCTGAGGTCTTGATTTCAAAGGGATATATCTACATACACATTCCATTGATTGTTTATGTGATTACTCCCTGCTGGGAGACAGGTTGCGTAGGTACAAAGGTAAAAATAAGGTCAAGAAGCATAGGAATTCTGGAATCTTAATACTGAGTACAGCACATCTTTTATTTCCCAAAGCACCATTCTAATTAATTTTTTCCACAATTGTTATCAAAACAATTTGGATTTTGTTAGGGTTAGTGTTTATTTTCTGATATGGTCTCAGCTTTGCTGTTTCATACTGATTGTGTAAACTGTGTTAAGTCCAGTAGCACCTGAAAGACTAATAAGGGCGTTTTCCCACAGAGCTTACCGCGGAGCGACGTCCCTCTTCACCGCGCAGCGTCTGCGCGGATTTCCCACCAACTGCTCCGCATAACCAGGAAGAGCCGCGGCTTTTGCGTCGCTAACGTAAACTGGTTTTTAGCGGTTTACATCTGCAACGCAAAAGGTCTGGCACTTCCTGGTTCTGCCGAGCAGTTGGTGGGAAATCTGCGCAGACGCTGAGCGGTGAAGAGGGACGTCGCTCCGCGGTAAGCTCTGTGGGAAAACGCCCAAATTTGTGGTGACATACGAACTTTCGTGAGTCACTGCTCACGACTTCAGTCACTACTTTAAGGCACTATTGTTGGATGTAAATCTGACATTAAAAACTGCAACATTCAACAAACAGTGGGAGAACATTTTAATCTTTCGAGTCATTCCATGGCTGACCTAAGAGTGGCAAATCTCAAATAAAGACATTTCAAGGGGAGATCATAACCAGGACCAGCACCAGGGTTTTTTGGCACCCCAGGCAAGGCCCCCCACCCCCAGCTTCCTGCCCTGTTGCCCCTGCCCTTTCTCCCCCTCACCCGTGGACAAAGCCAGGCCAGGGCCCCACCACTGCCGACCCCCCCCCCCATCTGCGCTTTTTAAAACAAAATGCCCACGTGACAAACTCTAAAGTCAACTAAGCACATTTACATGGAAAACGGTGAGATTTATTTCCAAGACAACAACATGGAAAGAAAATGGGGAAATCTCGACCACAGCATTCGTGAGAGCACGATCCAAAAGAGAGCGCCGCTAGCCTAATAGCACCTGAGCAGGGCAGCTGGCACTAGCCCTGATTTGGTCGCCTGGTCTGCTCCGGCCCTTCCCTCATTCCCTCCAGCCTCCCCCCTCCACAACTTCCCTGTCTCAGCTGCAGTTCCGTCCTGGTGGAACTGAACCCTGAGCCAAGCCAAGCCCAGAGCCAAATTGGTGTAGTGGTGAAGTGCAAGGACTCTTATCAGGGAGAACTGGGTTTGATTCCCCACTCCTCCACTTGCACCTGCAGAAATGGTCTCGGGTCAGCCATAGCTCTCGTAGGAGTTGTCCTTGAAAGGGCAGCTTCTGTGTGAGTCCTCTCAGCCCCACCCACCTCACAGGGTGTCTGTTGTGGAAAGGAGAAGATATAGAAGATTGTAAGCCCCTCTGTCCTTGAAAGGGCAGCTTCTGGGAGAGCCCTCTCAGCCCCAACCACCTCACAGGGTGTCTGTTGTGCGGGGGAGAAGATATAGGAGATTTAAGCCACACTGAGTCTGATTCAAAGAGAAGGGCGGGATATAAATCTGCAGCCGTCTTCATCTTCACAGGGCAGGTCTTGGGTTTATAGGTGAAGCTAAGCAGCTCTCCAGAAAGTGTGCATTTGGGGAAGCAGGTGAGGGGCCGCAGCCAGGACGGGGCAAGGCTCCTGATGGGTAGGTGGTGGGGGATGACTGGCCAGCTGGGCACCCACCTACCAGCCCTTGTAGCTCCCTCCTGTGGGTGCACCCAGAACAACTTGTTGTTCCCAAACTTTCCGGTAGGATATGAAGGGCAACTCCCAGTGGCATCCCTCTGCAACCTAGAGAGGGAGAGCCGCCAATCCCTGTGCTTGTCTTCGGGCACAATTATCTTCATTGGAACTGTATGCGAGGAAGTGTCCCTGGCCTCAATGGCAACTCGCCCACTCGCAGCGGTGCTAGTCCGTGGGTGGCACCTGCCCACCTTGCCAGCATGCATGGGTTCTTGGCAAGGGTAAAATTCTAGCAGGAGCTCCTTTGCATATTAGGCCACACACCCCTGATGTAGCCAATCCTCCAAGAGCTTGATGTAGCCAATCCTCCACGACCAAAAAAGAGCCTTGTGAGCTCTTGGAGGATTGACTACATCAGAAGGGTGCGGCCTAGTATGCAAAGGAGCTCCTGCTACAATTCCACCCCTGGTTCTTGGGAAGGGCAGAGCTTGTGATTAGCAGAAGACAGCACAGCAAGGGGGAACAGGCTCCAAGCACCCGGAGCACACCCACCACCCCCGCTCAGCCCTTTTCCGCCGCTGCTGCCGGCCATGCCAAGTCATGTGGTGGGGCGCACCTAAGCTGTTGCCTAAGCTTGCCTAGCAGGCGCGCCAGCCCTGATTACAACAAAAAGATGGTTGAACTGGAATTATTTCACATCTTCAAAACAATGGACCCACCCTCCTGGCTCAAGAGGGTCACAGGAATTTTATCTCACTACAGATGCTAATTTTCTGGCCCCGAGCGTTTCCCTTCGGCTCAATCAGGCAGATTGCAATGCTTATTGTGCCTCTGCATCCTTTACAAGCATTCTTTTCAACATCCCTCCCACCTTCTGACAAAGATAAAAGGATTTGGAGAGCTCCATTCCACTCATCCCCAACAAAGGAAACTTTGATCAAAAGTCTTCTTGGCCTCAAAGGTGCTATTGAACTCGAAACTACTGCAGGCAAACACAGCTGCCCACTGAAACGGTATTTGTCTAGCATATCTTAATTAAAAGAACAATAACAACAACAATCTTGGCTTTTGAACCAATTGTGAGCAGATGGCTGGAGATGACCTGACTACAGCAGCCTTCAGTAGTAATGGCAAAGTGGAACTGCGGTTCAGGCAACTATCTGTTTTGGTGTAGCCAGTTTGGTGTCATGGTTAAGTGTGCGGACTCTTATCTGGGAGAACCGAGTTTGATTCCCCACTCCTCCACTTGCAGCTGCTGGAATGGCGTTGGGTCAGCCATAGCTCTGGCAGAGGTTGTCCTGAAAGGACAGCTGCTGTGAGAGCCCTCTCCAGCCCCACCCACCTCACAGAGTGTCTGTTGTGGGGGAGGAAGGTAAAGGAGATTGTGAGCCGCTCTGAGACTCTTCGGAGTGGAGGGCGGGATATAAATCCAATATCTTCATCTGCCTCACAGGGTGCCTGTTGTGGGGGAGGAAGGGAAAGGAAATTGTGAGCCGTTCTGAGACTCTTCAGAGTGAAGGGTGGGATATAAATCCAATATCATCTTCTTCTTTTCAGACATGAAATGCTAGGATCTTAGACTCAAAACCAGTGGAAGAAGACAAAGACGAAGAAGACAAAGAAGAAGAAGAACATAAGAGAAGCCATGTTGGATCAGGCCAATGGCCCATCCAGACCAATACTGCGTCACACAGTGACCAAAAAACCCAGGTGCCATCAGGAGGTCCACCAGTGGAGCTAGAAGACTTCCCACTGTGCCCCCCACACCCAAGCACCAAGAATACAGAGCATCACTGCTCCAGACAGAGAGTTCCAACAATACGCTGTGATTAATAGCCACTGATGGACCTCTGCTCCATAGGCTTATCCAGAAGGAGACGGAGAAGGTGGAGGAGGAGATCATAGATTTATACCCCGCTCTTCTCTCTGAATCAGAGTTGCAGAACAGCTTACAATCTCCTTTATCTTTTTCTCCCCTAACAGACACCCTGTGAGGCAGGTAGGGCCCTTTCAAGGACAACTCTGCAGAGCTATGGCTGACCCAAGACCATTCCAGCTGTTGCAAGTGGAGGAGTGGGGAATCAAACCCAGTTCTCCCAGAAGGAGGAGGAGGAGAAAGAGGAGAAGATTGGATTTATACCCCGCCCTTCACTACCGGAAGGAGTCACAGAGCAGCTTACAATCAGTGACAAGGAGAAGGGAGGGAAATGTCTGCTGGGCACTCCAGTATTCTCTGTGCTAGGGGTGGCCAACGGTAGGTCTCCAGATGTTTTTTGCCTACAACTCCCATCAGCCCCAGCCGTTGGCCATGCTGGCTGGGGCTGATGGGAGCTGTAGGCAAAAAAAAACATCTGAAGAGCTACCATTGGCTACCCCTGGCACAGAGAATACTGGAGTGCCCAGCAGACATTTCCCTCCCTTCTCCTCCCCCCTGCCCGCTTCTGATGACCCTGAAGCGGGGGAAGGGCCTCCAAACCAGGGAATCTCCTGCCCCCACCTGGGGATTGGCAACCCCAGATAGCTCTGAAAAGAGGCTGGAATCAGTAGGAGGTTACCCTTACACTCCTGGCCTTCAACAGAATTCCCTAGTAAGTGTTCTAAACAGGTAGCTGCTGTTTCATTTATAGTTTTAAGCAGTGCACAAAAATAGCTAAGTGGTGGATCTTTTCAAGGACACAGTACTCCACCTCTTCTTCAGGTCGGCGTGACTGAAACTCTCCGGTTCCTCCAAATTTTATCTCTGCAGTATGCTACATTTTTAATTGTGCTCGTGGAAGCAGGATTCCTTGGCCGTCTTCCACACACAGACGCCCCGAAATGCTGCGATCTGATGCCTTCATGTAATTAAGGAGCTGGCTTGCTCAGCTCTCCGAGGGTTTGTATTCCACAACATTCCTAGCTGCCTATCTAGCAAGAACAAGATCTCGGCGTCCACTTCTGCTTCCTGCCTCCTTCCAGTTATCGGCCTGAGCCTTGGCAGAAAAACTCCCCTCTCGCCTCCTTCCTTCCTCCTGCGTCTGTCTTCTCCTGCTTTCTTTTGCATGATTCACTGATAAATGCTGTCATTCAAGGAACACTGGGCAAGGACACACGGCGGAGACGGCTCTAGTGGAAAATATTATCAACATATTTCTTTCTTCATAAACTGAAAACATAACAAATTGAAATAGCCACTGTTCAACTAATTGTTAGCTCCCCCTGCCAACAAAAGTCCGTATAGTCAAAGCGATGGTATTCCCAGTAGTAATGTATGGCTGTGAGAGCTGGACCATAAGGAAGGCCGAGCGCAGATGAATAGATGCTTTTGAGATGTGGTGCTGGAGAAGAATCTTGAGAATCTCTTGGACTGCAAGAAGGTCCAGTCAGTCCTAAGGGAAATCAACCCAGACTGTTCCCTGGAAGGTCAGATGCTGAACCTGAAGCTCAAATACTATGACCACCCAATGAGAAGAGAGCACTCCCTGGAGAAGACCCTGTTGCTGCGGAAGACAGAAAGCAAAAGAAGGGGACGGCAAAAGATGAGATGGCTGGACAGTGTTACTGATGTAACAAACACGAATTTGAGCAGACTTCGGAGGATGGTGGAAGACAGGACGGCCTGGCGTGACTTTGCTCATGGAGTCACAAAGAGTCGGACTCGACTGTGCGGCTGAACAACAACAAATAATTATTTAAAGCAGGGGTGTCAAACTTATTTGTTATGAGGGACGGATCTGACATAAATGAGACCTTGTTGGGCCAAGCCATGTTGAGCAGGACCGCATGCGGACCTATTTAAGATTAGGTAGCAGAGAGATAAACTTTATGCTTAAAACAATTTTATTGGTAACATATGGTAATAAATCTATTTCTTACATCTTTAAAAACTTCTTTTATCTACCCCATATATTACTTTCTACCCACTCCTCCCCCCATTACTTGACCCCCGCCGGTGTTATTTACTTAAAATGCAAATATTTAAAGGTACCCTTAACTATTAAACAAAAATTTATATTCTTCTTCTTTTTAAAACTTAATTATTATCAAAAATTGTCCAATGTCCTTTTATTTTCCACTCTTTTTCTACATATCTTCTAAACTTTTTCCACTCCGTCTTAAAAACTTCTAAATCATAGTCTCTTAATATTCTTGTTAATTTGTCCATTTTACTCCATGTCATAACTTTTATAATCCAATCCCATTTCTCTGGTATTTTTTCTTGCTTCCACAACTGTGCATATAACGTCCAAGCAGCTGAAAGCAAGTACCAAATTACAGTTCTATCTTCTTTGGAGAAAGTCCAGAGAAGGGCAACTAGAATGATTAAAGGGCTGGAGCACTTTCCCTATGAAGAAAGGTTGAAACGCTTGGGACTCTTTAGCTTGGAGAAACGTCGACTGCGGGGTGACATGATAGAGGTTTACAAGATAATGCATGGGATAGAGAAAGTAGAGAAAGAAGTACTTTTCTCCATTTCTCACAATACAAGAACTCGTGGGCACTGGATGAAATTGCTGAGCAGACAGGTTAAAATGGATAAAAGGAAGTACTTCTTCACCCAAAGGGTGATTAACATGTGGAATTCACTGCCACAGGAGGTGGTGGCGGCCACAAGTATAGCCACCTTCAAGAAGGGTTTAGATAAATATATGGAGCACAGGTCCATCAGTGGCTATTAGCCACAGTGTATGTGTGTATATAAATTTTTTTGCCACTGTGTGACACAGAGTGTTGGACTTGATGGGCTGTTGGCCTGATCCAACATGGCTTCTCTTATGTTCTTATGTTCTTTTGGAAATTTTTCCATTTGTAATCCCAATAGAAAAGTCTCTGCAACTTTCTTGAATTCATATCCCAAGATCTTAGAAATTTCTTGCTGAATCATCTGCCAATACTTTTTTGCTCTTTCACAAGTTCACCATATATGATAAAAAGAACCTTCATGTTTTTTACATTTCCAACATCTGTCTGGCATCTTATTGTTCATCTTTGCCATTTTTTTAGGAGTCATATACCTCCTATACATCATTTTAAAACAGTTCTCTTTAATACTATGACACATCGAGAGCTTCATAGAATTCTTCCATAAGTATTCCACAAGTATTCCCAAGTTTCCATCTGTATTTCTTTATTTACATTAATTGCCCATTTAATCATTTGAGATAAACTTTATAAAGGACATAGACAAACACAAAGATTTAAAAAAAACCTTTAAAATAAAACATGCTTAAAACATTAACATTCGTTGGTCTTAAAGGTGCTTTCGTTATATCTCTCACATGGGATCCAGAGAAATGGGCAAAGGAAGCTCTGGCTCTTTCCTTCCTTTCCCAGGGGGCCAGGAAAGGGAGGAGCCTCAGCCAATAGAAGGAAGAGAGGTTCTGCTGTGTGATTGAAAGAGTCTGGCAAAGCATCCTCCCTCTCCCTCCTCTTCCTCCCTAAGGGAGGAGCCTCAGCCAATGCAGAAAACAGAGGCTTAGCTCTGTATCTCCTGTGCGATTGAGCAAGCCTGGCAAAGCAAGCTGTGATCCAGAAGGAAGCAAGAGAGAGGAAGAAGGAAGCAGATGACAGCCAATTGCGTGGGGGCCTGATAGGAACCCTCCAAGGGCCTGATTCGGTCCCTGGGCTGCATGTTTGACACCCCTGATTTAAAGGTTTATATGCAGGGCTTCTTTTTTGAGCAGGAACGCAGAGGAACACAGTGCCGGCTGGCTTGGTGTCAAGGGGCATGGCATAATATGCAAACGAGTTCCTGCTGGGTTTTCTCTACAAGAAAAGCCCTCTGCAAAACAATGGTGATGACAGGGGGTGTGGCCTAATATGCACCCTGGATATTGCTAAAGAGCTAGAACTTCTGGCAGAAAGACAATTGTCGGATCTCCTGGCTACACTACGCACATGGAAGCAATAGGCAGAGTTGCTTGAATAAGAGTGCGGTTAAAAGGAACAGTTTCAATTTATGAGGCACAAGGGAAATGTTTGGGGACAAGCTGACCCTGTGCAAAAGAATGGGCCAAAATGGAACCAGATTGATGGTGCCTAATATTACAACAAAAAGTTGCACAACAGCTTTTAAACTGATTCCTGGGGGAGCTGAAGAGAACATCAGGAGAACGTCTGGTTCAGGGTGACTCATTCTGAAGGGATGGCAGGTTAAAAGTTCCAGATAGCCTAGATGGAGACAAGCTAGAGTGAAAGATTATGACTGGAAATTAACACTGTTTAAGGGCTGCAAGGGAAATGTCCACAGCAAGAGCTTTTGGGAAAGGGGGGGAAAGAAGGTAAAGGTAGTCCCCTGTGCAAGCACCAGTTGTTTCCGACTCTGGGGTAACATTGCATCATGACGTTTTAACAGCACACTTTTTACCGGGTGGTTTGCCTTTGCCTTCCCCAGTCATCTACACTTTCCCCCCAGCAAGCTGGGTACTCATTTGACCGACCTCAGAAGGATGGAAGGCTGAGTCAACCTTGAGCCAGCTACCTAAACCCAGCTTCTGCCAGGATCGAACTCAGGTCATGAGCAGAGAGCTCAGACTGCAGCACTGCAGCTTTACAAACCTCTGAGCTAGGATAGGGCAACTAGAGCGGCTGGCATCAAACAAGAAATGTACCAGAATTTCAGAAACCTGGTGGGGAAAAATTAGAGCAAAAACTTTTTCTCAGTGTTACATTACACACAAAGGAGAGAGGACTAATGCAAGTAAAAAAACAAGTCGAATCATTGTGAATATCTCTGATACAGAGACTCCTCCACAGAATCTCTAGAGATGGCACTGCCAAGTCCAAAAAATGACTTTATGTTGGGGCCAACGTTCCCACTGAGCTGCAGAGTTTTGTGAACAAAAATTCCACTTTGTGAGCTACTGGAATGAAAGTTGTGAGTTCCTACATCAATTAGTGTGCTCTGGGGCCATCCTTCCTGAGCTAAGACAAAAATGTGTGAGCTGGAGGCTAAAAATCTGTGAGCTAGCTCATGCTAACTCAGCTTAGAGGGAACACGGGCTGAAGCCCTACAAAACCTCTAAGGGTGAGACTGAAATTGAGAAAGAAATATGGAAGGCAACCAGAGTAAAAATCATGTGATAAGGGGTGACTGGACCCATTCTGGAAACGGCTGGTAAATGCACTTTTTGAGGTATGAGAAAGAGAAATAACTGATCCTCAGAACCGATGAAAAACAAGGGACAGGTCTGTATTTGGTATTAAATGATGGTTTACAATTTCACCTTTCTGTTTATTTTCTTTGCTCCTTGGGCCAATCAAGGTATAAAAACCAGAAGTACGAAAGAAGAACTCATTTCACACACACACAAAAAGTCCCCTTGATCATTCTATGTAATAATCAGAATAAGAGGGGAAAGGAATGAAACCTCCACAGCCGAACAACTGTCCACATTCAAAGATGCCGTCATGCAGGGGTGGGATTCTAGCAGGAGCTCCTTTGCATATTAGGCCACACACCCCTGATGCAGCCAATCCGCCAAGAGCTTACAAGCTTTTTCATAAGCTCTTGAAGGATTGGCTACATCAGGAGGCGGCCTAATATGCAAAGGAATTCCTGCTAGAATTCCATGCTTGCTGTCATGACCGTTCTCCCTGCCTTCAGTTATATCTTAAACCAGAATGGATGCCTACAGACATCTTTTCTGGCTTAGAAAGTGGAAGGTGGGGCTTTTCCTCAGCAAGGCTTCTGATTGGCTGTACAGATTTAAAAAAAACATTTGATTTGCCAACAGCTGTCAACACAGCACAAGCACCTTTGCCATGTGGCTGAAGGTAAGCTTCAGAAGTCCTTCCGCGGCTGGCTCCGCCTCCTGTGGCATCCATTTTGAGACAGCCATAGCTTGACAGCACCTACCCTGCTGGGTCAGAATTACAAAGGTGCCCACAGAGAGCCCCTGTTTTAAGCTATTTGACCTGTGGGAAGAGATGTAGATTCTCTATTGTCGTTTTAACAAAGTGGAACCTTCATTCTCCTGCTATTTAAATGCTCAAAACAGACGGCATTAATAATTTTCGCTGACACTCTTTGCTAGAACCCTGTTCTGTTTATAATATTTCTGTGAGTCACAAGCCTTCAACCTCGGAGCCGTCAAATATAAAAGCAAATTTCAGTATGTGTAATAGACTGTAACAAAACAAAAAAAAATGCAAACATGGAAGAACGCCAGACTAGCTAACTGATTAATCACTCTGTGTGAGCCAGCCAAAACTAAGTGTTCTTCAGCCCATGGATTTCAAAGCGAGATGCTAATGCATGCGTTTAACTTTCCTATTGAACTAAAGTGGACATAATGTGCTTATGATTGGCTGGACTTCACCTGCCTATACACATATTTAACAGCACTGTGTACATAAAGCAAAAAAAAAAATGTATTGGGAAGTTCCAGAACATATTTTTTTTTAACAAGAAAACCCAAATGGGAGATGAAATTCTGAGCAGAAGAAGCATGTGCAGACATTTCTTTCTATGCAAGGGTCATTTTGTAGAAAAAGAGGTGCCGGAGCTCATTAGCACAACTCGTTTGCATATGCCACACACCCCTGATGTCACCAGAAGGTATACTAAATTGGATCAGCTCAGGAAAGGAAAGGAAAGGTCCCCTGTGCAAGCACCAGTCATTTCCGACTCTGGGGTGATGTTGCTTTCACAACATTTTCACGGCAGACTTTTTACAGGGTGGTTTGTCATTGCCTTCCCCAGTCATCTACGCTTTCCCCTCAGCAAGCTGGGGACTCATTTGACCGACCTTGGAAGGATGGAAGGCTGAGTCAACCTGGAGCCAGCTACCTGAAAACCCAGCTTCCGCCAGGGATCGAACTCAGGTCGTGAGCAGAGCTTAGGGCTGCAGTACTGCAGCTTTAACACTCTGCCATCTACCTTAAAATGCTTCTTTGATTATAATTGTCGTAATAAAACCTTACTCCCATCATACTTTTTAAATTACTTTCTCCTATGTGGCCACAGTGGCATAAGGAAGATTTCCATCTGTCTGCTTTCCATGTTTTGGTTATTTTCCCATTTTTGTGGGGAAAAATACTAGAAAGTTTGTCAAATCTTAGTACAGGGCCTACTGTAAGCTCCAAGAGGACTGGCTACATCAGGGGTGTGTGGCCAAATATGCAAAGGAGTTCTTGCTACAAAAAACCCCTGCCAACTCTACTTCCTCCCCTTCACCCCCCCCCTTGCACACAGACACACAAACAGAACAATATTTGAACCATTTCTAAGAAATTCCACAATTCCCAACATGTTAATTTGAAAACTGCACGTCTCAGAACAAGATGTACCTTAAAGTCTGAACAAAATTTGTGGCAGTAGGTGAGCTTTCGTGAATCACTGCTCAAATTGTTTAGAGACAGCTTGAATGGGATAGATGCAAGTAGGCAGCCGGGTTGGTCTGAAGTAGCAGAACAAAACAGGAGTCGACTGCACCTTTAAGACCAACTTAGTTTTATTCTAGGCACACTTCATCAGACGAGGAATCTGGCACAGTGTGCTTAGAGCACCCGAAAGCTTACGTTCTGAATAAAACTAGTTTAGCTTGAATGGGAGTCCACCTGTCCCAAGTATCAGAAAGTGGGGTGGTTTCAGATGCCGAATGACAACAGCAGGTGAATGACAATAGCAGGTGTGAATGGATTAGGTATGATATGCAGAGGGGTAGCAGGCTATGGTCATTCGGCTGGTATTGCATATTCGGCTCTGAAATCACTCCACTTTTCAGTATATAGGACAGACAGACTCACATTCGAGCTGCATCTGAAGAAGCGAACAGTGACTCACAAAAGCTCCTCCCCTGCCACAAATTATGTTAAGACAGTGGTGTCAAACATGCAGCCCAGGGGCCGAATCAGGGTTAGATAAGATCTTATCCCAGATAAGAGTCCGCACACTTAACCACAACACCAAAATGGAAATTCTGTCTCATTCAGTGGATTGCCTCATTCGTTTCTTGCAAACAATTCCTTATGTAAACTTACAAAACACTCAAGACTCGAAATTTATGGAGGCTTACATCCAGCAAAACTTAAAAGCAAATCATAAACACAACAAAATCATAAAACTCTTCCCGCCCACCCCCACCCCAAATTACATTTCCTCAGGCATAAACCCACTAGCGTGAAAATTCTGCCTCGGAGAGGCATTTGCCTACATGACGACATTCAGCTCTCCATCATTGCAGCAGCCGCCTAATGCAAATCTGCCCTTAATTGTACTCTTAAGAAAATTACTTGTTTTCTCATTGGCTTCATAAATACCTGGTCTACATGTATTGCACGATAACAGAATCTATTTGGAACCAGCAGCTCTAACCTGGGGTGAGCCAGCTCCAGTTCCTGCTGCCATTATTGCTGCTAATATTACTACTAACTTTATATTAAAACCTTAAAAGAACCCTGATCTGATCTCCTTCAGAAGGCTGCTGTGTTTAATCTCTTAAATTCTTAATCAGAAATATTTAAATTCTGTTTTACATTAGATTAAGTTGGATTACTACAAAGAGCCATGAACTCATGTTTCTATTTTAATAAATGCTATTTTTCTAGATTTAAAATGTATTACGTAAACGTGGTTAGCAGACAAGAATATCAATATTTCTTGTGCCTACTGAATGGGAATGAAGAGGATATATCATCTCAAAAGGATATATCATCTCAAAAGCCAGCAATTAACTAGCAAGGTGGAAAAAGTGAAAGGTTTTTGCTTATGCATTTGGGTTTTTTTAAAATCAAACCATAGACTGATTTGACCTCCCAAAGAAACTGTTGTGAGACAAGACAGATCCAGACAGCTGTACCAAGTTAAGGCACTAGTGCGCAAGATCAAAATCCATCCTAGAAGTACAGGGATATTTAAATTCTGTCCTAGCTCAGCCTAAAACAGAAAAGAATAATTTTGCAACTTCTACACAGCTAGAGATGGGACCTAGTTTTCAACCAGTGCTCTTAAAATCATATAGCACCATGGTACCCACCAACTATTCAGTTATATGAATGAACCTCCAAATGCCTGGTGTATCCTAAGGTTTTAAAAAGTATTTGCTAACCAGAGTTTGCTGGGACTACGATGGAAGCCATGATGGACACTATGCGTGGTAACTGCTGTCTCTCGCCTGTTTTCTTTTTTTAACATTACAGCACTGCCTCAAATGCTGTCAAGAAATTCCATGATCAGCAGGTGTCTGGGATTTTCTAGGATTGAGCCCAGACATAAATAAGCAAAACCTCATGTTTATATTATACACACCATGCAGTGAGACAGTAGGTGTTTCAGCATAGTGGGAAAGCTACACT
Organism: Heteronotia binoei; assembly: GCF_032191835.1. Lineage (NCBI taxonomy): Eukaryota > Metazoa > Chordata > Lepidosauria > Squamata > Gekkonidae > Heteronotia > Heteronotia binoei. The sequence goes on from NC_083238.1 coordinate 59,316,996, forward strand.
TCCTAAAAACCTCTGGAATGTTTTCTACAATTCGAACGGAAAGTTTTAAACAAATAGGAAACCCCCAGACAAATAATCCCTGGGACAAGCATAAACCTTAATGTTATCTTAACTCAGATGAAAAAGAAACCGGCTAGAACTAAAGCCACACTATACTATTCTCCTTGACACCTGCCAAGAAAAAACCGGCTTATAGCAATGGTTTACAAGCTGCTGAAATTCCTTGAAAGTTCATTAAGAATTACAAAATGAGTTTCTCATAATACAAGAACTTCTGAACACTCAATGAAATTGCTGAGCACTCGGGTTAGGACGGATAAAAGGAAGTACTTCTTCACCCAAAGAGTGATTAACACATGGAATTCACTGCCACAGGAGGTGGTGGCGGCTGCAAGCATAGACAGCTTCAAGAGGGGATTGGATAAACATCTGGAGCAGAGGTCCAACAGTGGCTATTAGCCACAGCGTATTGATGGAACTCTCTGTCTGGGGCAGTGATGCTCTGTATTCTTGGTGCTGGGGGGGGCACAGTGGGAGGGCTTCTAGCGTCGTGGCCCCACTGATGGACCTCCTGATGGCACCTGGGTTTTGGCCACTGTGTGACACAAGAGTGTTGGACTGGATGGGCCACTGGCCTGATCCAACATGGCTTCTCTTATGTTATTGTGTCGATCAGCAGCAGAAGTCCTTTCCGTTTAAGGCACTGTCTTTTGGGGCTCATAGAACTGGACCCCCTTGTCCAATTCTTTAGAAACTTGGGAGGATATTTTGAGGAGAGGCATTGGATGCTATGCAGCAAATTTGGTGCCTCTACCTCAAAAAACAGCCCCTCGGAGCCCCAGATACCCGTGGATCAATTCTCCATTATACCTTATGGGAATCAGTCTCCATAGGGAATAACGGAGTGCCCAGCAGACATTCCCCTCCCCCGCTTTTTGATGACCCTGAAGTGGGGGAAGGGCCTCCAAACCAGGGGATCCCCTGCTTCCATCTGGGGAGTAATTGTATATATCCAAAGAAGTGTGCATGCACACGGAAGCTTGTACCCAGAATAGCCATTAGACTCAGACTTCCTTCTGTACGTATCGTGGTTTGCCATCACAGACTAGGGGTGCAGTTAGAAAGGAGCTTCTCCTTCCTTTGGGAAGCATCCTTGTCATGGCCTCCTTACGAAACAGGATAGGGTTGCTGGGTCCCTCCTAGTCACTAGCAAGAGGTGGGAGGGGACTGACTAGGAGAAAGAGAAAGTCCCAGGCCACATTGCTGGTATCCCACAGGAAGTGACATCATCACACTAGAGACTTCCAGGAAATAGTCAGGTATTTGGGCAAAAAACTCTGTAGTAAAACTGGCTTCTACCATTATTGGTTTGATCAAATAGCAGAGCATCACCTGGAAGTTGCTGGTGTGATGATGTCACTTCCTGTGCAATGCCAGCAACATGGCCTGGGCCTTTCGGCTAGTAAGCCCTTGCTGGCCAGCTTATTGGTGGTTGGGGTACAAGGTCTGACAGTGGGGGACCCCCACCTCCCTCAGGGGGTCTGGCAACCCTAAACAAGCTGGCCATGTACTGTGAGAACCAAGACATTTCCCCCTTTCTGAAATTATTGGGAACAGCACATAACTATTAGATGCCCCAGGTTCTTATGGGAAATATCATTTAGGTACACAGAAGATTGCAATCCTTTGTAATCACACTTACTGAGCCAGCCAGTGTGGTGTAATGGTTGGAGGGTTGGACTAGGAGACCCAGGTTCAAATCCAGTTTCACTCTGCCTTGGAAGCTTGCTGGGTGGCCTTGGGCCAATCACACAGTCTCAGCCTATCTTACATGACTGTTGTGAGGATAAAAAGGAGAGGATAACAACCTAAGCTATTTTGGGAGCCCACTGTGGAGAAAGACAGCGTATTAATAAATAAATCAGGAGGGGTTCCAAGGAAACATGTTTAGGGTATATTTTCCTGAACAGGCTTAACTGGAAAGAAGTTATATTGAATTCAAAGAAAAATTATTGGAAGCTAAAGTAGGTAGGACGTGGGTGCCGAAATTTTCCAGGAAAGAAGAAGGTCTGGTGATCCATAACCATATTTTCCAAGGTACAGTCAACTCTCATTACATTTGTTTATGGAACATAAAACAATTAGGAGCATAAAATCCATACAATTCAATTTAAAAGGCCTCAAGATCTGAACTTTGCCAGAATCCCAATTGAACAGGAAGGCCTTCCTGAAAAGATAAATTTTAAGATTTCATCAGAAGGTCAAAGAAAGAGGCAAAATGTTCTTGCCGCTATAATTATATTTGGGGTTCAAGTCCACATTGTATAACGATGTCTTGCTTTACCTCTGAAACAGGACCTGTTTTTTTAAAAAAAATAAAAAACGAATATACATAAGAACATAAGAGAAGCCATGTTAGATCAGGCCAATGGCCCATCCAGTCCAACACTCTGTGTCATACAGTGGCAAAAAAATTTTATATATACACACACACTGTGGCTAATAGCCACTGATGGACCTCTGCTTCATATTTTTATTCAATCCCCTCTTAAAGCTGGCTATGCTTGTGGCTGCCACCACCTCCTGTGGCAGTAAATTCCACATGTTAATCACCCTTTGGGTGAAGAAGTACTTCCTTCCTTCCTGCTTATCCACTTCTGAAAATACGGCTTCAGGGTTAAACATGCCGCTGTGTCTCCCAGCCCCTCCACACATTAGTCTCATAAATGATTCCAAAAAGGATTGATTATTGCCAAACCACTTTTAGAGCGACACATCTCCGTTGGGATCCAATCATGCGTTTCCTCCAACAGAATGGCATTCCTGTTTGCGGAAGAGCGTGACACTGGTTTCCACTCATGTCCTCTCTCAACGCTAGGCTTGCCAGATCTGTGTTGGAAAACACCTAGAGACTTGGGAGCTGGATCCGGCAGAGGCTGGGCCGGCGTGTGGGAGTAGGCCAAGTAGGCAGCTGCCTAGGCTGCCCCCTCTCCCATTGCATCCGCCTCCCGACCTTGCCGAGGCTTAGAAAGAAAGCGGGAGTGCTCAGAGCTGGCTGTGAGCGTGCTCGCTTGCTGCCACGCACCCCCCCACCCCGCCTCGGCGAAGTCGAGAGGCGTGGCAGCGAGCATGCTCAGAGCCAGCGGCTGTGAGCGCTCCCGCTGTCTTTTCGACCTCACCGAGGCTTTTCGAGCCTCCATAACCAATTTGGTGCCTCCCCTCTGTCAGCGCCCCCCTCTGCCCCCCCGATCCAGCCCTGCTTCTGCTTCAGAGGGAGCTGGGAAGAGGTCTTTCCAGCTCCCTTTGAAGCGGGAGAGGGCCGAGCACGAGGGTCACTTTCGGTGATGTCATCGGGCCGCGCACGCAAACCGCATGTGAAAACAGAACTTGTGAAAAGGCGCATGTGAAAACAGAACATTTTCTCCAGGGGAGCTGATCTCTGCCAGCTGGAGATCAGCTGTAAAAGCAGGGGATTTCCAGGCACCACTTGGAGGCTGGCAACCCTAGTTTTAGGCTTGGACTGTTCGGCACTTAAATTCAGAGAGGACTTCAAACAATCAATGGCTCTGAGTAGATTGTGATGCACCAGGAAGAAGTCTAGGGAAGAAGATTCCTCCCTGAATATGCTATCTTCCCACAGGTAGAAGTGTTTTCAAAAAAGCAGTCTTCCAACGCATCTCGAAGGCGGCTCATCGCAAGGGCTCTTCACCATACATTGGAGTAGTTTTTTAATCACTTCTATGCGTGCTGAAATGAGATTTTTAAGCATGCTTTTCTTCCTGGGGATTGCACCCGAGACCCTGAGTTCCAGCGCTTTTTTTTGTAGCAGGAACTCCTTTGCATATTAGTCCACACACCCCTGATGTAGCCAATCCTCCTGGAGCTTACAGGGCTCTTAGTACAGGGCCTACTGTAAACTCAAAGAGGATTGGATACATCAGGGGTATGTAAAGGAGTTCCTGCTACAAAGAAAGCACTGCTGAGTTTTATAATCCACAGAGTTTCAAGAACTTCGCCACTGAAGTAGTTACCTTCCTCGTTCTCCATTTCTGTTCTGCTTTCCACAAAGTAGTTCCCCATAAATATTTCACAACTTGATAACGTCTTATACATTAATGATTATGACGGTCAGCTGCTTGACGGTTCGATATCCCAAGCACTTCTTCATCTATAATTCTCACTGAAGCTCAGATATGCACATCTAACTCAGAAGACCCGTCTTTCGTGGCATAGATTTCACCAGCATTAAGCCTTATAGCACCATTAAAAGATAATGGTACACACATATAATTCAGCTTTTAAACCGGGAGGTTCCAACAGCGGCCACAACCTGAGCCAAACGAACTCTCAGTGATCTCAACGCAACTTGAATACCATCCTCTGCCTTGAGTCTATGGCTCCTTGGATGTTTTTGTGCCTTTCGAATGCATTATTCGTTATGTTCGGTAATCCTTTGAGTCTTAGAAAGGCAGCAGTCTATGAAGAAACAAATCGCACACTGAACACAGACTAAGAGAGATTATGGCACTTGTGAATGCTTTCAGTCAAGGTCTATTTCACGCACAGAAGCTCCTGAAATGAACATTTAACGCAGAGAAAGAAAGAAAGAAAGAAAGAAAGAAAGAAAGAAAGAAAGAAAGAAAGAAAGAAAGAAAGAAAGAAAGAAAGAAAGAAAGAAAGAAAGAAAGAAAGAAAGAAAGAAAGAAAGAAAGAAAGAAAGAAAGAAAGAAAGAAAGAAAGAAAGAAAGAAAGAAAGAAAGAAAGAAAGAAAGAAAGAAAGAAAGAAAGAGATTGTTATTGTATTAAACTCCCTGATTTATAATGGGAGTATACAGGCTTCACTAAGCTGTCAGTTTTAAACCTTTTCAGATTCTTGGCTCCTAGTACCTTTTCTTCATTGCTCATAACAGAATAATTTTTTTGGGGGGTGGGGGGAGAATCACAGGAAATTTAAAGGTAGAGAGAGAGGCAGTCCCCTGTGCAAGCACCAGTCAGTCGTTTCGGACTCCAGGGTGACGTCACATCGTGACATTTTCACAGCAGACTTTTTACGGGGTAGTTTGCCCTTGCCTTCCCCAGTCATCTACACTTTCCCCCCAGCAAGCTGGGGACTCATTTTACTGACCTCACAAGAATGGAAGGCAGAGTCAACCTTGAGCCGGCTACCTGAACCCAGCTTCTGCCAGGGATCGAACTCAGTCGTGAGCAGAGAGCTCGGACTGCAGTACTGCAGCTCTACCATTCTGCACCACGGGGCTGCTATAGGAAACGTACAGAACCTAAAGAGCAAACTTAAGAGGAATAACCAAACATCTATTGCTTTTTCAAGGGTTATTTTTTTATACTTTTATGTATAATTCTGTATGTGATTCTGTGTGTATCTCTGTATTTTGAAATAAACTTGTTTGAGAATTGAAAACAACAACAATTCTTCTTCTTTTAAATCACCAACTGCCTGGTCTTGTCAACTGGAGATGCTGGGGATTGAACCTGGGACCTTCCACTTGCAAAGCAGAGACACTTCCCCTGAGCCACAGCCCCTCCCCCAGGGTGAACTTGGGCCAATCACAGTTCTCTCAGGACTCTCTCAGCCCCACCTGCCTCATAAGGTGCCTGTTGTGGGGAGGAAGGGAAGGCGACTGTAAGTCGCTTTGAGGCTCCTTCAGGTAGACAAAGGAAAAGGAAAGGTCCCCTGTGCAAGCATCAGTCGTTTCCGACTCTGGGGTGACGTTTCTTTCACGACATTTTCACGGCAGACTTTTTACGGGATGGTTTGCCATTCGCTTCCCCACTCATCTCCACTTTCTCCCCAGCAAGCTGGGCACTCATTTACTCAGAAGGATGGAAGGCTGAGTCAAGCTTGAGCCGGCTACCTGAACCAGCTTCCACTGGAACTCAGGTTGTGAGCAGAGGGCTCCGACTGTAGTACTGCAGTCTGACCTCTCTGCTCACGACCTGAGTTCAATCCTGGTGGAAGCTGGTTTTTCAGGTAGCCGGCTCAGGTTGACTCAGCCTTCCATCCTTCCAAGGTCGGTAAAATGAGTACCCAGCTTGCTGGGTAGAAAGTATAGATGACTGGGGAAGGCAATGGCAAACCACCCCGTAAAAAGGTCTGCCGTGAAAAAGTTGTGAAAGCAACATCACCCCAGAGTCGGAAACGACTGGTGCTTGCACAGGGGACTTCCTTTACCTCTAGTACCTCACTGCCCCACAGCACTGGTACCTTACCCCAACCCAAACAGAAATGCAATGTGCTAAACAACATGTAATAACAGCACAGTAAAGAGTGCTAATCAGGAAATAATAATGCCATCTAGGCATTAAAACCGTATACATTTGAGATGTTTTATGGATTTTACTGTAATTTTATTGTTAAGATTTAATTCTATGTTGTTTTAATTGCTGTTAGCTGCCCTGAGCCATCAGGGGAGGGCAGGATATAAGTGTAATAAAATAAATAAGAACCTAAGAGAAGCCCTGTTGGATCAGGCCAGTGGCCCCTCCAGTCCAACACTCTGTGTCACATAAGAACATAAGAGAAGCCATGTTGGATCAGGCCAGTGGCCCCTCCAGTCCAACACTCTGTGTCACATAAGAACATAAGAGAAGCCATGTTGGATCAGGCCAGTGGCCCCTCCAGTCCAATACTATGTGTCACATAAGAACATAAGAGAAGCCATGTTGGATCAGGCCAGTGGCCCATCCAGTCCAACACTCTGTGTCACATAAGAACATAAGAGAAGCCCTGTTGGATCAGGCCAGTGGCCCATCCAGTCCAACACTCTGTGTCACATAAGAACATAAGAGAAGCCATGTTGGATCAGGCCAGTGGCCCATCCAGTCCAACACTCTGTGTCACATAAGAACATAAGAGAAGCCATGTTGGATCAGGCCAATGGCCCATCCAGTCCAACACTCTGTGTCACATAAGAACATAAGAGAAGCCATGTTGGATCAGGCCAGTGGCCCATCCAGTCCAACACTCTGTGTCACATAAGAACATAAGAGAAGCCATGTTGGATCAGGCCAATGGCCCATCCAGTCCAACACTCTGTGTCACACAGTGGCAAAAAAATCCCAAGTGCCAACAGGAGATCCAAAAGAGGGGCCAGGACTAATAGAAGCCCTCCCACTGTTCCCCTCCCCCCCCACCAAGCACCAAGAATACAGGGGCTAATAGCCACTGATGGGCCTCTGCTTCTGATGTTTATTCAACGCCCCTCTTGAACCTATGCTTGTAGCCGCCGCCACCTCCTGTGGCAGTGAATTCCAAATGTTAATCACCCTTTGGGTGAAGAAGGACTTCCTTTTATCTGTTCTAACCCCGCTGCTCAGCAATTTCATCGAATGCCCACGAGTTCTTGTATTGTGAGAAAGGGAGAAAAGGACTTCTTTATACCCCATGGGAATGGATCTTCATATAGGGAGCCATGGAGTGCTCAGCAGACATTTCCCTCCCCCCCCACACAACTTCTGATGGCCCTGAAGCAGGGAGAGGGCCTCCAAACCAGGGGATCCCCTGCCCCCACCTGGGGATTGGCAACCCTATAGCTACATCAGGGGCGTGTGGCCTAATATGCAAAGGAGTTCCTGCTAACAAAAAAGCCCTGTGTTACAACTATTGAGCCTGTAATTATCAGGGGATTGGCAACCCTACATATCACACTGGTGCAATTAATTAGGAAATAGTTGCAGTAAAGACAACTGCGTTCACAGGTCCTGAGCCTGCTAAGAAAAAACCCTGATAGAAGATAGATAATTCTCAAAATTGCTTCCTAGGGACGATTCCCACTCCTTGAAAGTAATTTTCGATTACATGAGCGTCTCTCTGATTCAATTTAAAGTTGCTAAACTCTTGTAGCCTTCCTTTTAAAATCACCAGTACAATATTTGTGTGTGTGTGTGTATCCTTAGCTACTTCTTCATAAGAAAACAAAATCAAAGCAATCAAGAAAGCCAAGCATTGTGTGTAATGTTCTGTACAACAGAAGAATTCGGAAGGAAATAGTTAAGTTGTAAATTACAGAATCCTGTTATCAAGAGCAAAAAAGAAATGTGGGGGGAAAACATGGGATTGCTGTGCTTTGTATCTCAAAAACAGGGCCAAGGCAGCGAGATCTCCTACACATGTTTCTAGTTTCCTGTTTACCAGTTTAGGACATTAACCTGTTCCTTTGCTTTTGATAAGGGTGCGATGAAATAAGTGCAGAAGTTTGCTCCCAAATCTGGCAAAGGAGAAAAGATACTGATTCAGTTCCAAAAAAATGCTGGTCGCCGTTTTTATTGAATTGTCATGGAGATATGGAACAGTTCTCTTTTTGAATTCAACCACCCATTCCTTTTTTTTCTTTTACAATAACTCTTTTTATAATGACTTCGCTTAATATAGTCTATGTCTCTGGGCCATTTCTCTTAATCTCTTCCCCATGTGCTAGACTAAACAGGTGTTACCAGGTCAATTATAATTTTGTAATTTTGTTATTGCACTGCACTAGAAGACTACCTCCTCAGCAGGTAAGTCATGGGTGGAATTCTAGCAGGAGCTCCTTTGCATATTAGGCCACACACCCCTGATGTAGCCAATCCTCCAAGAGCTTACAAGGCTCTTTTTTGAAAGCTCTCAGAGGATTGGCTACATCTGGGGTGTGTGGCCTAATATGCAAAGGGGCTCCTGCTAGAATTCCACCCCTGAGGTCAGTCAAAACGCCCTCAGGAGGTACAGAGTTATCATGGCTAGTTACCAGGGTATTTTCCAAGGAACCCTTGATCTAAGGGAGTTTGTGGAGGTCTTTGGATATCAAAGGTAATATGCATTATACTAACAAAGGTTTTAAAATGTAAATGAGAATTTGTTTATTGACAGGTGCGTACTGCATTTCATTTATAGCAAGCCTTTGAATTGCTGGCTCGTGAAAATGCAACTTATTGCAAAATGCAGCCAATATTGGCTAGCAACATGTTGAGAGAACATCTACATCTCTGAACCAACCTTTTTTGGATGAGAACTAGGTCCAACAGAAATGGAAGCACTGGATGTTTGAAAGGGAATTTGGACTTTGAAGTTCCATCCATCATTAAAATTTGGATTTCGGCTTCTGTGGAATCTTGGTTCTGCCCTTTACTTTGAACTTGCTCGTTTTTGTGGATACTGTATTGTATATTTTTGGAGCAATCCGTGTTCTGTAGTTGTGTTTGGACATGAATAGAAATGACTGATTACTTGTAATTGAAGTTTTATTTGGAATTCGTACAGTTGTTTTTGCAACTGTTGCAGTGAAGCCTGTTGTAGTGAAGAAAAGATACATTTTGTTAGTTCAACTGATGTGTACACTGGGGCTCCATGGAAATATTGCATACTTATAAGAGAGAGAGTAGAGGAAGGCTTCAAAACCGCCAGCAAGTTCTAAATGTGGTGCGTTCTCTCCTTCTCTTTTGGATTTATCCTGCCGTGAGTGTTCTGTCTCTTCAACGTTATTGAAGTCTTTATGACTCAGAACAAGACGAACTTTCTTATCTCTATCCAGATGGGCAGCCGTGTTGGTCTGCAGCAGTAGAACAAAGCAGGACTCAAGGTGCACCTTTAAGACCAACAAAGTTTTATTCAGAACATAAGCTTCCGTGTGCTCTAAGCACACTTCATCAGACAAGGAATCTGTACCTGATTCCTTCTCTGCTGAAGTGTAATTAGAGCACACGGAAGCTTACATTCTGAATAAAACTTTATTGGTCTTAAAGGTGTTTCTTATCTACGGAAGCTGTGGCTTGGAATTTAAAGAAGGACTGTTGGCCCTTTAAGAGACAGAAACCTGTGGAACAACGGAAGCTATTGTTTGTAGACCCCTAGTTGGGGGGGGGCGGGGCTAGGAAATCTCAGAGAGGTGGCTTGTATTACCCACCTCTGCGTCCCAGGTGCGGTATTCCTGGGAGGTCTCTCATCCAAGTACGTGTCAGGGTAAGCCTTGCTTAACTTTTGACATTTGATGAGACAGGGTTTGCCTGGGCTATATAGGTCAGGGCCTCATTTAATTTAAAAAAAAAACCCTCAAAAACCAGTTCAATTGCAGCATAAGGCTAATAAAGTGAAAATGCTCTTTCAAAAGAGGTCTACGGATTAACAGTCATCTCTCGATCTGCTTTATGTTCAACAAACATTTCTTTTCCCTGATCTCTCCGTCTGGAGAAGCAGCTGTTGACATCCAAAGCCAGGAAGGAACAGAATGCTGGATTTTGTCGTAAAGATCATAAATCCAACTGATGTGTCTTTGCAGTGGAAATACATCCTGAGACGCTGAACCGTTCAAAATTAAGTGGGACTCTATGGTTCCTTGTCAGGTTTGGGAAAGCAGAGCTAAGGGAGAAAACCAGAGGGGGTGGGGCTTAAGTATTAGCCAGTGTGTCCTGAAAAGGCCTCCTGCCATTTGGAAGTTAACTTTTTTCAGCAGTAAAAAGGTATGTTGAGAAAACCTCAAGGTGGACCAGTGGCTGTGAAAATATTTTATTCTCATAGGAAATAGCCTCAAGAATTCATTAATTGGCCTGATCAGAGATTTAAATAGAATTCTGACCAAACCCCAGGCAGCCTACTGAACTCTTCCACTACGGCCTGTTTCTTTCCATTACCGTTCTTTTCGGCCTTCTCTTAACGAACAGATATACAAACTGCCCTCTGCTTGTGGTCGATCCAGTCCAGTCTCCTGCCTCACACAATGGCCAATCAGGGCCAGCTCACTCACTAGACAAACTAGAGAGTCCTGAGAGCCAGTTTGGTGTAGTGGTTAAGTGCGTGGACTCTTCTCTGGGAGAATCGGGTTTGATTCCTCACTCCTCCACTTGCGCCTGCTGGAATGGCCTTGGGTTAGCCATAGCTCTCACAGAGGTTGTCCTTGAAAGGGCAGCTACTGTGGGAGCCCTCTCAGCCCCACCCGCCTCACAGGGTGTCTGTTGTGGGGGGAGAAGATAAAGGAGATTGTAAGCCACTCTGAGTCTCTGATTCAGAGAGAAGGGCGGGGTATAAATCTGCAATTCTTTTTCTTTTTCTTCCTTTGATTGTGGGAGCCAGTTTGATGTAGGGGTTAAGTGCACGGACTCTTATCTGGGAGAACCGGGTTTGATTCCCCACTCCTCCACTTGCACCTGCTCGAATGGCCTTGGGTCAGCCATAGTTTTCACAGGAGTTGTCCTTGACATCCTTGCGCAGGGGCCATGCTAATCTTCTCTGTATCGTTCCAATTTTCGTATATGTGCTGCCGAAGCGAGCACGTCCTTGAAAGAGCCAGTCTGGTGTGGTGGTTAAGTGTGTGGACTCTTATCTGGGAAAACTGGGTTTGATTCCCCACTCCTCCGCTTACAGCAGCTGGAATGGCCTTGAGTCAGCCATAGCTCTGGCAGGAGTTGACCTTGAAAGGGCAGCTGCTGGGAGAGCTCACTCAGCCCCACCAACCTCACAGGGTGTCTGTTGTGGGGGAGAAGATAGAGGAGACTGTAAGCCGCTCTGAGTCTCTGATTCAGGGAGAAGGGCGAGGTATGAATCTGTAGTCATCTTCTTCTTCTCACACAGTGGCCAGCCAGTTCTCTGGAAGGCCTATATCAGGGCACAGAGGCTGAGGCTTTCCCCTGATGTTGCCTACTGGCTCTGGGATTCAGAGGGTGACTTCCTCTGAACATGGAGGTTCCCCTCACCTCTGCCACTATGACTGGTAGCCACTGATAGACCTACCCTCCATGAATATACAAATGTAACAACAGCTGTCCTGGGTAGCCCAGGCAAGCTCAATCTTGTCAGATCTCAGAAGCTAAGCACTACTGGCTCTGGCAAGTATTTGGATGGGAGACCTCCAAGGAATACCAGGGTTGTGACACAGAGGCAGGTAATAGCAAGCCACCTTTGAATCTCCCTTTGCTTTCAAAGCTCACCGAGGTCGCCAGAAGTCAGCTTGATTTGATAGCCAAAAAAAGGGGAAAAGAACGTGAGAAGAGCCCTGCTGGATCAGACCCATCTAAGTCAGGTGTGGCCGAACTGTGGCTTGGGAGCCACATGTGGCTCTTTCACACATATTGTGTGGCTCTCAAAGCTCCCATTGCCCCACCTTGCAGAAGGCATTTCTCTCTTTAAATCTCTTCTCCAAACCAAGATAACAACTTCTCCAAGGTGGCTTGGAGTACATAAGAGAAGCCATGTTGGATCAGGCCACTGGCCCATCTAGTCCAACACTCTGTGTCACACAGTGGCCAAAAAACCCAGATGCCATCAGGAGGTCCATCAGTGGGGCCAGGACACTAGAAGCCCTCCCACTGTGCCCCCCCCAAGCACCAAGAATACAGAGCATCACTGCCCCAGGCATAAGAACATAAGAGAAGCCATGTTGGATCAGGCCAACGGCCCATCCAGTTCAACACTCTGTGTCACACAGTGGATAAAAATAGCAGGCGCCATCAAGAGGTCCACCAGTGGGGCCAGGACACTAGAAGTCCTCCCACTGTGCCCCTCCCCAAGCACCAAGAATACAGAGCATCACTGCCCCAGACAAAGAGTTCCATCAATATGCTGTGGCTAATAGCCACTGGAGAATGCATTTAATGTTAAAGTTACAGTCTTTCCACCTCTCTCACCTTCCCCATCTATTCTCTTTCCTTCCTTCATGTCTTGCAGCTCTCAAACATCTGATGTTTATTTTATGTGGCCATACTTGATCCCCTGTTTCACTGACAAGCTTCTACGAGCTTTGGAAAACCATCATACATTTTACAATAGAGCAGAGCTTCAAAGATCTTAACAAAAACCTTTGAAGCTCTGCTCTATTGCAAAATGTATAATGGTTTTCCAAAGCTCGTAGAAGCTTGTCAGTGAAACAGGGGATCAAGTACGGCCCTGCTGCGTTTCTTGTGCCCTGCTGCACTGAATTATTTCATCTTTAAAATTCGTGAAGACGTCCTGGAGCGTTGGACTCCCTAGAAGAACCTACCTTTGCCACGACTGGGACTACTCTTCTCCTCTTCTTGGCGTTAATTCACCTAGAAAGGGACTTGAGTGTGAACGTGGTCTTTGTCTGTTTCATGATTAATTTCACTTTATATGTTTGGTTGCTATATTTATAAACATTTGTATCGTTTGTTATATTTTTTTAGTATGGTTTTTCGCGGAGGCGTATACCTTGTTCCCTGCTCCATTTTTTTCGCAAGTCTCTGTTCGTTGCCCACCTGGGGATTGGCAACCGTAGGTAAAAGTGGTCTCCAAAGAACCAGGGAGGGGGGGATCAGAGGGGGAGACGAAAGCAAACACTATAAGCACAAAAATGGACGTAGAAATCAGGGGATAAGCCAAAGCAGTATGGGGTCAGAACTGACGGGTGGGGGGGGGGGGACATGCAAAAGCCCTGCACAGAGGCAGTCCTAATTTATGAGGAACTTTTCTGTTCAAACAGAGCCCCGTGGTGCAGAGTGTTAAAGCTGCAGTAGTGCAGTCCGAAGCTCTGCTCAAGACCTGAGTTCGATCCCGGCAAAAGCTGGGTTTTTCAGGTAGCCGGCTCGAGGTTGACTCAACCTTCCATCCTTCCGAGGTCGGTCCAAGGAGCCCCCAGCTTGCTGGGGGGAAAGTGTAGATGACTGGGGAAGGCAATGGCAAACCACCCCGTCAAAAGTCTGCCGTGAAAACATGAAAGCAACGTCACCTCAGAGTCGGAAACAACTGGTGCTTGCACAGGGGACCTTTACTTTCCTTCTGCTCAAATATCACTACAGAAGCTGGGCACGTTCTTTGAAACACAGCATAAGGCATCTAATTTTTCCAGCCCCTCTGCTCAATCAGTGCAGCAAGCATAAGTGCATTAAAGGCAGCTTATGTGGAAATGTTTCTCTTTTCCCCCCTTTCTTTAATCCCGTCTGCCCTGAAATGGAAAGCCTCTGTATTTCCCGAACCTTAAGCAGGTTTTAATATAAGCTCCAGTCCTCCTAACTAAATTGTCATATATAGTCCTTATAATAATAAAGTATTGAAAAGCTTTCTCTTTCCCATCTCCTGGCAGACCTCACATCCGTGCCCTTCCCGGCTTTCTTTTTTGCTTCCCAGACACCAGCCAAGCCACTTTTTATCTGCCCCCATCTTCAACTGTATGTATTATTTATTTACTTCATTTATACCACAATTTTCTCTGCAGTGGGAACCCGACGTGGCTTACGTCGATTCTCCTGTTCTCCAATTTATCATCACAAAAACTCTGAAGTAGGCGAGGCCGAGAATGCGCAGCTCAGACCCAATATCCCATTAGCTCCTCCTCTCTGTGGGGCTTCCGTTGGATTTCACACTGTCTGCCCCGGGGCTGCAACTAGCTTTGCCTTTTTTCACGTGGCAAACAGAAACTGGTTTTTAGAGGATCTTGTTTGCTGCGTGAAAGAGGCAGGGCAAGTTGCGGACCCGGGCAGATGGTGTGAAATCTGACGGGAGCCCCACGGAGAAGAGGACAGCGAGAGCAGCATAGGGCCAGTGGCGAATTGGGTCTCAGTGAGCACCAATACTCCCACTAAGCTGTGGAGACTTGGGAGCAAAAAGTCTGCTTTGGGAGCTACTGGCATTACAGCCCTGAGCCACTGCATATATTAGTTTGCTCAGGGGCCATTTTTTTGTGAGCCGGAGGCTAAAAAAATGTGAGCTAGCTAACAATTAACTGAGCTTAGAGGGAACACTTGTGAGCACCATGGCAAAGTGGGGGTTCAAACCTGTGTCTCCAAGATCCTAGTCTGAAGATCTAACCACTGTGCAAAACTAGCTCCCTGTGGGGTAGTTGCTATTGAACAATAGCAAACAACGGGTCCTGAGTCAGGTGTTCAAGTCCTGTAACAGTGAGTCAGTGGAGAGTCAGTTTGGTGTAGTGGTTAAGTGTGCGGATTCTTATCTGGGAGAACCGGGTTTGATTCCCCACTCCTCCACTTGCACCTGCTAGCATGGCCTTGGGTCAGCCACAACTCTGGCAGAGGCTGTCCTTGAAAGGTCAGCTGCCGGGAGAGCCCTCTCCAGCCCCACCCACCTCACAGGGTATCTGTTGTGGGGGAGGAAGGTAAAGGAGATTGTGAGCCGCTCTGAGACTCTTCGGAGTGGAGGGCGGGATATAAATCCAATATCTTCTTCTTAGTTGCTGAAAGGCCTATGGGTTCTCCCTCAAAAGCCAAAACAGCCCTGGAAAGAACCCTGCCCTCTCCCCTTGCCTTTAACTCGCAGAAACCAAGGCTTGAAGGCTGGTGGGTATTGTTGTGATTGCTTAGCAACAGCCATTGAAAGCATTAATTTCTGAAAGCTACAATTGTTCCTTGTATCATTTGGGGAGTTAATCTCTCCACATGTCTGTCTGTTTTCAATTCCAGAATTTTCTGCAAACCTGGGGCTTTTCTCAGGTTTGTAGGAATATCTGCCTCATCTGCCCATGGCCCAAATTTCAGTACCTCCAGATATCTGGCTACATTGAGAATTAAAGCAGGCCTCGGATTCAGCAGGAGCTCACAGGAGCGCAGCTCCTGAACCTTTCTGACAGTTCCCCCTCCTCCTCCCCCCCACCTTGTCCATTGAATAGTATGTGCAGCTGCGTAACAATCCCTGAATGAGCTCCACTACCTATTTTTCTACAGAATGACCTCTGGATATATTGATGCTTTCATCTCCCCCTCTCTTGCTATACTTACAGTCCCCAGCCCATTTGAGTGCTGAATCATAATAAGATTTTTCCCCAAGAGAATGAAAAAGACACTGGGCTTTTCTGAGTCATAATCCACATCGCGCCACATTGCTCCAAGAGAAAAGTAGGCCAGGCACCATGCCCGCATACAGTTAATCAGTAAAAGGAAGACAGAATCACAGTCTCTCATGGCTTTGTGTTCTGTTGGGTAAATGGTGGTTTCTGCAGCCAGCACAGCTTACAAGGGTAGTCCCCGCATCTTTATATTACGTATCTGCACACCACGGGCACGGATCTATACAAAAATGCAACAACTAATGTGAGCATGATAGTCAACAACAAGCAGAAATGTTCTGCAATTACTGTACACCACACATAAGCTTATAATTTGATTAGACTTGTAACACAACAGCAGGGGAGTATTTATTTTACCTGGAGAATTTATATGCCTTCTCTCTACAGACCTAACTCAAGGTCGCTCAGGAGTATGAACAATACCATCAATATGAATAAATGAAAAGACTACTGAAAAGACGCCACTGGAATGGAACAGCTTCTGAGCAGTTTAAAAAATCCTCACAGAACAGCCCCTAGGCTAGAAGCAGATGATAAAGACATCTAAAAAATAGAGATAAACCCCCTTAATTTAAAAAGCCTGGGGGCTTAAAAGATGGTAAAAGAAGGAACCAGGTGAGCCTTCAGGGGAGAAGAGATTCCAGAGAAGAGGGGATGAAAATACTCCCTCCACTTCACCTCCTTCCAGAGATGGGAGCACGGTGTGACGGCGTGGGAGGAAAGTCTTTTTGAATGCATTTAAGGCGAAATATTCTGAGCGAGGAAATGAGGGAACAACAAATCCAAAAAGAAAAATCAGTAGCTGCAAAAATGAGAACAGCAAATTTGTTATTCTTCTTTATTATGACTTTAAAGTCCCTTTGCCTATTAACAAATGATTTCATGGGGATTTTGAGGAGGAACAGAGAAACTATTAATGCAATTTTAAATAGAGTTACATTAAAAAGGTAAAGGTTGTCCGCTGTACAAGCACCAGTCGTTTCCAGTCAAGGTGACGTTGCTTTCACAACGTTTTCACGGCAGGCTTTTTACGGGGTGGTTTGCCATTGCCTTCCCCAGTCATCTACACTTGCCCCCCAGCAAGCTGGGTGCTCCTTTCACCAACCTCAGAAGGATGGAAGGCTGAGTCAACCTTGAGCCAGCTACCTGAACCCAGCTTCCGCCGGGATCGAACTCAGGCCATGGGCAGAGCTTAGGACTGCAGTACTGCAGCTTTACCACTCTGTGCCACGGAGCTCTTTACATTACAGTTACATTACAGAGTTACATTACAGCCTTACAAATCCAATGAAGCCAAAGGAAGTAGAAGGGTGTTACTTCAACTATGACTGCATTGTACAAATTGCAAATGTTTCAGGGCTGAACACAAAGCACGTCTGCAGCTATCCGCTTGCTAAAACAGTGATATGTAAAGCCGTTCTAGGAAGCAGTCAAAACAGCAAATGAAATCCCTGTCCCCTAAAAGCAGCTAATAAGCAAAGATTCCCTAATAGGATGATGTGGCGTTACTGTGCAAATGAAGTACAAACGCAATCCGTTTGCTTAATTCAGGTTCTAAGCAGGAAAAATAAACAATCAAGTGCAAAACCACAACCGTACTCTTTCTCAAGTATAAACACAATCAGGGCTCAATTTGAGGCAGGAACTCCTTTGCATATTAGGCCCTGATGTAGCCAATCCTCCAAAAGCTTACATGGTCTTCTTACAGAAGAGAGCCAGTTTAGTGCAGTGGGTAAGTGCACGAACTTTTATCTGGGAGAACTGGGTTTGATTCCCCACTCCTCCACTTGCAGCTGCTGGAATGGCCTTGGGTCAGCCATAGCTCTGGCAGAGGTTGTCCTTGAAAGGGCAGCTGCTGTGAGAGCCCTCTCAGCCCCACCCATCTCACAGGGTGTCTGTTGTGGGGGAAGAAGCTGAAGGAGATTGTGAGCTGCTCTGAGACTCTGATTCAGAGAGAAAGGTGAGGTATAAATCTACAGTCTTATTCTTCTTCCTCCACTTGCAGCTGCTGGAATGGCCTCAGGTCAGCCATAGCTCTGGTAGAGGTTGTCCTTGAAAGGGCAGCTGCTGTGAGAGCCCTCTCAGCCCCACCCACCTCACAGGGTGTCTGTTGTGGGGGGGAAGATAAAGTAGATTGTAAGCCGCTCTGAGTCTCTGATTCAGAGAGAAGGGCGGGGTATAAATCTGCTATTCTTCTACTTCTTACAGGGCCTACTGTAAGCTCCTGGAGGACTGGCTACATGAGGGGTGTGCGGCCTAATATGCAAAGGAGTTCCTGCTACAAAAAATGCCCTGAACACAATCAAAGCTGCCCAATGACACCACCCACGTGGATGAGGGCGGCTGGGTTATCCACTTCGGGGACAACCTTCTGCCCTTAGCCTCCTGCTGCTCACTGCGCAATGGCATCACTCACAGGTCACATCAACCCACTGGCGACGTTGGAGGAGGTTCCCCCTGCCAGCCCACTGTGGGCCGAAGGGTTGGGAACCTCCCGGGAGGGGGAACCCCTGCCCAAACCGGGGGCTTGGCAGCCCTAATATTAGGCCACACCCCCTGATGTAGCCAATCCTCCTAGAGCTTACAGGGCTCTTACAGGCCTACTGTAAGCTCTTGGAGGGTTGGCTACATCAGGGGTGTGTGGCCTAATATGCAAAGGAGTTCCTGCTACAAAAATAAAGTCCTGAATTTCCCAACTCAGAGTTGGGAAGCCTGCCACCACCATCTATCACCCAACAACCACAGGTGAAATCCCAACTTTCCCAGTTTCTATTCCACACCTAACAATGTCAGATTATAAACAGAATTAACACTGATTTAACAAAAGACAAGCAAATTGTTTTAGAAAGGCGTCTCACTACCCGCCACATGGTCCCACCGGTAAAGGACATTTGGCTGCTTCCCAGGAATTTTACATTTTTAATACAGTCCTTTTACCAGGGTTCGGAAGTCTGAATGCCGGGTCTATATTCTGAGAGCTGGGGCCAACGGCTGATAAGTTACACTGGCTGCGGAACCTAACTTCCCCTTCCTGATTATATTCCATCCAGACAGACAGAACTGACTGATCCATAACGGAATTTGATATTCTGCGAACAGCATCGAAGGGCACTTAAACAGCATTTCATCCATCTCCTGACCTATTTTTCTTTCCATCTGCAGCAGCTTTTCATTCAGAAGGGGGGGCGGAATTGAATTTGATTACTATTTGATATTTTTTTTACTCCTTAACACAGATAGTACTTTAGCCAAGATTACAAAATAAAATACACTGCGGGGGGCGGGGGGAGAATACTGGACATAGGAGAGCCAGTTTGGTGTAGTGGTTAAGTGTGCGGACTCTTATCTGGGAGAACCGGGTTTGATTCCCCACTCCTCCACTTGCACCTGCTAGCATGGCCTTGGGTCAGCCATAGCTCTTGTAGGAGTTGTCCTTGAAAGAGACAGTTTGGTATAGTGGTTAAGTGCGTGGACTCTTATCTAGGAGAATCGGGTTTGGTTCCCCACTCCTCCACTTGCAACTGCTGGAATGGCCTTGGGTCAGCAATAGCTCTCTTATCTGGGAGAGCCGGGTTTGATTCCCCACTCCTTCACTTGTAGCTGCTAGCATGGCCTTGGGTCGGCCACAGCTCTGGCAGAGGTTGTCCTTGAAAGGGCAGCTGCTGTGAGAGCCCTCTCCAGCCCCACCCACCTCACAGGGTGTCTGTTGTGGGGGAGGAAGGTAAAGGAGATTGTGAGCCGCTCTGAGACTCTTCAGAGTGGAGGGTGGGATATAAATCCAATATCATCATCTTCTTGTTCACTGAACTTAGATAATAATATCACAACCACCAAATATAAAAACATATGTTCATGACACAGGCTAGCCCTCCCCCCCTTCCCCCCCAAAAAGGCCCAATTAATTGCTCTTGAGGTAACTGAAGATGTGAGCAGTGACTCGTGAAAGCTTCTATTCCACCACAATTTTTTGTTAGTCTTTAAGGTGCTGCTGGATTTTTACTCTTTTCTATGGCTAGAATTCAGTGTCTGACTAAGTCCTGCCCCCCTGGATTATCTAGTTTCACCTTTGACCTTGCTGTAGTATGTAGAATTCCCCCACCCAAACCGCCAAGAGGCAGTGCACTTCAGGGACTCTGTGCTACTCTCTATTATGGGGTTAGTTGGAATCTCAAAGGTAAAAAGGAGTTCTAGGTCACTGTGGAATGCACATAGCCTGCAGCAGATTCTGTCTTTGTTGACGCCTCAAGATGCTGAAAAGCACGCACATTTATTGCCTATTGCTTCCCTTTCTCTTTTCATTTTATGAGCTCTAGGCAGGGCCAGAACGTCAACTGTATCTAGAAGAGCATTCGGAAATCTTCTCCTATCAACGCAACTGGTGCTCAGATAAATGAAGCTTCTTAGAATCCCAGAATTCCAGAATTGGAAGGGAAGAGATATGCCATCTAGTCCAACCCCCCGCTCAATGTAGCATTAGTCTAGGGCAGGGGTGTCAAACATGCGGCCTGGGGGCCCAATCAGGCCCCCGGAGGGCTCCTATCAGGCCCCCAAGCAACTGGCTGTCATCTGCTTCCTTCTCCCTCTCCCTTGCTTCCTTCTGCATCACAGCTTGCTTTGCCAGGCTTGCTCAATTGCACAGGAGCTACAGAGCAAAATCTTTGTTTTCTCCATTGGCTGAGGCTCCTCTCTTGGGGAGAAAGGGAGGGAGGCAGCGCTTGTTTTTCCAGGCTCTCTCAATCACACAGCAGAGCTACTGGGCCAAGCCTCTCTTCCATCTATTGGCTGAGGCTCCTCCCTCACCAGTCCCTGGGGAAGGAAGAAAAGAGCCAGAGCCTCCTTTGCCCAGTTTCCTGGATCCATGGGAAAAATACAAAGAAAGCACCTTTAAAACCAACAAGTGCTAATGTTTTAAGCATGTTTTAAGTTTTTTTAAAAAAATAATACTAATAATTGCATTTGTCTGTGCTCTTTATAAAGTTTATATCTCTGCTACCTAATCTTAAATAGGAACACACATGGCCCGGCAGGGTCTCCAGCCCTCATAACAAACGAGTTTGATAACCCTGGCTTAGAGCATCCCCAACATGTGTTTGTCCCACTGTTCACCACCTTCCTAAGTAGCCAATTCTACTGTTGAACAACTCATACTGTCAAAAAGTTTTTCCTAATATCCAGCCGGTACCTTCCCACCCTTCATTTAAGCCAGAGATGTTCTGCCAGGCCTTTGGATGAGGACGGTGGCAGGTTCCAACTGGCTGGCTTGCACCCTCCCACTCTGCTACTTACATCTACCTGCCCTCTTCCCACCCACTCCCCTCCCCACCGCCTGTGAATCTAAGCTCATAGCATAGCAGAAGCAAATCCGTGAAAAATTGCTACGCAGTATATATGAACATATATGATGCTGCCTTCTACTGAATCAGACCCTCGGTCCATCAAAGTCAGTATTGTCTACTCAGACAGGCAGCGGCTCTCCAATGTCTCAAGCTGAGGTTTTTCATGCCAACTTGCCTGGACCTTTTTTAGTTGGAGATGCCGGGGATTGAACCTGGGACCTTCTGCTTACCAGGCAGATGCTCCATCACTGAGCCACCATCCCTCCCCATGAACATATGAAGCTGCCTTCTACTGCATCAGACCTCCTTGGGTCCATCAACGTCAGTCTTGTCTGCTCAGACTGACAGCGGCTCTCCAGGGTCTCAAGCTAAGGTTTTTCACACCTCCTTGCCTGGACCCTTTTTAGTTGGAGATGCTGGAGATTGAGCCTGGGACCTTCTGCTTACCAAGCAGATGCTCTACCACTAAGCCACCGCCCCACTTTAGAATGGGTTTCAATTCTCATATATATGAACATATAAAGCTGCCTTCTACAGAATCAGACCCTCCTGGGTCCATCCAAGTCAGTATTGTCTACTCAGACTGGCAGTGGCTCTCCAGCTGTTTTTCACGCCTACATGCCTGGACCCTTTTTAGTTGGAGATGCCGGGGACCTTCTGCTTACCTGGACCTTCTGCTGAACCTGGGACCTTCTGCTTACAAAGCAAATGCTCTGCCACTGAGCCACCATCCCTCCCCTCAATACTGTTAAATCTGTCAGTACTCAATACTGTTAAATTTCAATACTATTAACCACGCCGTTCATACGTATAGTTCAATCACAACAATTCATCAAGGTCAAGTAAGCTCATGCATGCAAAGTTTTAACTCGCTGAAAGCTTTACATCGTTTTTAACAATGACAAAGCGTGAGTGCAAAATTTGAGAAGTTCTTTAAATGTGTTCAGAATATGAGTAGACGTTCCAAGAGACCCTCAAACTTGGAAAGTCAGCGTATTTCTGCACGTTTCAATGAGTCCCCATCTTCATCGAGGAGGGGTAAGTCGAACAGACCACAGGCTTTCAATTATTTTTCTCTACAGAGTATCCTGCGCAATGTCTCATCAACGGCGATTTCTCCACTGATGAGACATTGTGTTGGATACTCTATACCGAGTATTGCGTTAGTAAATTTTTGTGTTAGTGATTTTTCACCGATCTGTTTCTGCTACAGTCTTCTTGTCTGTGAATGGAAGCTGGCAGCTGGAATTGGGACTATTTATTGTTTGCCACCTGATTGTTAAAAGGTTCTGTTAATGTTTTAACTGGTTTTATCTTTTTGCTGTTTTAAGGAGATTGCACATCGCCCAGGGATAGGCAATACAACAACAACAACAACACAGTGACTCCTCTCCTCTGCTGTCAACAGGAACAGCTCCCTGCCCTCATCCGACAGCCCTTCAAATAGTTAAAAAGAACAATTTTTCAAACGCTGCTCTCCATCCTGCTGACTGCAGGAAGCCCCACATAATCAGAAAACAAAGTTTTCTAGTCCTTGTCCACCTAATTTCCTACTTCTTGTCCACCTAATTTACTTTTGAACACCATTCTATACATTATAAACATCATTCTAGTTCGCCTTTAGAAAAAAGAATACATAAAATGAAAAGGGGGTTCATAATGAAAGCAGAATTTCTTCATTGCGAGATTGACCTTCTAGCCTATTAGCAAAAAGCTGATCCTGAATTTCCAGTTCTCTTCAGTAGAGCTCCCAAAGTCTCAACTCATCTCAACTGGCGCAAGGTATCACACTCCTGTTTTTTCTACAAGGGTCGGCCCTAAAACTATTTCAAGGAATACACTGGGTCACACTCGTCACCTTTGATGCGGTATAGCTGTCAGGGCCGGATTAACAATTAGGCCAAGTAGGCACTGCCTATGGGCCCCCATGCCTTTAGGGACCCTGGGCTGGCTCCCCCCCCCCCGGTTTCCCCTCCCCCCGCTAGAAGCCCTCCCAGACTGCACATGCAGCCAGCAACTGAGCTGCTCTTTGCCGAACTTGCCTGGTGTGGCTGCTGCTGGCGGTGTCGCCAAGTTTGCCTCTCTCTGCCTCTCCCCCACAGCTTCGTCAAAGGGGCTTTCTAGAAGGTACCTGCAGGCTGCAGTGGAGGGCCTCAGGCAGTGAGGTGGGCAGTCCAACTCTGAGACAATTTGCGAGGGGGGGCCCTGAGATTTTGACTGTCTAGGGGCCTCCGCAGGATTTAATCCGGCACTAATAGCTGTGACAAACTCCCACAACTGATCAAAAAGCAGCCGTTTCAATGATGACAGCGATCCTTCCATACGCTTTTAAAGGTCAACGAGAAGATATTTGAGAGGTTATTAATTCGACAAAGTCACCACAAGTTGAAAGTGACTGGATGGCACTGGACACACACACACAGCTTGGTTTGTGAGTCGGTGTAGGCAACACAGACATCAAGACAAGTTCAAAATAATTTTAGTAATATACCTCAGTGCTGCCAGCCAGGCCCTGGATAGGGTTACCAACTCTAGGTTGGAAAATTCCTGGAGATTTTGTGGTAAAACCTGGGGATGGGACTCAGGGGCATATAATGCCAGAGTCAAATAGGGCTGCCAATCTTCAGTTGGGGGCACAGGATCCTATGCTTTGGAGGCCCTCCCCCCACTTTAGGGCTATCAGAAAAGGGGAGGGGGGGTCCACTAGGCACTCCATTATACCCTATGAAGACCAATCTCCATAGGCTATAATGGAGAATCGATCTGTGAGTAACTGGGGCTCTGGGGAAGCTGGGGTTTTTTTGAGTTAAAGGTACCACATTTTCAGCATAGCATCTGGTATCTCACCTCAAAAACCTCCCCAAGTTTCAAAAAGATTGGACCGGGGGGGGGGGTCCAATTCTATGAGCCCCAAAAGAAAGTACCTCCATCCTCCATTATGCCCAATGGAAGACATTTTTAAAAAATGCAGTCCCTTTAAACGTGATGGCCAGAGTTCCCTACGGAGTTCAATTGTGCTCGTCACAATCTTCCTCCTGGTTCCACCCTCAAAGTCTCCAGGCTGCACCCCCAAAATCCCCCGATGTTTTCTAAGTCACACCTTAGGATTTTTGCAGCTCGAAGAAGCCTGTGCGAAACAAGGGTTCCAGTACGACCTTGTTCTTTTCAACCTTTTGGATTGCTGGCTGCATCTATTGAGAGACACTGATCAATTGCACAACTATTTCACCAGGATTCCTTGGAATGAACTGAGCAATGATTGCTGTAAAGACTGGATTGATTCTTGGTGAACACGTTCCCTATTTTGCTAAGGACTAATTGTATGGTCTTTCATGAATTAATATATGATTTTGTAATTGTTGAATTGTTTGGTGAGTTTGCTGGTTGTACAGAGGCTGGTTTTCACGGAAAGCCTTGTGCTTTGGATTTCTCTGCCATCCTGGTAGTTGGCAACCCTGGCTCCCATCTGCCGGGTTCAATGACTTCCACTCAATATCAGTTTGCGCAAGACAGCAAAGATTGTTCCTGCTAACCTGTTCCAAACCCTCACTCCCATGAGATTTCTCATCTACTTTAACAGATAGTCGCACAGAAAAAAATTAAATTTTAAAAGATGCGCACAGCTCCTCCTGCTTATCTCACTAATGCTCCTGTTTAAGCTTCTTCTGATCTTAACTTGGAATTTAAGAACATAAGGAGAGACCGGCTGGATCAGACCAATAGTCCACCTAGCATCCTGTCTCACGCAGTGGCCAGTGAAACGTTACCCGCCCCTTCTGCTAGGGGGAAGTTTGCGCAGGATCCAAACCAAGACTTTTCAGTACTCAAGTGCAAATTGAACTTTCTGCACTAATATCATGCAAAGCTAAGTAACTTGTGGTTTTTAATTAAACAAGCTGATTCGAAGATAAAAGCGTAACAAAAGTCTTCATTCAAAGCAGATGGCCAATTAAAGGGAAACAAGACCAGCTCAGCCACATTCCCAAAATGGCATTGTAACTTAGTCATGCTGTGAACAACAACTGCTGGGGGGAAAAAATCATCTCACAACTGGACATGAAAAACCAATCTCAGATAACTGTGCTAATGTTAAGAAAGGCAACACAGTTAAGAACATCAGAAGAGCCCCACTGGATCAGACCAGTAGTCCATCGATTCCAGCATCCTGTCTCACACCGAGGCCAACCAGTTCCTCTGGAGGGCCAGCAACAGCGCAGAAAGGTCAAGACCTTCCTAAAAACTGGATCAGACCAGTGGTCCATCTAGTTCAGCATC
Source organism: Heteronotia binoei (assembly GCF_032191835.1). NCBI lineage: Eukaryota > Metazoa > Chordata > Lepidosauria > Squamata > Gekkonidae > Heteronotia > Heteronotia binoei. Next base: position 59,342,344 of record NC_083238.1, read on the forward strand.
CTGTCTCACACAGTTCTTCTGGAGGGCTGGCAACAGAGCAGAGAGGCTAAGGTCTTCTTAAGAACGTAAGAAGAGCTCTGCTGGATCAGACCAGTAGTCCATCAATTCCAGCATCCTGTCTCACAGAGAGGCCAACCAGTTCCTCTGGAGGGCCAGCAACAGTGCAGAAAGGCCAAGACCTTCCTAAAAACTGGATCAGACCAGTGGTCCATCTAGTCCAGCCTCCTGTCTCACTCAGTGGCCAGCCAGTTCCTCTGGAGAGCCGACAACAGGGCAGAGAGGCTGAGGCCCTCCTAAGAACATCAGAAGAGCCCCACTGGATCAGACCAGTAGTCCATCGATTCCAGCATCCTGTCTCACAGAGAGGCCAACCAGTTCCTCTGGAGGGCCAGCAACAGCGCAGAAAGGCCAAGACCTTCCTAAAAACTGGATCAGACCAGTGGTCCATCTAGTCCAGCATCCTGTTTCATACAGCAGCCAAGCAGTTGCTCTGGAGGGCCAACAACAGAGCAGAGATGCCAAAGCCTTCTTAAGAACATAAGAAGAGCCCTGTTGGATCAGACCCACCTAATTCAGCATCCTGTCTCACACAAAGGCCAACCAGTTCCTCTGGTTGGCCAACAAGGCAGAGAGGCTGAGGCCTTCCCCCTGATGTTGCCTCTGGGATTCAGAGGCTTAGTGCCTTGTGGAGGTTCCCCTCAGCCACCATGGCCAGTAGCTAATGATAGACTTACCCTGCATGAATCTATCTAATCCCTTTTAAAGCTGTTTTTTTCTGTGGTTATCACTACATTCTCTGGCAGATAATTCCACATTTTCATCACTCTCTGTTGTCACTTGCTCAGCATTTCCTATTATTCCCTGGAAAGTTAAAGCTTCCATAAAACTTCCATATAAGCTTCAAGAGGGGATTGGATCAGCATATGGAGCAGAGGGCCATCAATGGCTATTAGCCACAATGTATTGTTGGAACTCTGTCTGGGGCAAGTGATGCTCGGTATTCTTGGAGCATGAGGGCGCACAGTGGGAGGGCTTCTAGTATCCTGGCCCCACTGATGGACCTCTGGATGGCACCTGGGTTTTTTGGCCACTGTGTGACACAAAGTGTTGGACTGGATGGGCCATTGGCCTGATCCAACATGGCTTCTCTTATGTTCTTATGACTGGGGAAGTGATGCTCTGTCTTCTTGGTGCTTGGGTGGGGGCACAGTGGGAGGGCTTCTAGCGTCCTGGCTCCATTTATGGACCTCCTGATGGCACCTGGGTTTTTTAGCCACTGTTTGTCACAGAGTGTTGGACTGGATGGGCCATTGGCCTGATCCAACATGGCTTCTCTTATGTTCTTATAACAGAAAAGATACTGGCTTTTTTGTCATTTTGGTCACCTCCAAGAACATTTCTCTTCGAGAGACTGAAGAGTCAGAAATATGTTACACTCAACATCAAACCCTATCAACTAAGCTAGATGCCTGAAGCAAGATTTAAAAAAAAAAAGACTGGAAGAGATATGTCCCCAGGGGCTGTAAGAAATTCACCTATGGTAGATGCTCCTGTCCTTGAGTCATAAGTTTTTCATTTTGGTGAACTCCCATATGATGTCGTAAGCAATTGCACTTTTGTATGCATAAAGCAGAGAAGAAAGAAGAAGAAGAAGAATTGCAGCTTTATACTCCGCCCTTCTCTCTGAATCAGAGACTCAGAGCGGTTTACAATCTACTAGATCTTCTCCCCCCACAACAGACACCCTGTGAGGTGAGTGGGGCTGAGAGGGCTCTCCCAGCAGCTGCCCTTTCAAGGACAACCTCTGCCAGAGCTATGGCTGACCCAAGGCCATTCCAGCAGATGCAAGTGGAGGAGTGGGGAATCAAACCCGGTTCTCCCAGATAAGAGTCCATGCACTTAACCACTACACCAAACTGGCTCTTTCAAGGACAACTCCTGCCAGAGCTATGGCTGACCCAAGGCCATTCCAGCAGATGCAAGTGGAGGAGTGAGGAATCAAACCCGGTTCTCCCAGATAAGAGTCCGTGCACTTAACCACTACACCAAACTGGCTCTTTCAACGACAACTCTTGCGAGAGCTATGGCTAACCCAACGCCATTCCAGAGGCTGCAAGAGGAGGAGTGGGGAATTAAACCCGGTTCTCCCAGATAAGAGTCCACACGACACCAAACTGGCTCTCTAAGGCAGAGTGCACATAGTCTACACCACTTACTGAAAGAAGAATCAGATTATATGAAAGAGTCACCCCCACAGAACGACCGAACCCCTACAGCATTTAACAATGTGTAAGAGTACAGAATCTGAAGACTCTTATCCTACTGACATCAGGTCAGAACAAAACTCAGCTCGTGTTAATTAGCAACACTTTCTTTCATGCTTTATTGCCACTATGCCCAGCAGAGAATTACTATCTCGCACCACTATCCTCTCAGATACCATTTTCGCTTGAAGATTTCTATGTATTGGCAGCAGTCCAAACCCTAGAGCAGGGGTGGCCAAACTGTGGTTCAAGAGCCACTCATGCCTCCTTCACATGCATTATGTGGGTCTCTAAGTCCCCAGTCCCCACCACCCCATCGGCCAGCTTGGAGAAAGTGTCTGTCTCTTTAAAGACGACGACGACATTGGATTTATATCCTGTCCTCCACTCCGAATCTCAGAGTCTCAGAGCGGCTCACAATCTCTTTTACCTTCCTCCCCCACCACAGAGACCTGTGAGGTGGGTGGGGCTGAGAGGGCTTTCACAGCAGCTGCCCTTTCAAGGACAACTCCTGCGACAGTTATGGCTAACCTAAGGCCATTCCAGCAGGTGCAAGTGGAGGAGTGGGGAATCAAACGTGGTTCTCCCAGATAAGAATCCACACACTTAACCACTACACCAAACTGGCTCTCTTCATTATATGTTGTACTCTGCACTGAGCCCTACGGGGAATGGGCGAAATAGAAACATACTAAATAAAATATACTAAATAGAGTGCATTTAAAGTTGCTTTCTTTCCACTTCTCCCTCTCCCCAACTATTTCCTTCCGTCCTGTCTTGCAGCTCCCGAACTACTGACATTTATTCTACGCTGCTCTTATGTTAAAGCAAGTTTGGCAACCCCTGCCCTAGGGGAAGAGTGGCCCCAACCCAAGCGTGCCAAAGAAGAGAACCAAAGCCCTCACTTACCGATATGATACAGTCCTATCCAGTCTGTAGGATCCACTTCTTCTTTTATATCCCAGAAAATGATGAGGTTCTGTGGCTGTCCTAGAGTGTATTCGTACATGCTTGCTGTCAAGCTAGAACGGCTGTCAGAAGTAACAAGGTCAGTATCGCTGTTGGCACGCTGCAAGTTCACATTCTCCGGCATGGTGCCCTGAGACGACAAGCTCTGCAGGTTCTCCGGACTCAGAGTGTACCGTAGCTGGGGGTTGCGCCGTCGCACAAAAAGGAGGTGGTCCCGGGCCGAACTGGACATCTTGGTCTCCACGCAGAAGAGGTTTCGGTTATGAGATCTGTAACAAACAGAACGCAAGCATTAAATACGAGCCCACCTGTGTCAAGTACAGAAGCCTGATTAAGAGAGCAAAATTATTTCTCACAAAGGACCCCAGAGGATTTCCTCTTAAGGAACAAACAAAAGGTGACAGAAAGTACCATCAATTCGCAGCCAGTGTTCCCTCTAAGCTGAGTTAGTGTGAGCTAGCTCACAGGGCTTTTTGCCTCCAGCTCACACATTTTTTGTTTTAGCTCATGAAAAATGGCCCAACAGCAAACTAATTTAGGCAGTAGCTCACAACACGGTTCAGGGAGCTGGCTCAAGGTTGACTCAGCCTTCCATCCTTCTGAGGACAGTAAAATGAGTCCCCAGCTTGCTAGGGGGAAAGTGTAGATGACTGCGGAAGGCTATGGCAAACCACCCCGTAAAAAGTCTGCCGTGAAAACGTTGTGAAAGCAACGTCACCCCAGAGTCGGAAACGACTGGTGCTTGCACAGGGGACCTTTCCTTTCACAACTTTAATGCCAGTAGTTCACAAAGTAGAATTTTTGCTCACAAGACTCCACAGCTTAGAGGGAATATTGCCAGCTCATGGTGACGGTGATCCTATAGGGTTTTCAAGACAGCAGATGAACAAAGGTGCCTGGCCATTTCCTGTCTCTGCGTAGCAACCCTGGAGTTCCTTGGAGGTCTCCCATTCAAGTACTAACTTCTGTCCATTCTGCTTAGCTTCCGAGATCTGATAAGACTGGGCTACCATGTGCCATTCCAGGTCAGTGTGATGAGAAAGAATAAGCAACCAGAAAACGCCAGATATCTCCCTTGTTCAATGAAAATGATGTACTTAATTACACAAACACAGGAAAAAATACACAAAACGCTAATGATACATACAGCAAAAACATCAAACTGTTGTAACACTCACACTGTTGCCAATAAATACAATGGTCAGAATAAACCAAACCACCAAGTTCCAGTACAATTCCAGTACACAAGGAATATGTAAAGAATATTCAACTCTTAAGAGCAGTGTTCCCTCTAAACTGAGTTAGTGTGAGCTAGCTCACAGATTGTTAGTGTCCAGCTCACACATTTTTGTCTTAACTCAGAGCACACTAATTTATGCCGCAGTTCACAACTTACATAGTAATAGGAATATATGTATTTGTTTATTATTTTACTGTTATTAGGTGTAAAATCTAAGCTGGACTATGTTGTGTGTATATATATATATATTTCTTGTTTCATAAAAAAATAATAAGTGTAGAAAATTAAATAAAATGTGTTATAAAAAAGAATAATAGTATGAATATAAATTCTCCAAATGTGCATAAAGTAGGTTCTCAGCGGAATTTCGATACTTCCCATTTTGATAAATATCTTTACCAACAGAGACTAACCCTAACCCTAACCCTAACCTGTAAACAACTTAAGCCTTTACACTGAGGTTCTCAAAACTATGCATCTCAAAACTATGCATCAAATTCAAAATATGTAATTTAATGCTTCTTATCTCTGGAGTCTTACAGCCTCTGTAACATTCATGACACACTGGCACATTCTTCCTCTGGGCTAGAAGCTCTCCTTCCAGTCCAACACTCTGGGTCACACAGTGTCCAAAACTATTTGGAAGACCACTAGCAGCACCAGAACTCCAGACACCCTCCCACTGCAGCCACAATACTATAACCTTCTGCATGCAAATCAGGGCCTCTTCCACTGAACCAGAGCCCTTCCTAGGGCTTTTTGGGGAGCGGGAACTCCTCTGCATATTAGGCCACACCCCCTGGTGTATCCAATCCTATTAGAGCTTACAGTGGGCCATGTAAGAAGAGCCCTGTAAGCTCTTGGAGGATTGGCTACATCGGGGGGGGGGGGTGTAGCATAATATGCAAAGGAGTTCCTACTACAAAAAAAGCCCTGGCCCTTCCCCAAATAAGTCAACCATCACCCTTCGGCATGTTCTCCTTGGTACATATCATCAAGCGCCATATACGGCCCTCGGGACAAGAGGTTTCCCACCCCTGCTCTAAGCTGAGTATGCTGTCAAATCCCCCCCTTTGCTTCCCCAAAATAAAGTCTTTATTCTTTATAAAGTTCCTTTTATTGTAAGATCCAGGGGAATAGGTACAGACATCTTGTCCGAGTCAGATGTGGAGAGTCCCAGAACTTCCTCCAATATTATAGGGTATACTAGTAAACAACAGGTGGGAACCATGGGATCTAACGGGTGAGACTCTAACAGGGAAAGGAGGACACAGGAAAGACAAGAATATGAGGAATGTGTGAGACTGACATTCAACTTTCAGTTTTCAGAGCAAGCAATGATTTAACTCTTCATGGCACATTCATTTGACATTAGTGTGAGCTAGCTCATAGACTTTTAGCTTCCAGATCACACATTTTTGTTTTAGCTCAGGAAGGATGACGAGAGCACAATAATTTATGCAGCAGCTCACAACTTTATTGCCAGGAGCTCACAAGTTTAATACCAGTAGCTCACAAAGTAGAATTTTTGCTCACAAGACTCTGCAGCTTAGAGGGAACATTGATCAGAACTGCATTTGGAGACCAATGTGCAGCCAGGAATACACAAGCCAGGCATCCTAAAATCTACAAAAATCCTCTTCCTGCTTGGAAAACAGATTGGACGCTTCAAGTGGGAATCTAGGTCAAGCGTCACCTAGGAAATAGGCTTATAAATTCAGATGCAGATACAGAGCTCTAATATTTGGCAGACAAAACGACAGATCTGTCAACTTGCCCTCACGGAACATAATTCTGCTGGATCCTGATGTACAACACATGAACCACTGTAGCAACAAAAATGGCATTCCAGATGTCTTGCTGGAGTGATTATGGTACCAGTGAACAAGGAGATACCATTTCTAGTAGGGCTGTCAACCAGCTAGTATTTTATTAGTATGTGGGGGGGGGGGGGGGGATGTGCTGTCAAGGTTAACTAGCACTGCAGTCTGAACACCTAGCAAATTTTAAGATTCTAATCTGACCCAGGGCCAGTTTGACCCACAATGTTTCTCTGTGACACTACCTTTTACATCAAGATATTAAGCTGAACAGAAATGCCATCACCAGGTTTCCAACTGTGCTGGTCTTGGAATATGCAAAACGGTCACAGTCTTTTTTTTTTAACCTTACCAGGGGTGTCAAACATGCGGCCCAGGGGCTGAATCAGGCCCCCAGAGGGGTTCTATCAGGCCCACACACCTGAACAGCACACTCAAGATTACTATAGCACAGACATTGTCTCCAGTTTTTGATGCAGTAATTCAGAGCAAGAAGGGTCGGTTATCAGAGACTGTTAAATAAACAAAATATTGCAAGAATGACAATGTTTTAAGTATTTTTTAAGTTTTTAAAATAATCTTTGTGTATGTGTGTGTGCTACCTGACCCTACATTTTATGACATACGTGACCCAGCCCAACAAGGTCTCATTTATGTCGGATCTGGCCCTCATAACAAATGAGTTTGACACCCCTGAGATTCAAGTTCTACCCTGTTGTTCTACTCATTATAGTTACATGAAGAACCGCACAATTTTGTTCAACAAAAACATCTTTATAGTGGAATAGAGTCTGTTTAACCCAAAGATCGCAAAGCCCTTTTTAAAAAGTGGAAATGAGAAGATTTTAAGTTGACTACAAAAAGGAGTGACCTCAGAAAGAAGATTTGCAGAAAGGACATTTATCCAACAGTGCCGTTTAAAAAACTAACTCGGCTCAGTTCAGGACCTGATACTTATGATGAAAGGAAACAATCACTTGTGCGTAGCAAGCTCTCTATGCAAGTAAACGGTCAACAGGCAATTTGTGAATGAAGAGGTCATGTGCTTTGGCATTAAGAAGCCTGGAGTCAACAAAGAAGGAGATCTGCCATCCTCTCCCTCACAGCATAAATTTAAGAGTGGCAGAAATACCACCACCTCACACAGACAGTACCACTACAAGAGTGCTTAGATCAGGGGTCCCTAAGCCCTGGTCCACGGACCAGTACCAGTCCGTGGCCTGTTAGCAACCGGGCCATGAATTGTAAAATTATTTCATTATATATTACAACATAGGAAGAGGAAGAGGAGGAAGAGGAAGAAGAAGAGGAAGAAGGAAAAGGAGAAGACGGAGAAGAAATAATTAAGATTTATATCCCGCTCTACACTCTGAATCTCAGAGTGGCTCACAATCTCCTTTACCTTCCTCCCCTCAATAGACACCGACCAACTTCCCACTAACCTTACCCCACTCTCACGCTCCTCTTCTCAGCAGGGCTTCCGTCAGATTTCGCACAAGCTGCCTCAAGGCTGCAACTTGCTCTGCCTCTTTCGCGCAGCAACAAGATCCTCTAAAAACTAGTTTCTGTTTGCCGAGCGAAAAAGGTGAAGCTAGTTGCAGCCCCGGGGCAGGTAGTGTGAAATCCGACGGAAGCCCCACAGAGAAGAGGAGCGTGAGAGCAGCATAAAGCTAATGGGAAATCAGTCACCCTGTGAGGTAGGTGGGGCTGAGGGAGCTCCCATAGAAGCTGCCCTTTCAAGGACAGCTCTGCAAGAGCTATGGCTGACCCAAGGCCATTCCAGCAGGCGCAAGTGGAGGAGTGGGGAATCAAACCCGGTTCTCCCAGATAAGAGTCCGTGCACATGACCACCACATCAAGCTGGCTCTCAACAGTTTGTGGGGAAATTGTAACCTCCCATGGGACTGCTCACCAACTTAAGTCTGCCCACAGCCTCTTTTTAGACTTTCAAGAGGCACCTTCCAAGAGGCATCTGGTCTCAGTAAAACAGATGGCCTCCTTGGTAGCAGCACTTGATCTCTGAAACAGCCTTGCCAAAGGGAAACATATGAAACATATGAAGCACCAGTTTGGTGTAGTGGTGAAGTGTGTGGACTCTTATCTGGGAGAACCGGGTTTGATTCCCCCCTCCTCCACTTAGAGCTGCTGGAATGGCCTTGGGTTAACCATAGCTCTGGCAGAGGTTGTCCTTGAAAGGGCAGCTGCTGTGAGAGCCCTCTCCAGCCCCACCCACCTCACAGGGTGTCTGCTGTGGGGGAAGATGATATAGGAGATTGTAAGCCGCTCTGAGTCTCTGATTCAGAGAAAAGGGCAGGGTATAAATCTGCAGTCTTCTTCTTCTTCCCATGAGCTTCCTCCGTTAGTGTGCTGTTGTGCTTTATATAATTCTTGGAGCTCTTTTGTGCATACCAGAGGACAGGGAATTGTCCTTTAAGATGGGAATTGTGGGGGAACGGTTGCCAGCTTCTAACATTCACGTTGCATGTTTGTCTCTGTCCTATGCAGACACTTACGGTCTGGGGGTAGACAGCAGAGAGCTGAAAAGCAAGAACCAAGGAGCTCACAGCTTTTGGCTTTTAGCTGGACAGTCACAGACTACAGTTGGCAGGAAATTCTTCTGGAAGACAGGAGAAGAAGATCTCTACTAGGAAGTCTCAATCTGGCAAGCCTACTATAGACAGGAAGAAGATAAGGCTGCACCGGTAGAGCACAGGGAAGCTGTGAGAGCAGGAACCCCCCCCCCCAAAAAAAAACAAAAGTTTGTGTAAGTACTGCTAAATAGATGGGACCTTAATAAATATGGATGTCAGGGCTTTTTTTGTAGCAGGAACTCCTTTGCATATTAGGCCACACACCCCTGATGTAGCCAATCCTCCAAGAGCTTACAGGGCTCTTAGTACAGGGCCCACTGTAAGCTCCAGGAGAATTGGCTACATAGGGTTGCCAAGTCCAATTCAATAAATATCTGGGGACTCTGGGGGTGGGACCAGAAGACTTTAAGGGTGGAGCCAGGAGACATTGGGGGTGGAGCCAGGAGCAAGGGTGTGACAAGCACAACTGAACTCCAAAGGGAGTTCTGGCCATCATGTATAAAGGGACCACACGCCTTTTAAATGCCTTCTCTCCACTGGAAATAATGAAGGATAGGGGCACCTTCTTTGGGGGCTCATAGAATTGGACCCCCTGGTTCAATCCTTTTGAAACGCGAGAGGGTGTTTTCAGGAAAGGCATTGGATGACATGCTGAAATTTTGGTGCTTCTACATCAAAAAGCAGCCTCCCCCAGAGCCCCAGATACCCGTGGATCAATTCTCCATTATACCCCTAAGGGAACCAGTCTCCATAGTGAATAATGGAGTGCCCAGTAGACATTTCCCTCTCCCCCCCACTTTCTGATGACCCTGAAGCGGGGGAGGGCCTCCAAACCGGGGGAATCTCCTGCCCCCACCTGGGGATTGACAACCCTATAGCTACATCAGGGATGTGTGGCCTAATATGCAAAGGAGTTCAACTATTGAGCCTGTAATTATCAGGGGATTTTGCAGATAACTGGAACATTTTTAGACGAAGGTATGAACTCTAGCAGCTGGAGAAGTAGAAGAGAAAAGAGATAAAAATCAAACCCTGCATTTTTTCAAGCTTGTTGCTAGGGAGGACATTGTGATAATACTGGCTTTGCAGAAAGAGAGATTATGGAAGTTCACCAGTAATGGACAAATCTGAGGTATACAGCAAGCCAAAGCAAGAAAAGTATTTAACCTTAGAAAGAATCAAGTATTTTACATGCAAATAAAAATCAAATTAAACCACGGATCTGTATGTTACGGAATGAAGACAATTCAGTAAAAATTGCAACTTTGGTGGCTTGAAAGACTCTTTGATAAGGCTTGGAGTTATTTACAACATCAGAGACAAGGTCCTCAGAGAACAGCTGCTAAGTGAGGGAAATTTGCCCTCAGACATACAGTAGCTTTTCAGATCTGCAGAACCTCAGAGACACTAAGAGCAAAGGCCAAAGACATTAACTCAGTTGAAGATGTTGTCTAGTCCATTAACTTATAGGAGGAAAATGCAGAATGGTTTATCTTCAAAAACAGGAAAACCTTCCTCACGAGCAACTGCCAGGAGGAAAACATGGGAAAGAGGCAAATATGCAAACACTGTGGACTAAGAAATATTCCAAAGTAGAGCAAGGCATCTGGAGAACTTTGTTTTAACTATGAAGAGCATAAACCAGGCGTTTGACATCAATATAGTAGAAGCAAGAAAGACAAGAGGCAGGGACTGCATTTGGTCAATACTGGTAAATGAAACAATTATCTCCTTTAAACTGGATGCTAGTGCTCAAGTTAACATCCTATCTGAACAGAGTTATAAAATTTTTGTCAGTAATGCCAAAACTGGGATCTACAAAAATTAACATTGCTTGTTACCCAAGTGGGGGAATCCTATGGTTGCATCCAGATGACCATGGGGTAAAAGGATTACTGAAGGAGGATGGGGAAATGGCTGAGAAGCTGAATGCATTTTTTGCCTCTGTCTTCACCGTGGAAGATGAGAAGTGTTTGCTCGCCCCAGAACCACTAATATTGGAAGGGGTGTTGAAAGACCTGAGTCAGATTGAAGTGACAAAAGAGGAGGTCCTACAACTAATAGACAAATTAAAAACTAATAAGTCACCGGGTCCGGATGGCATACATCCGAGAGTTTTGAAAGAACTCAAAGTTGAACTTGTGGATCTTCTAACAAAAATCTGTAATCTTTCATTGAAATCTGCCTCCGTTCCTGAGGACTGGAAGGTAGCAAATGTCACCCCCAACTTTAAAAAGGGTTTCAGAGGAGATCCAGAAAATTACAGGCCAGTCAGTCTGACTTCAATACCGGGAAAGTTGGTAGAAATCATTATCAAGGACAGAATGAGTAGGCACATTGATGAACACAGGTTACTGAGGAAGACTCAGCATGGGTTCTGTAGGGGAAGATCTTGCCTCACTAACCTGTTACATTTCTTTGAGGGGGTGAACAAACATGTGGACAAAGGAGACCCGATAGATGTTGTTTACCTTGACTTCCAGAAAGCTTTTGATAAAGTTCCTCATCAAAGGCTCCTTAGAAAGCTTGAGAGTCATGGAGTAAAAGGACAGGTCCTCTTGTGGATCAAAAACTGGCTGAGTAATAGGAAGCAGAGAGTGAGTATAAATGGGCAGTCTTCGCAGTGGAGGACGGTAAGCAGTGGGGTGCCGCAGGGCTCGGTACTGGGTCCCATGCTCTTTAACGTGTTCATAAATGATTTAGAGTTGGGAGTGAGCAGTGAAGTGGCCAAATTTGCGGATGACACTAAATTGTTCAGGGTGGTGAGAACCAGAGAGGATTGTGAGGAACTCCAAAGGGATCTGTTGAGGCTGGGTGAGTGAGCGTCAACGTGGCAGATGCGGTTCAATGTGGCCAAGTGCAAAGTAATGCACATTGGGGCCAAGAATCCCAGCTACAAATACAAGTTGATGGGGTGTGAACTGGCAGAGACTGACCATGAGAGAGATCTTGGGGTCGTGGTAGATAATTCACTGAAAATGTCAGGACAGTGTGCGTTTGCAATAAAAAAGGCCAACGCCATGCTGGGAATTATTAGGAAATTGTTAGTATTTAGGCTTCCCAATCCCCTGGTTTTCCAGGCTCCACCCTGCCCCCAGCCAGCTGGCCAACAGGGGAAGCCCTGCCCCTGCAGCCACCAACTACCTTTAGATCTCCGCAGGTTTAGAAGCCTGCAAACACCTTGCATTTTAAAATGTGTGTGTGCACCTTTAAATTTAAGCAGGAAGTGAAAGCTGCACTGAGAGGGGCCAGCAGCAGAACCGTGTGTGAGTGTGTCAGAGAAAGAGAGAGAGAGAGAGAGCACAGTCTCTGTGTTTGTTTTGCATTCGTTTCAGATGTCTTTGTATAGCAACTTGTTTATGGGAGGGAGGAAAACGCCATCTCTCTCTCTTTTCCTTTGCCTGTGTTAGTCTGAAGAAATTGGTTGGAAATACAGCAGCTCCTGTGCGTAAAGCCCCAGTGAGATCACAAAAGTGTGTGAATGCAAATTCTGCTTATGTTGGCTGCTTTGTTAGTGTGGGTTCATTTTCATTTACTGGTGCTGGGGACAAGGAAATGAAAACTATTCGGGGATTGCACTGTTGTATTTTTTTTATTTTAGGGAATGGGAAAGTCTCCTGGGCTCCACACCCAAAGTCTCCTGGCTCCATTCCGAAAGTCCCCAGGTATTTTCTGAGTTCGACTTGGCAACCCTATTAGTATTATTAGGTTAACACTGTCCACTAATAACAAAATTAACATTGCTTATTCTGACTTCTCCTATTTCTTTTCATTTTAACTCTTACTTTAAGAGTTATACCTAAGGTTTTTTTTTAAAGTATTCCATATCTACATATTTCATTGCAACCGATCATTCACACTTTCCACCATCGAAATAGTATTCATAACGAGTAAAGCATTTGAAACTCTTTAATTGGCTTGATTTATGACTCATAAGAAACAAACTGGTATTTTGAAATACAGACACATTCAGAACTTGTAAGAAATGGACCCAGCGAAACCCTGAAGGTCATTTGTAGCCGTTAATATTGGCAGCGTGATGTAAATAATTACTATTATTATTACTCCTGTTTTATGCATGTGGAGGATGGCTTATTTATAGAAGAGTTCCCAAGGCCAACCGTTGAGTTCATGAGTAAGGATCTGAACTCTGCGACCATGTTGGGGAATAAAAGCTCTTAAACAAAATGGAAAAATATTTTTATCTCAAGCTAAAGTAATTTGAAAAACTTGGCTAGGATCTGAACGTATTCCACCTTATTTCCCATCTCTTGGGTTGCTTTGAGCTGTAGCAGGAACTCCTTTGCCTATTAGGCTACACCCCCCTGATGTAGCCAATCCTCCAAGAGCTTACAGTAGACCCTCCAAGAGCTTACAGTAGCCAGTTTGGTGTAGTGATTAAATGTGCGGACTCTTATCTGGGAGAACCGGGATTGATTCTCCACTCCTCCACTTGCACCTGCTGGAATGGCCTTGGGTCAGCCATAGATCTAATAGAGAGCCAGTTTGGTGTAGTGGTTAAGTGCACGGACTCTTATCTGGGAGAACCGGGTTTGATTCCCCACTCCTCCACTTGCACCTGCTGGAATGACCTTGGGTCAGCCATGGCTCTTGCGGAGGTTGTCCTGCCCCACCCACCTCACAGGGTGTCTGTTGTGGGGGGGGGGGAGAAGATATAGGAGTTTGTAAGCCACTCTGAGTCCCTGATTCAGAGAGAAGGGCGGGGTATAAATCTGCAGTCTTCTTCTTTTACTAAGAGCCCTGTAAGCTCCAGGAGGATTGGCTACATCAGGGGGGTGTAGCCTAATAGCAATTCCTTCATTTATTTATTATCATATTTATATCCCGCCCTCCCCGAACAGGTTCACGGAGACTAACAACAGTTGAAACAACATAAAAATTAAAAACAGATATACAATAAAAGTCATTTTATACGGTTTACAGTCCATAAAACTCCAAGATGGGTATTGATATTGCTAGAAGTTATGTAGTGCGCTACACTTATATTAGAATCAGTTAAAGTTGTTGTTGCTGTGGAGTGGTGGTGGCCCCCCGTCCGACGTTGAAAGCTAGTTTAAACAGTTCAGTCTTGCAGGCCCTGCAGAATTGTGGCAGGTTCCGCAGGGCCCTGATGTTTTCAGAGAGGACATTCCAGAAGGCAGGGGCTGCTACCAAAAAGGCTCTTGCTCTAGTGGTAAAAGAGCCCTGTGGCGCAGAGTATTAAAGCTGCAGTACTGCAGTCCTAAGCTCTGCTCTCAACCTGAGTTCGATCCCCAGTGGAAGCTGGGTTTTCAGGTAGCCGGCTCGAGGTTGACTCAGCCTTCCATCCTTCCGAGGTCGGTCAAATGAGTCCCCAGCTTGCTGGGAGGGAAAGTGTAGATGACTGGGGAAGGCAATGGTAAACCACCCTGTAAAAAGTCTGCCGTGAAAACGTTGTGAAAGCAACGTCACCCCAGAGTCGGAAACGACTGGTGCTTGCACAGGGGAGCTTTCCTTCCTAGTGGTAGACAGCCAAGCTTCTTTTGGCCCAGGGATCATAAGGAGATTTTGGGAACTCGAACGCAGTGCTTTCTGGGGCTCATATGGGAAATGGTGGCCCCGAAGGTAGAAAGGTCCCAAGCCATATAGGGTTTAAAAGGTCAAATATGCAAAGGAGTTCTTGCTATTAAAAAAAGCCCTGGATTTAAGCACAAACCAATTTAAGTACTTTGTGAGAAAACACATCACACAAATTGCTGATATAAACAGTTCTCAAAAATGCCCAGTGGTCGTCTGACTCACCAGATTTAAACAGTCACTGGTCTAGGAGCAGGAAACATTTGTTTTCAGGTGGGTAGCCATGCTGATCTGCATTAGGAGAGCCCGTAGCATCTCAGAAACCAACAAGACATTCAGGGTATTAGAGGGAACCTAGGTTCAGTTCTAAACAAATGTATGTGGAAGCAAGTGCTCCATATTTCCATGCATAACGTTCTTCCGAGAATCCATTGAGGACCGCAACTTTCAACCAAAGATTTGGGTTTCGGTTTTGATTAGCTGATGGCATTACAAAAAAGAAAAAAGAGGCAGGAAGCTACAACCTCAACTCAGATGCATCAGTAAGACTGTGAAAAGGGCACGTGTGATTACTGCGAATAAGTACCCTTCCCCAGCTCAGTGAATCCAAGCAGACGCAACACACGATGTTCAGACTGCAGAGAACAGATTAAACGGTTCCTGTTTCCTGATGCCTTTCAATGTGCTATTATTAAGCCAAGTGCACATTACAGTTAACGTTATTTTAATTCGATCTGCAAGATAAACAAAGGGGTTTTGAGGATCCATTTTAACATAATTCTATGGCTGAGGCAGCTTGTTAGAATTCGCTTCCTCCACTTGCAGCACCTCACAACCTAAGTGCAGGGCCAAATAGTTAGATAATGAGAACACCGTGCAGCAATTAAATTTCACATGCCACGGCAGCAAAATTGGCGGAATTGGGCTTTTTTGGAAATCATGGGCACCCTTTTTAAAAGAAAAACAAGGAGCAGTAATTTAGTTCCGAAGACATTATGCAGTATTCGAGAATCTAATATACAAGATTGTTACGTGTAAACTGAAACTGTCCTCTTTAAAGTACATTTATTAGAAACGTATCTTAGATTTCCCAGCAAAACCTATTGATGAGATTTACTGGCTCTATTTTAAACTGTCTGGAAAGCCCAAAAGATTAAAACGGTAACTGCAATTTAATCTGTAACACTGAAATACACAGCCAGATTTTAAAAAATTGATAGAAAATTGTCAAGAGTGTATTAACAGATTATAGGGAAAGCAGCAAAGTACAGCCCAGCGGTGGCCAAACTGAGGCTCAGGAGCCACATGTGGCTCTTTCACACATGTTGTGTAGCTCTCAAAGCCCCCACTGCCGTTGGCCAGCTTGGATATAGGCATTTCTCTCTTTAAATCACTTCTCCAAGCCAAACCAGCTGGGGGCTGGGAGAATGCATTTATAGTTAAAATTGCTTTCTTTCCACTTCTCTCTTCCCCATCTATTTTCTCTCCTTCCTTCCTTCCTTCCTTCCTTGTGGCTCTCAAACATTTATTCTATGCCGCTCTTAAGCTAAGCAAGTTTGGTCACCCCTGGTATAGCCCAACCTCATCAGAGTTCAGAAGTTAAGCAGGGTTAATATCTGGAGGGCAGCCCCTGCAGAAGACCACAATGGTGTACCTCCCCTGGTTCTCATTTGCCTTCAAAGCTCCTTGCTAGAGTCATTACTTCAGCTGTGACTTGACTGCACTGTTTGATTTCAGATCCTTTCTCTGCTCAATTTTTTCGCGGTATTCTTGAGCGATCTGGGGGATTTCTCCATGCCTCCTCTTGTCACCGACACAATTAAAGGAACATAAGAGAAGCCATGTTGGATCAGGCCAATGGCCCATCCAGTCCAACACTCTGTGTCACATAAGAACATAAGAGAGGCCATGTTGGATCAGGCCAATGGCCCATCCAGTCCAACACTCTGTGTCACATAAGACATAAGAGAAGCCATGTTGGATCAGGCCAATGGCCCATCCAGTCCAGCACTCTGTGTCACAAAAGAACATAAGAGAAGCCATGTTGGATCAGGCCAATGGCCCATCCAGTCCAACACTCTGTGTCACATAAGAACATAAGAGAAGCCCTGTTGAATCAGGCCAATGGCCCCTCCAGTCCAGCACTCTGTGTCACATAAGAACATAAGAGAAGCCATGGTGGATCAGGCCAATGGCCCATCCAGTCCAACACTCTGTGTCACATAAGAACATAAGAGAAGCCATGTTGGATCAGGCCAATGGCCCATCCAGTCCAACACTCTGTGTCACATAAGAACATAAGAGAAGCCATGTTGGATCAGGCCAATGGCCCATCCAGTCCAACACTCTGTGTCACATAAGAACATAAGAGAGGCCATGTTGGATCAGGCCAATGGCCCATCCAGTCCAACACTCTGTGTCACATAAGAACATAAGAGAAGCCATGTTGGATCAGGCCAATGGCCCCTCCAGTCCAGCACTCTGTGTCACATAAGAACATAAGAGAAGCCATGGTGGATCAGGCCAATGGCCCATCCAGTCCAACACTCTGTGTCACATAAGAACATAAGAGAGGCCATGTTGGATCAGGCCAATGGCCCATCCAGTCCAACACTCTGTGTCACATAAGAACATAAGAGAAGCCATGTTGGATCAGGCCAATGGCCCATCCAGTCCAACACTCTGTGTCACATAAGAACATAAGAGAAGCCATGTTGGATCAGGCCAATGGCCCATCCAGTCCAGCACTCTGTGTCACAAAAGAACATAAGAGAAGCCATGATGGATCAGGCCAATGGCCCATCCAGTCCAACACTCTGTGTCACATAAGAACATAAGAGAAGCCATGTTGGATCAGGCCAATGGCCCATCCAGTCCAACACTCTGTGTCACATAAGAACATAAGAGAAGCCCTGTTGAATCAGGCCAATGGCCCCTCCAGTCCAGCACTCTGTGTCACATAAGAACATAAGAGAAGCCATGTTGGATCAGGCCAATGGCCCATCCAGTCCAACACTCTGTCACACAGTGGCCAAAAAAAAAAGGAGGTTCACAAATGGGGCTAGAAGCACTTCCACTTTGCCCCCCTCCAAGCACCAAGAATACAGAGCATCACTGCCCCAGACAGTTCCAATAATATGCTGCAGCTAATAGCCACTGATGGACCTCTGCTCCATATTTTTATCCAAACCCCTCTTGGCTATGCTTGTAGTCGCCACCACCTCCTGTGGCAGTGAATCCCACATGTTAATCACCCTTTGGGTGAAGAAGTACTTCCTTTTATCCGTTCTAACCCGACTGCTCAGCAATTTTATGGAATGCCCATGAGTTCTCATATTGTGAGAAAGGGAGAAAAGTACTTCTTTCTCTGCTTTCTCCATCCCATGCATAATCTTGTAAACCTCTATCATGTCACCCCGCAGTCGACGTTTCTCCAAGCTAAAGAGCCTCAAGCGTTTTAACCTTTCTTCATAGGGAAAGTGTTCCAAACCTTTAATCATTCTAGTTGCCCTTTTCTGGACTTTTTCCAATGCTATAATATCCTTTTTGAGGTGCAGTGACCAGAATTGTACAAAGTATTCCCAATGAAACCACACTATCGATTTATACAGGGGCATTATGATACTGGCTGATTTGTTTTCAATTCCCTTCCTAATAATTCCCAGCATGCCATTGGCTGATTTCCTCTTTCTGATTATCCATTTCATCCACCAGATCACAACGTGACTACTGAGGGTATGAAGACAGATTGTTCTGCTTGCGGAAAAGCTCCAGTGGCTCACAGAAGACCTTTACTTTGGTACACTGGCTGTGTTGCTGCCGCTATCACATTTACTGAGATTTAGAAGAGTCAGTATAGACAGCGGAAAGTTCACAGGGAAGAGGTATTATGGTGGTGGCAGAGAGTATCATCACTTAGAGCAGGAGTGTTGAACACACAGTTTGGGGGCCAAATCAAGCCCCTGGAGGGCTCCTATCAGGCCCCCAAGCAACTGGCTGTCATTTGCTTTCTTCTCCCTCTCTCTTGCTTCCTTCTGCATCACAGCTTGCTTTGTCAGGCTCTCTCAATCGCACAGCAGAGCTACTGAGCCAAGCCTCTCTTCCTTCTATTGGCTAAGGTGCCTCCCCCTCCTGGTCCCCTGGGGAAGGCAGGAAAGAGCTAGAACTTCCTTTGCCCAGTTCCCTGGATCCCATGGGAGAGATACAAAGAAAGCACCTTTAAGATCAATGAGTGCTAATGGTTTTTTAAAAAAAAATCTTTTATCATTTTTGTCTGGGTCCTTGATAAATAGTTTATATCTCTGCGACCTACTCTTAAATGGGAACACACACAGCAGGCCTGACATGGCCCGGCCCAACAAGGTCTCATTTAAGCCAGATCAGACCCTCATAACAAATGAATTTGACACCCCTGACTTACAGCAACTCCACAAGGTTTTCAAAACAAAGACATTCAGAGGTGGTTTTACCACTGCCTGCCTCTTACCAGAAGTCCATGGTGGTCTCCCATCCAAGAATTAAGCAGGACCAGCCCTCCTTAGCTTCCAAAATCTGACAAAATCCAAAAAGCCAGGGAGCCCACTGAATTCCCATAGGAAAGCACACCTCCCCTCCAGTTTCTCAAATCACCAACAAGCAAGTTGATATTAACACATTAGATTGTTATAAAGACCCTTTTTAAAAAAAATGATTATGAGCTATTTTACATGCTGAAAGTGCTCTAGAAATTATTGTCACAGTATAGACGGGACCACAGAGGAGAAACTAAGCCACAACAAAGAAAAAGCTCTCCGTGTAAAAACACAATTCTGACTTGTTGTGAATCATAAATGTCAAAATGCAGAAAGAGTATCAACTGTACACAGCATCTCAGTCATGCACAAAGTTAAAACCTCATAAGTTCCACAATGCTCCCGCTGTCCTTATGTGGCTCAAAACCACTATATTACATTCAGTGCAATGTTTGAAAAAAAGGTCCAACGGAGAACCGCTCTGCTTTGCAAGCCATTTTGGATTTCAAATCCTTCTACCTGGGACCAATCTTGTATATTGTGTGCAATTCTCTAGGTCCAGTAGTGCCAAAAATTATTCAGTCATCAGCCATGTCAGTCCAAAGTTCCTAGCTTTTTCTACTTTTCACGATTAATAGCAGGAGGAAAGGAAAGGTCCCCCGTAGAAGCACCAGATGTTTCTGACTCTGGGGTGACATCACTTTCACGGCAGACTTTTTACGGGGTAGTTTGCCATTGCCTTCCCCAGTCATCTCCACTTTCCCCCCACCAAGCTGGGGACTCATTTTACCGACCTCGGAAGGATGGAAGGCTGAGTCAACCTCGAGCCGGCTACCTGAAAACCCAGCTTCCGCCGGGGATCGAACTCAGGTCGTGAGCAGAGCTTAGGACTGCAGTACTGCAGCTTTAACACTCGGTGCCACAGGACTCTTTTAATAACAGGAACGCCATAGTTAATACATTCCTTGTCAGCAAAGCAGGCTTTGCTGACAAGAAATGTATTAACTATGGCGTTCCCGCTATTAAGCCCCCAGTGTATGAAACGTTGCTTCACTTTGCTTTTAAGGACAAGTGTTATAACGAAGAGAAAAAAGAACGCCTCATAAGAAAGAACAAAGAACCACGAGTTCACAAGCGGCCCTGGTTGTTTTATTCTCACTGGGGCCGCTGAATCATTTTCTTGTTTACGCAGAGATCTCTTTTCAGAGCTGAAGGCTGTCAGTTGCCAACACTACCGGCTCTTCCCACAGACATTTCTAAAAATAGATGGCTGAACGGGCGGTTAAGATACGGGCTGAGCCTGTAGTCACAAGGTGGGGGAAATTCTGCATGAACCGGACAGCTTTGAAGGTAAGCCCCCAGCCTTCTGATTCTGAACAGAGGTGCCCAGAGAGTGACACAAGCGTGTTTCTAGTCTTCTGCAATTGTAGTTGAGGAAAGGGTAGGGGAAAGTCTTATAGGAGGTCGGGGCGTAAATGTTGTAAGACAACGTGCATAGTTCTCCCTTCCCGCAGTTTATCTGTGAGGTAAGTTAGGTTGAGACAGAGCAATGAGTGAGAGCCAAGGACAGCATGCCAGGAGAAAAATTAAAAAGAAAAATAAGGCATCATCTCCTTACAGGAATGTCTTACCATAGAGCTCCTGGTTATTCCTAGAGCTAAGAGAAGCCATGTGGGATCAGACCAGTGGCCCATCCAATCTAACATTCCGTGTCACATGGTGGCTGAAACCCAGGGCCATCAGGAGGTCCACCAGCAGGGCCAGAACTCCAGAAGCTCTCCCACTGTGGCCCCCCAAGCACTAAGAATACAGAGCATCACTGTCTCAGACATAAAGATAAGCCATGTTGGATCAGGCCAATGGCCCATCCAGTCCAACATTCTGTGTCACACAGTGGCAAAATCCAGGGGCCATCAGGTGGTCTACCAGCAGGACCAGAATTCAGGACTTCCTTCACAGGAAGCTACAGAAGATTGGAGAAGAGGAATAAGAAAGAGGGAAATAATCATTTAAGAACATACAAACATAAGAGAAGCCCTGTTGGATCAAGCCAATAGCCCATTCAGTCCAACACTCTGTGTCACACAGTGGCCAAAAAAACCAAGTGCCATCAGGAGGTCATAAGAGCATAAGAACCTAAGAGAAGCCATGTTGGATCAGGCCAATGGCCCATTCAGTCCAACACTCTGTGTCACACAGTGGCCAAAAACCCCAGGTGCCATCAGGAGGTCATAAGAGCATAAGAACCTAAAAGAAACCATGTTGGATCAGGCCAGTGGCCCATCCAGTGCAACGCTCTGTGTCTCAGTGGCCAAAAAAAACCCAGATGCCATCAGGAGGTCCACCTGTGGGGCCAGGACACTAGAAGCCCTCCCACTGTTGCCCCCCAAGCACCAAGAATACAGAGCATCACTGCCCCACACAGAGTGTTCATTCTATACCTTGTGGCAAATAGCTCCATATGTTTATCCAACGCAGAAGTGACAAAGGTAACTCTTACCACAGAGTTACTGGCAATTCCTAGAGCCACCCTTTTCACTTCTTTGTGACTGTAGGAATAGCCAGGAACCTTATGGTAAGAATTTCCTGTAAATGGACCAGGACTTCCCATAAGTAGACAGGCAGGTGCTTACTAGTGAGCCATTGTCCCTCTCCAAGTCTTTTGTTTAGTCGTGAGCAGCATGTAAATACACACGATTCAAGGGAAATAATAGAATGAAAGGAACTATTAGCAATGGAAACAGAAAAAAAGAGAAAAGAGGCAACAGAAGGGAAAGGGACGTTTACAGTGCTCATATGTCTTCCAGGAAGGGGATTCTTTCTTCTGTGTGTGGTAAAATAGTAAAGGTAGTCCCCTGTGCAAGCACCAGTCATTTTCGACTCTGAGGTGACGTTGCTTTCACAATGTTTTCATGGCAGACTTTTTACGGGGTGGTTTGCCATTGCCTTCTCCAGACATCTACGCTTTCCCCCCAGCAAGCTAGGGACTCATTTGACCCACCTCAGAAGGATGGAAGGCGGAGTCAACCAGGAGCTGGCTACCTGAACCAGCTTTCACTGGGATCAAACTCAGGTTGTGAGCAGAGGGCTCCGACTGCAGTACTGCAGCTTTACTACTCTGCGCCACGGGACTCTTAGAAGCACACAAAAGGCTATAACTTAAGCAATTTGGACATGCTCCTCTTCCTAAAAAAAGCTACTAAGCATATTGGAAAGGTCCCCTGTGCAAGCACCAGTTGTTTCCGACTCTGGGGTGACGTTGCTTTCACGTTTTCACGGCAGACTTTTTACAGGTTGGTTTGCCATTGCCTTCCCCAGTCATCTACGCTTCCCCCCCAGCAAGCTGGGTACTCATTTTACTGACCTCACCAGGATGGAAGGCTGAGTCAACCTCGAGCCGGCTACCTGAACGAGCTTTTGCTGGGATCGAGCTGAGATCGAGCTGGGATCGAGCTGGGATCGAGCAGAGAGCCCAGACTGCAGTACTGCAGCTTTACCACTCTGTGCCACGGGGCTCCAAATTGTGGCAGAGCTGAAATGCATATGCAAGCAAGCACGGGGCCATTTCACATCCTGATAGAAACTGCAGCAGAGTCAGTGCCGACTGTGCATATGTTCTGTAAGCATGCAATCATGGTCTGAAAAGCCATATAATGCTCCAGATCCCACCCACAATGCTCTGCACCCCAGACTCAGTGGTTCCGCCCCAACATATTAAATTAATTGATGGCCCCACCTCAGATGTGGTCATTCTTTTTGGCTCTGCTCCTGACCTACCCAGTTCTTCTCTAGTTCCATATGACTTCACCCTCCTGGGACCCAATTTTTTAAAAATCCATTTCGCTCAGAAAAGGAAGCTGAAACTATCATTCACAATCTTTTGCACTGTAAGCTTTATTCCAGAGAGAGAGATCGGTTAATATTTCCATTGCTCTCTAAACCTTTGGATAATTATTTGAAATCTGCAGACGTCGTGCTACTGAAATATTACTGGAAGCAGGGCTTTTTCTGTGGCAGGAACTCCTTTGCATATTAGGCCACACACCCCTGATGTAGCCAATCTTCCAAGAGCTTGCAGGGCTCTTCGTACAAGGCCTACTGTAAGCTCCAGCTTGGAAGATACTAAAAAGTCGGTAACTCAGGCAGTAGCAAAATACTGGGTTTTTGTAATAAATAAGTGGAAGGTTTTAACAAAGCAGAGATGGTTAACAGTGCTATTCTTAAGATTCGGCATTGGTAAAATTTGAATATGAGAATGCTTTTATGTAGTCAGAAATTGTATATTGTAGTCGATTGTATATTATGTAGTCAAGATTTTGTATATTGTTATTGCTGGTCAACCGACTGCGATAAATTGGATAAATTGGAAAAATCCATTTCTATTAACCCAGTTGGCAACACTGAATAACTTAGCGGCAGGGCTTTTTTTGCAGTAGGAACTCCTTCGCATATTAGGCAACACACCCCTGATGTAGCCAATCCTCCTGGAGCTTACAGTAGGCCCTGTAAAAAGAGCCCTGTAAGCTCTTGGGAGGATTGGCTACATCAGGGGTGTGTGGCCAAACATGCAAAGGAGTTCCTGCTACAAAAAAAGCCCTGTTTAGCACTGTAGATGACTGGGGAAGGCAATGGCAAACCACCCCATTAAAAAGTCTACCGTGAAAACATTGTGATGCGACATCACCCCAGAGTCAGAAACGACTGGGTCTTACACAGGGGACTACCTTTACCTTTTTAGCAGAATACAGGGTCTCAGCCCTTGCAGAGGGAAATCCAGAATGCATCTGTGTAACATGCCATTATGTTGCAACTGACTTACGGCAACCCCACAGGGTTTTCAAAGTAAGTGACTGAGCTGAGGTGGTTTGCCATTTTCTGCCTCTGCAAAGAAGAAGAATTGCAGATTTATACCCCGCCCTTCCCTCTGAATCAGAGACTCAGAGTGACTTACAATCTCCTTTATCTTCCTCCCCCAACAACAGACACCCTGTGAGGTGGGTGGGGCTGAGAGAGCTCTTCCAGAAGCTGCCCTTTCAAGGACAGAGCGGCTCACAATCTCTTTTACCTTCTTCCCCCACAACAGACACCCTGTGAGGTGGGTGGGGCTGGAGAGGGCTCTCACAGCAGCTGCCCTTTCAAGGACAACCTCTGCCAGAGCTGTGGCTGACCCAAGGCCATTCCAGCAGGTGCAAGTGGAAGAGTGAGGAATCAAACCCGGTTCTCCCAAATAAGAGTCCGCACACTTAACCGCTACACCAAACTGGCTCTCAAAGCCTTCCTTGGTAGAGTCCCATCCAGGTACCAACCCTCCTAAGCTTCCAAGATCGGATGAAATCATGCTATATTATACCTTTCCACATTTTTATGGGATATGGGTGCTAACATGTGGAATCTGTTTATTTTTTAAAACTCTGTACTTTGCTCCCCCACCCCCGACCACAGTTCAACAGAAGTGGGCAGACGTCTGAAAAACATACGAAGACTATTCCCTTAGCAGCCCTGGAAAACAGAAGCAACCTCTTAATAAAACTGGCCTGGTTTAAATGAAAGTTCAATTTAAGACTAAAGGATTCATACCACTGTGCATGGTGTTACAATGCCGCTATGCCAACAGCAGCAGCAGAAATAGGGCAGGGGCTATGTACGGTTTTTCCCCTGTTTCTGTGCACACACCCGCTGTGAGAGCAGGTAGGGGAGAGAAAGTACAGGGCTTGCGCATCAGTGATCAAAGACGGATTTGCCTGTGCATTTTTCAGGGAAAAGAATACACTGCTTGGATTCTAAGTTTCTCTTCTGTTTCTGCGTTGCGTCCTGCACTGTAGATATGGCAGACCAAGTATCTACAGTGCAGGGGTGGCCAATCTTGCTTAACGTAAGAGCCACAGACTGAACATCAGATGTTTGAGAGCTGCAAGACATGAACATCAGATGTTTGAGAATTGCAAGGGGGGAGGGAGGAAGGAAGGAAGGAAGGAAGGAAGGAAGGAAGGAAGGAAGGAAGGAAGGAAGGAAGGAAGGAAGGAAGGAAGGAAGGAAGGAAGGAAGGAAGGAAGGAAGGAAGGAAGGAAGGAAGGAAGGAAGGAAGGAAGGAAGGAAGGGGAGAGGGAGGGGGAAGCAACTTTAACTTTAAATGCATTCTCCAAGCCACTACTTGGCTTGGCTTGGAGAAGTGATGTAAAGAGAGAAATACATTCCCCAAGCCAGCCTACAGGGTGGTGGTCACCTTGAGAGCAACACAATATATGTGAAAGAGCCACATGAGGCTCCCAAGCCAGAGTTCAGCCACCCCTTCTCTAGTGCTCGGCACTGAATGCTCTAATCTATGAAGAAAGGTTCCCTATGAAGAAAGGTTAAAACGCTTGGGGCTCTTTAGCTTGGAGAAACATTGACTGCGGAGTGACATGATAGAGGTTTACAAGATTATGCATGGGATGGAGAAAGTAGAGAAAGAGGTACTTTTCTCCCTTCTCACAATACGAGAACTCCTGGGCACTCCATGAAATTGCTGAGCAGTCAGGTTAGAACGGATAAAAGGAAGTCCTTCTTCACCCAAAGGGTGATTAACATGTAGAATTCACTGACACAGGAGGTGGTGGCAGCTGCAAGCTGCAAGCTGCAAGCATAGACAGCTTCAAGAGGGGATTGGATAGAAATGTGGAGCAGAGGTCCATCAGTGGCTATTAGCCGCAGCATATATATATGTGTGTGTGTGTATCCTTGAACTTGTGGATCTTCTAACAAAAATCTGTAATCTTTCATTGAAATCTGCCTCCATTCCTGAGGACTGGAAGGTAGCAAATGTCACCCCCATCTTTAAAAAAGGTTCCAGAGGAGATCCGGGAAACTACAGGCCAGTCAGTCTGACTTCAATACCGGGAAAGTTGGTAGAAACCATTATCAAGGACAGAATGAGTAGGCACATTGATGAACACGGGTTATTGAGGAAGACTCAGCATGGGTTCTGCAAGGGAAGATCTTGCCTCACTAACCTGTTGCATTTCTTTGAGGGGGTGAACAAACATGTGGACAAAGGAGACCCGATAGATGTTGTTTACCTTGACTTCCAGAAAGCTTTTGATAAAGTTCCTCATCAAAGGCTCCTTAGAAAGCTTGAGAATCATGGAGTAAAAGGACAGGTCCTCTTGTGGATCAAAAACTGGCTGAGTAATAGGAAGCAGAGAGTGAGTATAAATGGGCAGTCTTCGCAGTGGAGGACGGTAAGCAGTGGGGTGCCGCAGGGCTCGGTACTGGGTCCCATGCTTTTTAACTTGTTCATAAATGATTTAGAGTTCGGAGTGAGCAGTGAAGTGGCCAAGTTTGCGGATGACACTAAATTGTTCAGGGTGGTGAGAACCAGAGAGGATTGTGAGGAACTCCAAAGGGATCTGTTGAGGCTGGGTGAGTGGGCGTCAACGTGGCAGATGCGGTTCAATGTGGCCAAGTGCAAAGTAATGCACATTGGGGCTAAGAATCCCAGCTACAAATACAAGTTGATGGGGTGTGAACTGGCAGAGACTGATCAAGAGAGAGATCTTGGGGTCATGATAGATAACTCACTGAAAGTGTCAAGACAGTGTGCGTTTGCAATAAAAAAGGCCAATGCCATGCTGGGAATTATTAGGAAGGGAATTGAAAACAAATCAGCCAGTATCATAATGCCCCTGTATAAATCGATGGTGCGGTCTCATTTGGAGTACTGTGTGCAGTTCTGGTCGCCGCACCTCAAAAAGGATATTATAGCTTTAGAGAAGGTGCAGACAAGGGCAACTAGAATGATTAAAGGGCTGGAGCACTTTCCCTATGAAGAAAGGTTGAAACGCTTGGGACTCTTTAGCTTGGAGAAACGTCGACTGCGGGGTGACATGATAGAGGTTTACAAGATAATGCATGGAATGGAGAAAGTAGAGAAAGAAGTACTTTTCTCCCTTTCTCACAATACAAGAACTCGTGGGCATTCGATGAAATTGCTGAGCAGACAGGTTAAGACGGATAAAAGGAAGTACTTCTTCACCCAAAGGGTGATTAACATGTGGAATTCACTGCCACAGGAGGTGGTGGCGGCCACAAGTATAGCCACCTTCAAGAGGGGTTTAGATAAAAATATGGAGCACAGGTCCATCAGTGGCTATTAGCCACAGTGTATGGAGCACAGGTCCATCAGTGGCTATTAGCCACAGTGTATGGAGCACAGGTCCATCAGTGGCTATTAGCCACAGTGTATGTGTGTATATAACATTTTTTGCCACTGTGTGACACAGAGTGTTGGACTTGATGGGCCGTTGGCCTGATCCAACATGGCTTCTCTTATGTTCTTATGTTCTCTGTAGATGCTGTCTGGACGTTCCCTCTCGGATCTCAAGGTTTTAAAAAGGCAGCTACCCACCTTTCTAAAACTGAGATCAACGACTTGAGGTAATTGATGTCATCTTGGATTAATCTTTAACTAAGATTAATAGGCATAGACCCCCCCCCAAGAAGGGTCTTTCATACCCTGAACAGAGAAAAAAAAATCCCCCTTACTAGAGGGCAGCAGCTCTGTCTTCCAGCCAAACAGGAAGTCCAAGTCCACTGGCCTGATCCAACATGGCTTCTCTTATGTTCTTATGTGACACACAGTGTTGGACTGGATGGGCCATTGGCCTGATCCAACATGACTTCTCTTATGTGACACAGAGTGTTGGACTGGATGGGCCATTGGCCTGATCCAACATGGCTTCTCTTATGTTCTTATGTGACACAGAGTGTTGGACTGGATGGGCCATTGGCCTGATCTAACATGGCTTCTCTTATGTGACACAGAGTGTTGGACTGGATGGGCCATTGGCCTGATCCAACATGGCTTCTCTTATGTGACACAGTGTTGGACTGGATGGGCCATTGGCCTGATCCAACATGGCTTCTCTTCTGTTCTTATGTGACACAGAGTGTTGGACTGGATGGGCCATTGGCCTGATCCAACATGGCTTCTCTTATGTGACACAGAGTGTTGGACTGGATGGGCCATTGGCCTGATCCAACATGGCTTCTCTTATGTTCTTGCTCAGTTCCGCAGGGCCTGTAAGACAGCCCTCTTCCGGTTAGCCTATGCCTGATGAGATAATGTAGCTACCAGATTTTTGTGTTTATACTGTATAGTTTACTGTTTAATTTTAAGGTTTTTAAGTTTTAATTGTCTGATTTTAGAGGTAATAACTTGCTCTGATTTTACTGTTTTATTGTTGTTGTAAGCCGCCCTGAGCCACTTGCGGGAAGGGCGGGATAGAAGTCACCAAATAAATAAATAAATAAAATAAATAAATTATGTGACACAGAGTGTTGGACTGGATGGGCCATTGGCCTTATCCAACAGGGCTTCTCTTATGTTCTTATGTGACACAGAGTGTTGGACTGGATGGGCCATTGGCCTTATCCAACAGGGCTTCTCTTATGTTCTTATGACACAGAGTGTTGGACTGGATGGGCCATTGGCCTGATCCAACAGGGTTTCTCTTATGTTCTTATGTGACACAGAGTGTTGGACTGGATGGGCCATTGGCCTGATCCAACATGGCTTCTCTTATGTTCTTATGTGACACAGAGTGTTGGACTGGATGGGCCATTGGCCTGATCCAACATGGCTTCTCTTATGTTCTTATGTGACACAGAGTGTTGGACTGGATGGGCCATTGGCCTGATCCAACATGGCTTCTCTTATGTTCTTATGTGACACAGAGTGTTGGATTGGATGGACCATTGGGCTGATCCAACAGGGCTTCTCTTATGTTCTTATGTGACACAGAGTGTTGGACTGGATGGGCCATTGGCCTGATCCAACATGGCTTCTCTTATGTTCTTATCTGACACAGAGTGTTGGACTGGATGGGCCATTAGCCTGATCCAACAGGGTTTCTCTTATGTTCTTATGACACAGAGTGTTGGACTGGATGGGCCATTGGCCTGATCCAACATGGCTTCTCTTATGTTCTTATGTGACACAGAGTGTTGGACTGGATGGGCCATTGGCCTGATCCAACATGGCTTCTCTTATGTTCTTATGTGACACAGAGTGTTGGACTGGATGGGCCATTGGCCTGATCCAACATGGCTTCTCTTATGTTCTTATGTGACACAGAGTGTTGGACTGGATGGGCCATTGGCCTGATCCAACATGGCTTCTCTTATGTTCTTATGTGACACAGAGTGTTGGACTGGATAGGCCATTGGCCTGATCCAACATGGCTTCTCTTATGTTCTTATGTGACACAGAGTGTTGGACTGGAGGGGCCACTGGCCTGATCCAACATGGCTTCTCTTATGTTCTTATGTGACACAGAGTGTTGGACTGGATGGGCCATTGGCCTGATCCAACATGGCTTCTCTTATGTTCTTATGTGACACAGAGTGTTGGACTGGATGGGCCATTGGCCTGATCCAACATGGCTTCTCTTATGTTCTTATGTGACACAGAGTGTTGGACTGGATGGGCCATTGGCCTGATCCAACATGGCTTCTCTTATGTTCTTATGTGACACAGAGTGTTGGATTGGATGGACCATTGGGCTGATCCAACATGGCTTCTCTTATGTTCTTATGTGACACAGAGTGTTGGACTGGATGGGCCATTGGCCTGATCCAACATGGCTTCTCTTATGTTCTTATCTGACACAGAGTGTTGGACTGGATGGGCCACTGGCCTGATCCAACAGGGCTTCTCTTATGTTCTTATGACACAGAGTGTTGGACTGGATGGGCCATTGGCCTGATCCAACATGGCTTCTCTTATGTTCTTATCTGACACAGAGTGTTGGACTGGATGGGCCATTGGCCTGATCCAACAGGGTTTCTCTTAATCTGGACAGCCCAGGTTAGTCCAATCCCACCAGATCTTTGGAAACTAAGCAGGGTTGCCCCTGGTCAGTACTTGGATGAAAACCACCAGGGAAGTCCAGAGAGGCTATGGCAAAACATTTCTGTTCATTTGACCTGATCTGGATGGGCCAGGCTAGCCCCACTGTTGTCCGATCTACGAAGCTAAGCAAGGTCAGCCCTGGTTAGTGCTTGAATGGACTAACGCAGAGGCAGGCAATGGCAAACCACTTCTGTTCCTGTTGTGCCCTGAAAGGCCCAGCAGGGGCCGCTCTCTAAATCAGCTGTAACTTGGTGGCAAATTTGCACTGAATTGTTCAGAAGGGCAATTTTTACTATGGAAACTGGGTGGAAGTTTTAACATCTGAGGAAAAGAATTAGGCAGGTTTTATTGCATTGTTTGCCACGTATATCTTACTAGATCTACTGTATTTTTAAGAGCGCGTAAGCCGCCTCAAGACTCAGCAAGAAAGGTGAACCATAAATGAAGTAAGGAAATAAATTTCTGGTCAGAGTTGTGCAACTCTGGTCAGAGAAAGTGCTTAGGACCAGTGTGGCACAACAAACCACTGCCCCCGTAACAGAGGACACCCTGCGGAAATGGGAGGGAAAGGTCAAGATCCAAGCCCATGTTTTGTGACTTTACTGGCCGAATTTTCACATGTGGAGTTCATAGAATCATAGAGTTGGAAGGGAGCTCCATGGTCATCTAGTCTAACCCCCTGCACAATGCAGGAAACTCAAAACACCTCCCTCTAAATTCACAGGATCTTCATTCTGTCAGATGGCCATCTGGCCTCTGTTTAAAAACCTCCAAGGAAGGAGAGCCCACCACCTCCCGAGGAAGCCTGTTCCACTGAGGAACCGCTCTAACGGTCAGGAAGTTCTTCCTAATGTTGAGCCAGAAACTCCTTTGATTTAATTTCAACCCATTGGTTCTGGCCCGACCTTCTGAGGCCACAGAAAACAATTCCACCCCATCCTCTATATGACATGCTTCATAGAATCCTAGAATCCTAGAGTTGGAAGGGTCCTCCAGGGTCATCTAGTCCAACCCCCTGCACAATGCAGGAAACTCACAAACACCTTCCCCTAAATTCACAGGATCCTCATACTGCTGTCAGATGGCCATCCAGCCTCTGTTGAAAAACCTCCAAGGAAGGAGAGCCCACCACCTTCCGAGGAAGCCTGTTCCACTGGAGAACCACCCTAACGGTCAGGAAGTTCTTCTTTATGTTGAGCAGGAAACTCTTTTGATTTAATTTCAACAGTGGCATGATGAAGATTTCCATTTGTCTGCTTTATATGTTTGGGTTATTTCCCGTTTTTTGTGAGGGGAAATATTAGAAAGTTTGTCAAATCTTAGAGTTCAGCAAAATTCTCACAGGGGGTTTGAACAATGGAGCCAAGAAGCAAAGTTTTTTTTGGGGGGGGGGGAGGGGGGGGAGTAGGGTGTAAGAAAGAAACAGCACCATAAAATTTAGAGGTTCCGGAGCTCTGCTCCTGTGAGCTCTTGCTCAAACTGAGGCCTGCCTGAGGCTAAAATCACGTAATGAGAAACAAGACCATTCTTGCCTTTTATGACTCTAGAGACAGTGAAGGAAGCTGCAGGTACAACTTGACCAACAAGGGACGCAGCAACCTCCAGCTTTGTTTCTGTCTCACATACACTGAACAAGAAGAAGAGATAGACACAGATTTATTATTATTTTTAATAGCTGCCTTTCTCCTCATGGACTCAGCAACTTACAATGTTATTTAGAATATATATCAAGCAGCTAAAACCAATAAATATGTTGGAATACAGTGAATAAGAGTTGTTATGGCTCTTTGGGGAGGATATAAAAATGTGTGCTATCTTCTGCGCAATGGATTTCCTGCTTTCTAGAATTTAACCAATTGAAGCCCGGGGATGGGGGGGAGACTCCAATGGCCTCCAGTGATTTTCCATATTGATCCTGAATTTGTAGTGCCAGAGGTAAACCTGAAGATCCCAACACAATTCTTTCTCCCATTTCCTCCTTCTAACGCCCATTCTCCGAAGAAGTAGAGCAACCGGCAAACAATGGAACAAATAATGTGCAAATCAACATGCAATTATGACACATATTCTTCCCGTTCACATACTTGCTTTAACAATTGATTCTAGAGACGGATGAATCCACATGCACTCCTTCCACAGAGTTCGCTTCTAGAGTCATTGGGGAAACTCCCATCATTTCATACTAACAAGGGGTGGAATTTTAGCAGAAGCTCCTTTGCATATTAGGCCACACCCTCCTGATGTAGCCAATTCTCCAAAAAAGCTTACAAGGCTCTTTTTTGTAAGCTCTTGGGAGGATTGGCTACATCAGGGGCGTGTGGCCTAATATGCAAAGGACCACCTGCTAGAATTCCACCCCTGCAAGACTGTGAAAAAGTTATCCCCAAAAGGCAAAAAAGAAGCACACAGTTTTATTAGAACAGGCATTAGAAATGGAGGGAGGGAACTACCTGTGCTCAGTTTGGATAGGCTATACATGCAAACTTATTCACATTAAATGGGTTCCAAAGATTATAGAGAGAGAGTGCTGTTTGCAACTAATAATGATACTCAAGACAATGCATCCTCCTGGACCAAATTGAGACTCAGGTTTCCTATCTAATTACCAACGCTGATTTCTCCACATCAACTTCCCCTCTGAATATCGCACCTAAACCAATCATACCTACTACTGTCATTCATTCACCTGCTATTGTCATTTGGCATCTGAAATCACTCAACTCTCCAATAATAAGGACAGAAGAACCCACATTCAATTTGTATCGGAAGTGAGCAGTGACATATGAAAGTTCCTATCCTGTTGCAAATTGTGTTGGTCTTTAAAATGCAACTGGACTCCTGCTTTTTTCTACTGCTTCCTAAGTGATCCACCTGGTGTAAGAAATTATTTAACATCTAACCCTGCTTGATATTGTGATAAATTTCACCCATGAAATTACCACAATATTACAGTGAGCTGTTACATGATCAAGATAAAACAGCTACAATTAGCTTAGCACTGTACTGTGGTTACCCCAGTAACTTTTTCCCAGTTTCCTGTCATTGATTGCTAATGTATGGCGCCAATTCCAGGCATAAGCCATCTACAGATCTCTCCAGGCTGGGCCATCTAAGCAGCCTTGCAGTAATGATGCATCTTCTCTCCTAACAGCTGATATTTTTGTCAAATTCACTAAAAAATACATGTCCTTTTGTTTTACCTAGATCCAAGTGGGCAGCCGTGTCGGTCTGAAGCAGCAGAACAACAAAATAATAATAATAAATAATAATAAATGAAATAATAAAATGAAATAAATAATAATAATTTTTTATTATTATTATTATTATTATTATTATTATGGGAAGGGACTGTGGCTCAGTGGTAGAGCATCTGCTTGGTAAGCAGAAGGTCCCAGGTTCAATCCCCGGCATCTCCAACTAAAAAGGGTCCAGGCAAGGAGGCATGAAAAACCTCAGCTTGAGACCCTGGAGAGCCGCTGCCAGTCTGAGTAGACAAGACTGACTTTGATGGACCAAAGGTCTGATTCAGTGTAAGGCAGCTTCATATGTTCAATAAAATAAAATAAAAATTTGTTTTACCTAGTCTTGCAGCTACAGCAATTAACAGGAAACTTTTATTACCTTTTATTGCTTTCAAGACCAAATGGTCTTCCAAATTATTACAATATTTTGCCATTTGATCCTAACCTTGTATCAGTTTACACTCATAACCCACCAACTGCATGTATTTCAGCCCACCGTACCCTATCCCCTCGCCTGAAGAAGTGTGCATGCATACGAAAGCTTCCATTCTGAATAAAACTTGGTTGGTCTTAAAGGTGTCACCTGACTCCTACTTTGTTCTACTGCTTCAGACCAACACGGCTGCCCACTTGGATCTGTCAAATTCCAATTTAGGCAGAATCAGGAAAGCAGCTCTCCAGATTGGATGAATATGGTTCTAGCTAGGCTCATGCTTATGAAAAGAAAAGACCTAACTTTAACAAACCATCATTTACCTGTATGCAAAGAATATAAGGTAAATCAGAGTCCCCAGCGATACTCCTTCTAAGCTGTAGAGTCTTGTGAACAAGAATTCTAATTTGTGAGCTACTGGCATTAAAGTTGTGAGCTACTGCATAAATTAGTGTGCTCTGGGGCCATCCTTCCTGAACGAAGACAAAAATGTGTGAGCTGGAGACTAAAACACTGTGAGCTGCTCACACTAGCTCAGCTTAGAGGGAACACTGGTCCCCAGTCTTTTTGAGCCTGCAGCCACATTTTGAATTCTGACATGGCATGGTGAGTGCGGCAACAAAATGGCCACCACAGGAGGCGGAGCCAGCCATAAAAGTTTGTCAGAACTTATCCTCAATAACATGGTGCAGATCCTTTGTGCTGTGGTGGCAGCTGCAGCCAAAGCAACATTTCAAAATACCTGCATAGCCAAGCAAAGACCCAGTGGCCAATCAGAAGCCCTGCTGGGTCAAAGCTCGCCTTGGCCCCGCCCACTTCCTAAAAACACTTGGCAAGTGCTAAGAAAGGGTGCCAGTGGGCTCCATCACACCCATGGACATCATGCTAGGAATCCCTGCAGTAAATATATTCTAGAGCTGCAACCCCTTTCCAATACAATTTAAGTGGCAAGGTACTATGCAGAGGAAATGGCAAGCCAATTAATTTACAGCATGGAAATCCATAACTGTTCCCAGAGCCCTTCGGAGCAGGGTGGTTTATAGATTGAATCAATCAATCAAATTTAATTTAATTTACTCCCCTTGATCAACACTAGGCAGCATGCTTTGATTTTGTGATAATTTCAGAGTGTAAATTACCCACTTTTCAGCAGTTTTACAACCTATCCCAAATGCTGTGTCCAACAATGTTGCAACAAGGTTGTGTTGACAAAGGAGGAACTGAGACAGAACAACACAGAGCCAAGGTCACCCAAAGGTGTACCGCCAAGAGACCAGGTATTACTCCCCAAGGCAAGCCGAATGCTGTATCCACTGAAGTCTCTGCTGCTGACTCATTAACAGCAATGCAAACTCTGCATACCGAAAGGGGGAAAGAAGGGCAAAAGCTCACACACCGCAGCAGTGCCAAGAACTGTGCGAGAAAACCAGAACCCCTTACAACACAAACTCCTGCCAATCCAGTAGAGGTCGATACCAGCAAACAAAAACAGAGGGAGGGCAAGTCAGAAGGCAAATTAATGAACAATTAATTCTGTCCACCACACATTCTCAGTGGCAAGACGCTGTTCAGAGGAAATGGCAAGCCAATTAATTTACAGCATGGAAATGCAAAATCGTTCCACTGCTGTTTCCAGTGAGGAAGCAGTCTCAATGGCAACAGGACTTTCTTAGTAAAGCCTCCATCTAGTAATTTTAACACAGGGTTGAATCCAAGGATTGCTCTGGGTTAAACAGAGAGCATGTCTTTCCCAGAGGTGTTCCTCTCCACCAGAGTTCCCGCTAAGCTGAGTTAGTGTGAGCTAGCACACCGTTTTTTAGCCTCCAGCTCACATATTTTGTCTTAGCTCAGGAAAAATGGCCCCAGAGCAAACTAATTTATGCAGTAGCTCACAGCTTTAATGCCCGTAGCTCACAAAGCAGAATTTTTGCTCACAAGATACCACAGCTTAGAGGGAGTATTGCTCTCCACCTAATTTACATTTTATAATGTATGTTACTTGCAAGCAATAGAGCCATTAACAAACTGCATTTATTGCCTTATAACATTCTCACGATCATTCTCCCATTCTGACATTTTACTGTTTTATTGGTTTCCCACACAAATGCTATCCAGACCAAATGTTCCTTCATTTTGTTAATTTCAATATTTTGCCATTGGATTCTAACTTTGTACCACTTTGCATTCTTAACCGCTGCCCACCAGCTCTATGTAGCTCTGCTCACTGTACCCCCATTTGTCTGTTGAAGTGTGCATGCATACGAAAACTTACATTCTGAACAGGAGATCAGAATAAGCTGTACGGCGGATCCTCTATACTCACATTCACAACATGAAATGGATCTCACAGGGTTGCAGTGCACTGGCAATCCATCTGTATGTGGTCATTCTGCTACAAGCTACAACATCACCGTAGACATGCCTTAATACGGCCTAACCCCAATACAGCCTCTGAAAACATTCGGCTATTCGACAGCTGCAAAACACGTCCAACCTGCCCCATGAATTTTAAGCAACATTTAGCAATGAGCAACCTAAGTCACACTGCCAGTAAGCGCCTAATTATACCACCTTACATTACAATATCTGGCTCCTTTAAAGCCTCTAGAACTGTGTAGAGCAGGGGTGTCCAACTCATTCGTTATGAGGGCTGGATCTGACATAAATGAGACCTTGTTGGGCAGGACGGAGTGCATCATAAAATGCAATGCCAGGTAGTGGACACAGACAAACACAATTAAAGATTTTATTTTTTTAAAAAAAAAAAAACTTAAAATAAAACATGCTTAAAACATTAGCACTCTTCCAATATTTCGTTTATTTAACAGCCTCCACTAACTGACATCTCTTGTTCTGATTTACTGCATCAAAAACTGGAGACAATGTCTGTGCTGTAGCAATCTTGAGTATGCTGTTCAGGTGTGTATCTGTAAGCTGCAAATCTACTTTTGATTTGCTTGTGGGCCTGTTAAGACCCCTCCGGGGGCCTGATCTGGCCCCCTGTGTTGCATGTTTGACACCCCTGGTGTAGAGAGTTTAAAAGTTTAAGGGTATACTTGAGCCTAAACTACCCCCTCAAACAAGCTGTTTCAGATCAGTGCATGTAATGGGGGGGGGGGAGTTCAGCTGTCTGTGACCACTAGGCGGGGAAGGCAGTCTCTCTGGGATATCTGCCTCCAGGGTCCTTGTCAGCAATGATGCTGCCAGACAGCCACAGGACAAGTATGGACAGAAAAAATATTGGTCTCTTTCCTTGGTTAGCCTCAAGAGAGAAGCCATGTCACCAATGACAAGAACCGCAGAAAGCAGAAAGGCAATACCAAAACAGTCCAAGATGTATTAATGATGATATTCAACAGAGAATTCGAGTGCAGGAAGCAATGAAGGAGCTCTCCGTTCTGTATATCTGATTCAGCACAGGTGTTAAACACAGATATCCTGAACTCCATAACAGCTGAGCTTTAAAATGCATTAAATATTAACCTGAAGAGAAGTGAAAGGATTTCCCAGAACTGATTGAAACAGCCTCGGCTGTAACCTTGTGTAGGATCCAACCGCACAGGTATTATAGAAATGTATATGGATCCAAATATAGATAGCATTTTGGAAACTAGCTTTAAATGTATTTTACAATCTGCATTTACAGACTTTGATACATGCAAGTTGTTCAGTGATATAGCAGAGGTTATTAATCCTACATTGATATTTCTCAATTTCGTATTTCTGCATCAAGAATTTGTTGGCCTCAGTTTATGTCAGACAATTTATAAACAATTCTCTATTTAATGAACGGTCCACTTCATTTTTCCAGTCTTTGTTCATCCATTACCCTCACCGCCGAAGACGTTTCAAAGTAATTTTTTCATGCAACAACCCTACAACTGTCACCGTAAAGGGTTAGTGCTCATCAGCAATCCTGTTATTTAGATCCCCAAAATCTGTCTGAATCACCAAAGCACACACAATAAATAACTTCCAGATTAATCTCCTGGTGGCTCTCGGGATTACAGATGCCATTCTAGGTCATCGAACAAATGATATGCAACGAAGATATAAACCAATCCCCTTCGGAAGACGGATTCTTCGTCTCTTTGGTCCAGCTCTCACTAAGACAGCTGGGCTTTGCCGTTTCAGATGGCAAACGGTTGTTCACATGACTGAAATGTCACATGGGGATGGAAATCTACCTAGGAAGGGAGGACAAATTAGAATGGGGGACCCCAACCTTTTTGAGGCGGTGGGTCCCTTTGGAATTCTGACACAGAGGGCGTTTTCGCACTCACCTTCAGCCGGCGCGACCCCCCTCTTCACCGCGCAGGATCTGCGCGGATTTCGCACTAAACGCCGCGGAGCAGCCAGAAGAGCCGGAAACTCCCGGTGCTTTTGCGGCGCAAACCGAAACCGCCAAAAAGCAGTTTGGCGTTTGCGCCGCAAAAGCGCCGGGAGTTTCCGGCTCTTCCGGCTGCTCTGCGGCGTTTAGTGCGAAATCCGCGCAGATCCTGCGCGGTGAAGAGAGGGGTTGCTCCGGCTGAAGGTGAGTGCGAAAACGCCCAGAGTGGTGGGCTAAACCACAAAATGGCTGCCACAGCTTACCTTCAGTCATACAGCAAACATCCTTGTGCAGTGGGAGCCGCTGCTGCCAAATTAAGATTTTTAAAAATCCTCACAGCCAATCGAATCTCCATCAAAAGCCCTGCTTGGCAAAAACCTCACCTGGTCCAACCTGCTTTCTAAAAACACTTGGTGGACACCGGTGCTCCCCCAGGTACCACGTTGGAGAACCCCTGGGCTAGACCATAATTTCAGATCATACCCAGAATTAAACTTTGTTAGTCTTAAAGGTGCCACTGGACTCAAACTTTGTTCAGGTGTTCTGTGGGTCGCAAAGAGGGTACTTCAAAAGGCACTTGGTACACATTTTAAAGATTCACAGAGAAAAGCATTGTGTAATCTGAATAACTGGCTTGTGTGATTCTGTAATATCATGGGTTGTATAAGGTCTATAAAGATGGCATTCTTTTACGTCATTTCCAGATGAAATGCTCCGAAGGAAGCCAAGAAAAATTTATTTGATACCTCAGACGAATCTGTCCTGATGTCTGTCTGCACATTTCAGCCTCAATGAGGAGGAAGTCCAGTGCTGTGTCAGAACAGCTCCCCATGTAGAAGGTAAACAACTGAATATCTCACGCCATGTTTCTTAGACCGTAAACAACGGAACAGAAAACATGCCG
The DNA here is from genome assembly GCF_032191835.1 of Heteronotia binoei. Taxonomy (NCBI): domain Eukaryota; kingdom Metazoa; phylum Chordata; class Lepidosauria; order Squamata; family Gekkonidae; genus Heteronotia; species Heteronotia binoei. The sequence goes on from NC_083238.1 coordinate 59,381,092, forward strand.
GTTTTCATAATACCCAACCTGTCCTTTGTGGTGGGATCTCGTGTGCACCCAATGATGGGAACAAATTATAGAACGTTAGCATTCCCACATCAATGAAAAGACAGAATGGACATCTTACCTCACATTCCTCTAATCCAGCGGTCCCCAACCTTTTTGGCACCAGGGTCCCGGTTTTGTAGAAGACGATTTTCCCATGGACCGGGGGGATGGTTTCTGGATGATATAATTCTGCACTTTATTTATATTAGTTTGGTGCAGTGGTTAAGTGCACGGATTCTTATCTGGGAGAACCAGGTTTGATTTCCCGCTCCTCCACTTGCAGCTGCTGGAATGGCCTGGTGTCAGCCATAGCTCTTGCAGAGCTGTCCTTGAAAGGGCAGCTTCTAGGAGAGCTCTCACAGCCCCAACCACCACTCAGGGTGTCTGCTGTGGGGAAGGAAGGTAAAAGAGATTATGAGCTGCTCTGAGACTCTGAGATTCAGAGTGGAGGCCAGGATATAAATCCAATGTCGTCTTCTTATTATTAATATTACTACATTGTAATATATAATGAAATAATTATACAACTCATGGCCCAGTTGCTAACAGGCCACAGACTGGTACCAGTCCATGGCCTGGGGATTGGGAACCCCTGCTCTAATCAGTCTGGTCTATGTTAGAGCAAGGTTCAGAACTGCCTCTCTCAATATGCCCCCAGCAGAGCGTTATGCTCAGGTACAAAAATATCTCCTGGTGGTCCTTGTCCCGAGAGAGATCTGGCTGATGTAGCCAATCCTCCTGGAGCTTCCAGTAGGCACCGTAAGAAGAGCCCTGTAAGCTCTTGGAGGATTGGCTACATCAGGGGGGGTGTGGTCTAATATGCAAAGGCGTTCCTGCTACAAAAAAAAGCCCTGCCCAGCCCCCTTATCTACTTCAGAAGTTGGGGAGTGGTGATACTTTACTTTCACCATCTGGATTATTTTAAATTAGAAACTGTTTTTAATTGTATGTTGGCATTGGCAACTGCAATGACAACGGGCGCCTCCTGCTAGAATTCTGCATGGAGCACCAGCTCACCATCACCAACACTATCTTCCAGCAGAAGAACAGTCTGAAGACAACCTGGATGCACCCACGGTCCAAGCATTGGCACCTTATCGACTACATTCTGGTGCGCCAGAGAGACCTTCGAGATGTCTTACACACCCGAGTAATGCCCAGCGCAAAATGTCATACGGATCATCGTCTTGTACGCTGCAATCTCCGTCTTCACTTTAAACCCACACCCAGGAGAGGAGGTATCCCTCGGAGGAAGTTTCAGGTTGGCAGCCTCCAGTCAGCCGAAGTTAAAGCTGCCTTCCAGGCAAAACTCCAGTCAAGAATTGAGGACCTCAGTTGCCCCACAGACCCTTCTCCAGAAGCACTCTGGGAACACCTAAAAACTACCGTCCTGCAGATCTCTGAAGAAGTCCTCGGGTTCTCCACAAGGAAGAACAAGGACTGGTTTGATGAGAACAATCAAGAGATCCAAGAATTACTGGCAAAAAAGAGATCTGCCTACCAAGCACATCTTGCTCAGCCCTCCTGTCCTGGGAAAAAAGCAACCTTTCGCGCTGCATGTAGCAACCTCCAGCGCAAGCTTCGAGACATTCAGAACGAGTGGTGGACCAAGCTTGCAGAGAGAACCCAGCTGTGTGCAGACACTGGTGATTTAAGAGGGTTCTACGAAGCCCTGAAGGCAGTATATGGTCCATCATATCAGGCTCAGAGTCCCTTGCATAGTGCAGACGGCCAAGTGCTCCTCACAGACAAGGCATCCATACTGAACCGGTGGTCGGAGTATTTTCAGGTTCTCTTCAGTGCCAACCGCGTAGTTCAAGATTCAGCAATCCACCTCACCCCACTTCAACCGGTGAAAACAGAGTTGGATGAGATCCCCACCCTAGAAGAGACTGTTAAAGCCATCAAGCAACTGAAAAGTGGCAAGGCAGCAGGAGTTGATGGAATTCCACCAGAGATCTGGAAGCATGGGGGCACAGTACTACATAGCTCACTTCACAAAGTACTTGTCACCTGCTGGGAACAAGGCAAATTACCACAGGACTTTCGCGATGCAATCATCATCACCCTAAACAAGAACAAAGGGGAAAAGTCAGACTGCTCCAACTACCGGGGGATAACCCTGCTCTCCATCGCAGGCAAAATCCTTGCCAGAATACTCCTGAACAGACTGGTGCCTACCATTGCAGAAGAACTCCTCCCAGAGAGCCAGTGCGGCTTCAGAGCTAACAGGAGCACCACCGACATGGTATTTGTTCTCAGGCAGCTCCAAGAGAAATGCAGGGAACAGAACAAGGGTCTGTATGTGACTTTTGTCGACCTTACCAAAGCTTTCGATACCGTTAGCAGGAAAGGCCTGTGGCAAATCTTGGAACGTTTAGGATGTCCCCCAAGGTTCCTCAGCATGATCATCCAGCTACACGAAGACCAGCGAGGCCAAGTCAGACACTGCAACGACCTCTCGGAGCCCTTCCCAATAGGCACAGGTGTAAAGCAAGGCTGCGTTCTCGCGCCAACTCTCTTTACGATCTTCTTTAGCATGATGCTTCAAAGAGCCGCAGTAGATCTAGATGAGGACGATGGTGTCTACATCCGCTATCGCACCGATGGCAGCCTGTTCAACCTGAGGCGACTAAAGGCACACTCCAAGACAATGGAAAAACTCATCCGAGAGCTACTGTTTGCTGATGATGCTGCACTCGTCTCCCACTCGGTATCAGCTCTGCAGCATATGACGTCCTGCTTTGCAGAGGCTGCCAAGCTATTCGGCCTAGAAGTTAGTCTGAAGAAGACAGAAGTTCTCCACCAGCCTGCACCCCAAGAAGATTATCACCCTCCCTGCATCACTGTCGGTGAATCAGTTCTGAAGACAGTCCAGCAGTTCAGCTACCTGGGGTGCATCATCTCCTCAGATGCCAAGATCGACAAGGAGATTGACAACAGGCTGGCAAAGGCAAACCGTGCATTTGGCCGACTGCACAAAAGAGTGTGGAGCAACAAGCATCTGAAAAAAGGCACAAAGATCAATGTTTACAAAGCGGTTGTGATGACAACCCTCATCTATGGCTCCGAATCGTGGGTTTTATACCGTCATCACCTGCGACTCCTTGAGCGCTTTCATCAGCGCTGCCTTCGCACCATCCTCAACATCCACTGGAGTGACTTTGTGACCAACACTGAAGTCCTCAAGCGGGCAGAGGTTACCAGCATCGAGGCACTGCTGTTGAAGACGCAGCTGCGCTGGGCAGGGCATATTTCTAGGATGGAAAACCACCGCCTTCCCAAGATTGCCCTGTATGGCGAACTCTCCACCGGCCATCGAAATAGAGGGGCACCAAAGAAGAGGTACAAGGACTCCTTGAAGAAATCCCTTAGCACCTGTCACATCAACCATCACCAGTGGTCTGACCTAGCCTCAGATCGCAAAGCATGGAGGCACACCATCCACCAGGCTGTCTCTTCCTTTGAGAACACACGCATAGCTGGTCTTGAGGACAAAAGGAGATTGAGGAAGAATCGCACTGCTACAGGACCAACCCTAAATCAGACTTTTCCCTGCAGCCGCTGTGGCCGGACCTGCCTGTCCCACATTGGTCTTGTCAGCCACCAGCGAGCCTGCAGCAAACGTGGACTATTGCACCCTTCTTAAATCTTCGTTCGCGAAGCCAAACCGAGATAATTGAACATAAGAACATAAGAGAAGCCATGTTGGATCAGGCCAACGGCCCATCCAGTCCAACACTCTGTGTCACACAGTGGCAAAAAAAAATTATATATACACACACACTGTGGCTAATAGCCACTGATGGACCTGTGCTCCATATTTTTATCTAAACCCCTCTTGAAGGTGGCTATACTTGTGGCCGCCACCACCTCCTGTGGCAGTGAATTCCACATGTTAATCACCCTTTGGGTGAAGAAGTACTTCCTTTTATCCGTTTTAACCTGTCTGCTCAGCAATTTCATCGAATGCCCAAGAGTCCTTGTATTGTGAGAAAGGGAGAAAAGTACTTCTTTCTCTACTTTCTCCATTCCATGCATTATCTTGTAAACCTCTATCATGTCTGATGAAGTGTGCTTAAGAGCACACGAAAGCTTACATTCTAAATAAAAACTGGTTGGTCTTAAAGGTGCCATTTGACTCCTGCTTTGTTCACCCTGTAAAAAGTCTGCCATGAAAGAATCGCGATGCAATGTCACCCCAAAGTTGGAAACGACTGGTGCTTGCACAGGGGACTACCTTTACCTTTACAATCACTACTGCAGGGAAAAGAGATCCCCCAATTATTCCAGCGATCTCTTTCACGCTGCAGTACATCAAATATACTGCAGGCCACCCTCACCTGCACAGCCCAGGCAAGCCTGATCTCGCCAGATCTTGGAAGATAAGCAGGGCCAACTCTGGCAAGCCCTTGGATGGGAGACCTCCTTGAAATACCAGCAGTCAGGAGGACAAGGGAAGGCTTTATTCAGCCACCGCTCTGAATATTCTCCACGCCCCCAGTAGGGGTTGATAGCCAGAGGTTGCCGTGACTTCCAGGTATATGTACATATAAATTACACACACACACACCACAGGCCTATCCACTATCATGTCTATGCTTACTGGTAATTCTGTATTCATATTGTGGTAAGGGCTTTTTTTGTATCAGGAACTCCTTTGCATATTAGGCCACACACCCCTGATGTAGCCAATCCTCCAAGAGCTTAGAGGGCTCATTACAAGGCCTACTGTAAGCACTAGGAGGATTGGCTACAACAGGGGTGTGTGGCCTAATATGCAAAGGAGCTCCTGCTACAAAAAAAGCCATGGTGGTAACAATAGTAGAAGAACAAAGTTTGAGCCCAGTGGCCCCTGTAAGACCAACAAAGCTTAATTCTCAGTATAGGCCTTCACTGCTACTGTCAGCTAAACTTCTCTATAGGATGCAAGGATTGACTTACTTCGTTTTACACACTGCGGATAAAACCCCAGCAGGCAGGGACAGCAGAACGAGTCCAGACCTCAGTTCTCCGATAAACCACTGAACTTGCAGTTCACAAGGGCAGCTCTCCAGAGGATCGTGACCCAGCTGGTGGGGCTCTGACCCACAGGCTGAAGCAGGGGTCATTTTGTCGAAAAAGAGGTGCCGGAGCTCATTGGTACAACTCATTTGCATAAGCCACACACCCCTGACATCACCGGAAGGCGTGATAATTAGATCAGCTCAGCATCTACTTTAAAATGCTTTTTGAATTATAACCATCGTCATAAAACCTTACTTCCATCATACTTTTTAAATTACTTCTGCCTATGTGGCCTCCTTGGAATGATGAAGATTTCCACCTGCTTTTTATGTTTTGGTTATTTTCCCATTTGTATGTGTGTGTGTGTGGGGGGGGGTTTTTGAAATATTAGAAAGTTTGTCAAACCTTAAAAGCAGGCCTCGGATTCAGCAGGAGCTCACCAGAGCGCCGCTCCTGAACCTTTCTGAGGGTTCCCCTTCCTCCTCCCCACCTTGTCTACTGAATAGAAGGTGCAGCTGCATAACAATCCCTGGATGAGCTCCACCACCTATTTTTCTACAAAGCACCCCCTGCTCAAGAGTTTAGCAAAATTCTCACAGGGGGGGTTGAATAATGGAGCCCAGAAGCAAGTATGGGGTGGGGTGGGGGGAGGGCGGACCATGAGTTCCTGCCCCAAATGCTGATCTGGTAAGTGCAGTTGGGACTGATATGCGTAGCTCTGACAAGGTGAAAAGTGTGGGGGTGGGGGTGGGGCTGAGTGGGTCTTCGATCAATGCCATTTTGTTCAACATCTGGTGGTAGTTGTGTTTTTAATTTGTGGTAACAAATTTTCCCAACAGATTTCCTGGTCTGCACTAAGACCACATTTACCAATGAGGTTTTCCCATCCATCAAAAAAAAAAATCTCTTAACAAGAATGGCTATAATTAGCTTCCCCCTGATAATTGCTACACTGAAAGCACAGAAAGCGTGAGTATAAGAGTCTCGCAAATGATAGTTCAGGGGGTGTTCACACATCTACCAGTCAGCCTTTTCTTCCCTGCAGCCACAAGAATTCAAAAACGGTTATGGCAGAATTGTTCTTCTGTAGACATAATGTGTGTATTTATCAATGCAAAGTACATTGACCATTCAGCCATGATGCTTCGTATCAACACAGCTATCCACCTGAATTTACACTAGGTGTATTTAGAATACAGTTGCCAACTCCAGCCTGGGAAATCCCTGGAAATGTGGGGGTCATGCCTATTGTGGGTGGGGATTTGGGGAGGGATTTCATCTAGAACAGGGATGGCCGAACTTGCTTAATGTAAGAGCTTCATAGAATAAACACCATATGTTTGAGAGCCACAAGACATGAATGTCAAATGTTTTTGAGAGGAAGGAAGGAAGGAAGGAAGGAAGGAAGGAAGGAAGGAAGGAAGGAAGGAAGGAAGGAAGGAAGGAAGGAAGGAAGGAAGGAAGGAAGGAAGGAAGGAAGGAAGGAAGGAACGAACTTTAAATGCATTCTCCAAGCTGCCAATTGAACATAAGAACATAAGAGAAGCCATGTTGGATCAAGCCAATGGCCCATCCAGTCCAACACTCTGTGTCACACAGTGGCCAATATATGTGTGTGTGTGTATGTATATATATACACACACACACACATACACACATACACACACACACACACACACACACATATATATATATATATATATATATATATATATATATATATATATATATATATATATATATATATATATATATATATATATATATATATATATATATATGTCAAATCAGGTATGGTACCAAATCGGGTCCACCCTATTCTATGGGCTCATAAGACAGAATGGGCTCATAAGGGGGCGTCATTTTTTAATTTTGTCCCCCCTCAAAAAACTTTTCCCATCCATCAAAATGTGATTTATAGAGACAAATGCCTTCTCCAAGCTGGCTGATGGGGTGTTGGGGCTTTGAGAGCCACACAATATGTGTGAAAGAGCCACATGTGGCCACCCCTGACCTAGAATCTGCAGTATACCATAGAGTTCACCCTCTGAAGTTGCCATTTGCTCCGGGAAACTGACCTTATCAACGAGCTAAGCAAGTGATGCAGTTTTTAGCCTTAAAACATCTCTTTCCGGCATTGTGTAGTTGAAACTACCCATTTTCATTTTCTCCCCTTTTCTACATTGCTCCACGCTAGAACACTTTTATGACAGAACCAAAGTGACATCAGTTTCAGTAAGATCAAGTGACTCAGATGTATGAATTTCAGACTAAAAATTTCCCCCCAGGAAAAAGGTTATTTTTATAAAAAGTCAGCTCTAACAATTAATTCCAAAAAGAAAGAAAAAAGAACCAAGAAGCAGCACTCGACCCACACAGTGAAGTTGGCATAAAACGGTGATACTAATAAAAAGAAGATGATATTGGATTTATACCCCTCCCTTCACTTGGAATCTCAGAGCAGCTTACAATCTCCTTCCCTTCCTCTCCCCACAACAGACACCCTGAGAGAGCTCTTGAGAGAACTGCTCTTTCAAGAACTGAGACTGATCCAAGGTTACCCAGCAGCTACATGTGGAGGAGTGGGGGATTAAACCCGGTTCTCCCAGATTAGAGTCCGTGCACTTAACTACTACACTAAACTGGCTCTCTAAAACAGGTTCATGTTCCTATTTGCCTTCTTCTTTCCACTTATACAGCAAACAAAACCACCTCATCTGTAGTAGCTATTTAACTTGCTTCACAGTTATCAGTACCTCCTGTGTCATAACAGCAAGATTCAAGTCCTCAGACTCTAAGAAGATTTTTCAGGATATGAACTTTTAAGAGTCAACACTCTCATCATATCTGAGGATTCAAAATTCATACTCTAAGCACTCCTGGATTCAAACTGAGCCTATCTATTGCAGACCGACATCATGGCTATACTCTGAAACTATCTCCTCAAGACATCTGAGGCAAATTGCAGTATTCAAGATTCACAGTAAATAGCACAGTTCCCTTAGTGTTATCTCCCAATGTGTCATGTACTCCAAGTTCCCGCTTGCCAGACCTTGTAACTATTTATTTTATTTTAACTTCTATCCCGCCCAATCCCACAACTGGGCTCAGGGCAGCTCACAACGAGGTCAAATCACAACAAAATCAGTAAAACCCAGCAATCAAACAAGTAAAACAATTTAAAATAAGATGGCACAAGAATACTAAAACTGTACAAACAAGTACAAGCCGACACGACGAAGGCAAGTGGAATACTGCATACATACCATGCAAAAAGCCGGCCTGTAGTCACAGTTTGTTTCAAAGTTTCTGCCTTTTCAGGATGCTGTGTTAAAATATTGCCCATTGTAGGTTATTTTTCAGGGTTTCACTTCTACCATAAGCAGCGTTTCCACTAAGCTGAGTTAGTGTGAGCTAGGTCACAGTTTTTCAGTCTCTGGCTCACGCATTTTTGTCTTAGCTCAGGAAAAACGAATGTATGCAGCAGTTCACAACTTTAATGCCAGCAGCTCACAAAGTAGAATTTTTGCTCACAAAACTCCACAGCTTAGAGGGAGCACTGACCACAAGGCCTCTGGAAGTCTCTGAATGGGTGGATTGGGATCCACGTCAGTCTGTGAGCATGAACAGAAAGACAATGTATAGCTCTCACCTGCCATTTTATACAACACAGCTGCTCAGGTATGTTATGAATATCTGAAAGCACAATAAAAGCCAATTCCATTTTTTCTGGTCAGGGCTGGCCCTAGGACCTGCAGTGCCGCTGCCCCCCCCCCCACTCTCCTGGGGTGGGAAGAGAAGGAGGCCGGCAGAAGCGGCAGAGAGGGGGAAGAAGGAATTCAGGGAAGGAGGGGAAGAGATTTTTTTTAACAAAAAGGTGGGGGCACCTAATTCGGCGCGCCTCCAGGGCCGGCGCCCTAGGCAACCGCTTAGTTTGCCTAGTGGAAGAGTCGGTCCTGTTTCTGGTATATCTAACTTGTTTTCTCGCCTTTTAAATCAGTGCCAGGCAAGCCGTTGCACACAGTAAAGGAAATAGGCCCTCTGGCGGGTGTTGAAGAGCCTTCGACAATGTGTAATATCACAGGGGAGGGCTTGCGAAATGTTCCCGGTTGTGGGTTGTTATGTCACAAGAGGGTCCCTGGTCTTCTTCTGTGAAATGTTGGAGAGAGTGACTTCAGAAAAGCATATAATCACCATTACAAATACCTTTGCAAGGAGTGCTGATTACAACACAGGACATGTGGAGGGGTGCCGGCAAATGAACTTCCACCAGTGGTTGTTCCACTGATGTCCAAAATGATGACTAGGTATTCCCACAATAGTAAAATCTGCAGGCTGTACTATTCCTAAAAGTCTATTCAGATTCGCTAAGCTCTGGGTGCTAAGACAACCCAAAAATACTGTGGAAAATTAACGAAGTGTCATGCACTAAAAATTACTACTATTGAACCTAATTCCAAAACTCTCTTAAAAGTGAAATGGTCCAAAGTTAGAATACATATCCCAATATTATATATATTTCATAATTATCACAATAAACTTTAACAATCAAACATAAGTTATAACAACCAAAGTCTCACTTCATTCAGTCTCATGTAAGCATGTCAGTTTCTGACTTCAGTAGCTTATTTAGGACTTCAGTATCTTCACCTACAGAAGAAGGAGTGAGCAGGTGAAGATACTGAGGTCATAAGTAAGTGTGCCTGATCTTTAACATCCATCCCTCTCTGTTTGCTGTCAAAATTACTACATTTTCAGTTGTATTTCCAGACCACGTAAAATTGTCATCCCAGCAACGGAGTTGTTTTGTGTTGATGGTGTCTACCACCCATTGTGGGATGAAATCCTCGCTTGGCACTATTCTTAAATTATGCAGCTTTCTCCTGCTGAGGAGAGTAAATCATTCATAAGTCTGCATTAGTGAGCAAGAAATAAATTATTGGTAACAGCGTGTTCAGAGGCCGCTGTGCAGTAGGTATGAAATGTTCTGCAGAACGCTAGCATGGCCATATATATTGTTTCTGTTTAAATAATGTATAAATAGGGAGGGGCAGGCATATAGCTCAGGTTTGTCTGGGATAAACAAACGGAATTTGTGTCAAGAAAGCACATCCTCATTTATACTTCCAGGTTATGATTTCTGCATTAATGATGGAACTAGAACATACATAACTAAGCCAATGAAGGAAAGGAAAGGTCCCCTGTGCAAGCACCAGTCGTTTCAGACTCTAGGGTGACGTTGCTTTCACAACGTTTTCACGGCAGACTTTTTACGGGGTGGTTTGCCATTGCCTTCCCCAGTCATCTACACTTTCCCCCCAGCAAGCTGGGGACTCATCTGACCCACCTCGGAAGGATGGAAGGCTGAGTCAACCTGGAACCGGCTCCCTGAAAACACAGCTTCCACCGAGGATTGAACTTAGGTCATGAGCAGAGCTTAGGACTGCAGTACTACAGCTTTAACACTCTGCGCCACGGGGCTCTTCAAGCTAATGAGCATACATATAAATTTTGGCTCTCACACGAAGGCAGCTCAGAATGTGATACATGATACCGCTGCAGAAGATTACAGATTAGTGGTTTGGAAATATTAATTACTTAATTAATTTATACCCTGCCTTTCTCCCCAATGGGGATCCAAAATGGTTTAGACCATCCTCCTCGTCTTCATTTTATCCTCACAACAACCCTGTGAGGTAAGTTAGGCTGAGGGGGCAACAGTGGGAGGGTGTCTGGTCTCCTGGCCCCACTGGTGGACCTCCTCATGGCACCTGTTTTTTTTGGTCACTGTGTGACACAGAGTGGTGGACTGGATGGGCCATTGGCCTGATCCTACAGGGCTTCTCTTACGTACTTATGTCTGGGACAGTGATGATCTGTATTCTTGGCGCTTGGGGGGGGGGCAAAAGTGGTAGGACATCTGGAGTTCTGACCCCACTGATGGACCTCTTAATGGCCCCTGGGTTTTGGCCACTGTATGACACAGAGTGTTGCATTGGACGGACCACCAATCTGATCCAAAATGGCTTCTCTTATGTTCTTATATCTGGGGCAGTGATGCTCCATATCCTTGGTACTTGGGGAGCAAGAGTGGGAGGGCTTCTGGAGTTCTGGCTACACTGGTGGACCTCCTGATGGCACCTGGGTTTTGGCCACTGTGTGTCAGAGTGTTGGACTTGATGGGCCATTGGCCTGATCCAACATGGCTTCTCGTATGTTCTTATGTCTGGGGCACTGATGCTCTGTAGTCTTTGTGTTGGGGGGGGGCAACAGTGGGAGGGCTTCTAGTGTCCTGGTCCCAGTGATGGACCTTCTGATGGCACCTGATTTTTGGCCACTGTGTGTCAGACTGGATGGGCCACTGGCCTGATCCAACATGGCTTCTCGTTATGTTCTTATGAGAATGGGATTGGTCCAAGGTCACCCAGAGGGCTTCCATGGCATAAGCAGCAATTTGAATCTGGGTCCCCAGAAAATAAAAATATGTAAAATAAAATATGGAATAAATTTAGCCAAGAGACCAGTGGGATGGCTCTCCAGGCTGGCCACCATAGTGAAAGAGGTCAAAAGAAACAGGTTGCACAGGTCCTGAATTCTACCATGAGGAATGTTTATTATTTACATTATAGTCTGCCTTTCTCACTATGGCTCAAGGTAGATGAATTTACTCAGCGGGCCCAGGTTTCAAGCTGCTAGACCTCAATGAGGTCACATTGCAAGCTTTACTGTACCTAGAGTTGCCTGTTCCAGGTTAGGATATTCCTGAAGACATAGCGGTAGAGGCTAGGAAGGAAGGCTTTAAGGGGAGACCTCAGCAGAGGGAGGGGGTGGTGAACAAGCCATTCCCTCTTTGGGGTACACATCCAGAAAACTGTTGCTATTATGCAAAACTGTAATTTCATGCTTACAAGATACTTTGGGAGCCAAGGTTTAGACTAAGAAGAGAACTAGAGCAGCATAGATTTCATAAAACATTTGAGAGAATGGAGCATAACTGAACAATCTGGGAGGTACCACAAGGGAAGAAACTCCATCCAGGGTTGCAACTTGCCCATGGCTGTTCATATTTCAGGAGCTCTATCCAAGAGAAGCAGGAAACTTATTATGAAACAGTTTTAGGGAGGAGACTGACCTCCTGCAACCTTACACAGTTACTCCAGTAATTGGAGCCCATTCTGCATCAACAGGACCAATTTTGCATAAGACTATATCTGCAGCCATTTTCTCCAGGGGAACTAATCTTCGTAGTTGGGAGATCAGTTGTAATTCTGAAAGAACTCCAGGGTCCCATCTGGCAACCCTTAGTGTACCGCTACCTTTATTCCACACAAAAATCATTCCTAGCCTCCTCTTCTCGTTCACTGAATGAGGGGGAAAGGTTGCAGACAAACCAGAAAGAAACAGAACTGGTGGTGCCTGAAGGTTGCCTAGAATTACAACTGACCTCCAGACAGCATGGATTAATTCTTCTGGAGAAAACTGCCGTATCGAAGGTGGACTCAGGCATTAGACCCCCCTGGAGGCTGGCAACCCTACAAATCAGGTCTCCAGTTCTGAATCATAACTCTCAGGGATTTTTTTTTGTAGAAAAAGCCCAGCAGGAATTCATTTGCATATTAGGCCATACACCCCGACACCAAGCCAGCTGGAACTGCGTTCCTGCGCATTCCTGCTCAAAAAAAGCCCTGATGATTCTTGCCCCCTATTTAGATCTGAAGCTATCTCAGTTCTTTTGTTCATAGCAAAATCAACTATAGCTTCACGCTGGAAAGTCAAAGCTCCCCCAGATTTATCACTACGGCGCAAACGAGTTATGGGACACGTATATTATGGCCAAACTCTCTTGACAATTTATCATTTTTTATTTCTCAAAAATTTTCATCCGATTTTGAGGCAATCTGGTTCCTCATTATGGAATATTTATCAAAATATGGTGATATGCCTGATTTGCTTGATACACTCTGTTTCTGGTAAACGTACCAGATTTTAAATTCCTTACGACTATATTCTCTTTATTGAGGGAGTGTTTGAAACAATGAAATATTGAAAATTTCCAGTATATGCTTAAAACAGATATATCTTAGTTAAAATGCTATATTTTTTATTACTGTCTATTAATTTATAACTATAGTACTGTACTATATTATTTTATTTTGTTACGTTTATGATGTGAAAATAAAATAAAAAGCCCTGATAATTCTCCCCAAAGGCCTACGTTTCTACTATACTAACAGCCCAGTACGATACACGTTTATCCAAAAGGTTGCTGGGATTTATTTCCAAGTGAGCTTGCAGAGGATTGCAGTTTCAGTGTTTCATGAATACGTTCCAAGGTTTCAAGCTACACCATTTTATTCATTCCAGCAGCATACAAGGTCAAACTGAGGAACCACTTTGCTCATTGTTAAGCACCAAATGCATTTTCATTAGTATTAATTACAATTCCAAGGTGCAGAAGGTTTAACAGAACACCCTTCAAAAAGATGGCACACTTAAGAAGAGTCTGCCAGTAACCTTGTAAATTAGACATTTGATCAATTGTCACAAAAATCCACCCCTCCACAGTTAGCAAGTGCCATCCTACATCATTACAATATTTATTTTTCCATTCACGGTAATCAAAATAAAACATTCCATTCCAAAAGGCTATGTAAAGCCAGCCAGCCCCTTATTTACTTATGAGATAGTTTAGTCTGAATTACCAGCACAAAATAAGGACACATATTTAAGAGCTGGTGTGCTTGTTTAAACACCACACACCGAATATCAATATTTTGTAAGAGTGTAATTTGGAAAGAATCAGAACTAAGCTGCTACGTCAAGACTCTAATTCATATACGATTGGTTTCAAAAGCATGTCTCTCTGTTTTAAAAAATGGAAGAAACTAAAGGATTAGTCAGAGTTTTCACTAATCCTTAAACAACCGGTCCCCAAATCTTTTCATACTGAGAGAATAAAATTGCCTTGACATTATCAGCAGTGTGACCGGGCGGGGCAGGAGATGCGCCTGTCGAGATTAAAAGGAGCGTCCAAAACACCTTGCTTTTCCAAAATTCCTTGACCACAGAGAGTCAGTGTGGTGTAGTGGTTAAGTATGCAGACTCTTATCTGGGAGAACCAAGTTTAATTCCCCATTCCTCCACATGCATCTGTTGGAATGGGTTAGCCATAGCTAGCACAACGCCACATATGAGGGCTGCCGTGCGGAGAGAAATGTCTTGACTTAAGATCACGCATCACCCTGACCCGGTTGGCCCAGGCTAACCCAATCTCATAAATTCTCAGAAACTCAGCAGGCTCAGCCCCTGGTTTAGCACTCAGATAGAAAACCATTAAGGGAGTCTAGGGTCACTACACAAAGGCAGGCAATAGCCCGGCCTTAAAAACCTCATGCGCCCTTTAGAACTGTTGTGTCCTCTTTTGAAGGACAAACCTGGCCACTGCTCTACGCTGACTCTCAAATGTATCCCATTTCCCTAACCATACTTTCTGAAAGCCCCCAAACTCTTTCCCAGAATGTCAGTAAAGAAACAGCAGAGCAAATCTCTTGGCTCAGAGACCGTATTCATTCCTCGGATGGTTTGCAAATACTTTTGTCAAGGGTTTGGAGTATAGGTAGGGTTGCCAATCCCCAGGTGGGGGCAGGGGATTTCCCCCCTCCCCGTTTGGAGGCCCTCCCCCCGATTCAGGGTCATCAGAAAGCGGGGGGAGGGAAATGTCTGCTGGGCACTCCCTATGGAGACCAATTCAAATGGAGAATTGATCTGTGGGTATCTGGGGCTCTTGGGGGGGCTGTTTTTTGAGGGAGAGGCACCAGATTTGCAGCATAGCATCTGATGCCTCTCCTCAAAACACCCTCCAACTTTCAAAAGAATTGGACCAGGGGTCCAATTCTATGAGCTCCCAAATAAGGCGCCTCTAGCCATTATTTCCAGTGGAGGGAAGGCATTTAAAAGGTGGGTCCGTTTAAATGTGATGGCCAGAACTCCCCTTTGAGTTCAGTTATGCTTGCCACAACCTTGCTTCTGGCTTCACCCTCAAAGTCCCCAGATATTTCTTGAATTGGACCTCACAACCTTAAGTATAGGTGCTTGCTTTCCAACAAGCTGCTTCCATCCAAAAACAACAACGTTGTTGTGCGTGGAGCACAAGGATACGGTTTTTCCAGGAAAATATTGTGATTTTTTAAAAAATAATCAAAATGATGTTTGCAAAGTTTAAATAATGTTCACAGAAAAAGACAAATGCACCTGAATCATCTACATATACAGCCATTAAGTTCCAGATGTGGGTGGCAAATTTCGGCCAACAGATCTTGAGGCTGATCAGAGAAGGGAGCAGGAGAAAAATTAAAATAAGACCTCATCTACTTACAAGAAGTTCTTACCATAGAGTTTTGGGCAATTCCTAGAGCTTCCCAGAAGTCAAAAGGGTAGCCCAAGGAATTACTGGGAGCTCTATGGTAAGAATTTTCGGTTTTACCATAAAGTTTCCACTGACTTCCCAGAACCAACCTTTCTATTTACATGGAACTCTAGAAATCATCAGCAACTATACGGTAAGAACTTTCTGTACATAGCCAAAACCTTGTTTCTCTTTTTAAAATTTTCTCCTGGGATGTGGCCCCACCAAACCCTCTCACCAGTTGGGCATTTCCTGGCAACCTTATGAACAATGCACTGGAGTTTGTCTGTATTTCATATTCCAAATCTGGCTCACCAAACAAGATGGATTTATAGCTGAACAACCCTAATGTCCATACTTCCATATCGGGGTGGGGAAAAATATAGCACTGTGAAATTTTCACCACACACCCATCCTCGCTTATACCTTGGCACAAAGATGCATCCTGTACTGCTTTTAATTTTTACTATATTCTACCTAACGGCTATAACGTTAAATATCTACTAATTACATTTAATGTGCAAAGACCTGGAGAGGACCTCGTTTGGAAAATGACCGACACTGCCTTTAAAAAGTTAATTGTACGCAACAACGGAGGAGGTTTTCCTCTCTCTATAGCACATTGAATTATTTCCGTCTAGATGGTACATGAGAGGGAGGGTGCTATGGTATAGCCCAATCTTGTCATATCGTGAGAGCTAAGCAGGATACCTGGATGGGAGACCACCAAGGAAGACTCCGCAGAGGAAGGAAATGAAAAGCCACCTGCACTTCACCACTTGCCTTGAAAGCCCCTTTGCTGGGGTAAGGGCTTTTTTTGTAGCAGGAGTTCCTTTGCATATTAGGCCACACGTCCTCTGATGTAGTCAATCCTCTTGAAGTTTACAGTAGGCCCTGTATTGAGAGCCCTGTAAGCTCGGGGAGGATTGGCTACATCAGGGGGTGTGGCCTAATATGCAAAGGAGTTCCTGCTACAAAAAAAGCCCTGGCTGCGGTTGCCGTACACTGATTGAAACTTGAAAGGACATACATATGTACATGGTACATATCTGATTTGAAGGAAGGTGGACTCAAAAAGTTCACTTTATATAATAAACTCAGGGGGGGGGGGTTGAGCAGGAACACACAGGAATGCAGTTCCAGCTGGCTTGGCATCAGGGGGTGTGGACTAATATGCAAATGAGTTCCTGCTAGGCTTTTTCTACAAAATATGCCCCTGAATAAACTCCTGCTCTTCACTCCAAGTGATCTCTTCAGATATCTAAATCTATCTAGAGAAGATCAGCAGGGTCAGGGGACTATAAAAACATTCAGTGCTACTAAACTGCTAAGATGTTTTGAGACACCCCCCCATCCACCCAGAATTAAACAGTCATAGAGAAAGAGAGAGAACGATTCAGGCGGTAAGACATGTTGGTCTGAAGCAAGAGAACAAAGATTGAGTTCAGTGGCACCTTTAAGACCAACAGAGTTTTACTCAGGGTATAAGCTTTTCTGTGCATGCATACTTCTTCAGACACATGAAAGGTTATTTTTGTTGCTCAGTCGCACAGTCAAGTCCGACTCTTTGCGACCCCCTGGACAAAGACACGCCAGGCCCTCCTGACTTCCACCATCCTCCGAAGTCTGCTCAAATTCGTGTTTGTTACATCAGTAATGCTGCCCAGCCATCTCCTCTTTTGCCATCCCCTTCTTCTTTTGCCTTCTGTCTCCCAGCATCAGGATCTTCTCCATTGAGTGCTCCCTTCTCATTAGGTGGTCAAAGGATTTGAGCTTCAGCTTCAGCATCTGACCTTACAGGGAACAGTCTGGGTTGACTTCCCTTAGGACTGACTGATGTGATCTTCTAGCAGTCCAAGGGACTCTCAAGGGTCTTCTCCAGCACCACAGCTCGAAAGCATCTATTCATCTGCGCTCGGCCTTCCTTATGGTCCAGCTCTCACAGCCATACATTACTACTGGGAATACCATCGCTTTGACTATATGGACTTTTGTTGGCAGGACGAAGGTTATACCCAGAATAAAACTCTGTTGGTCTTAAAGGCTCCACCAGACTCAAACGTCTTTCAGACATTACATTTGGCACTATTATGAGAAGTGGCTATTTTAAAAATATCAAGCCAAAAGGTTACTGAAAGCAAAACATGACTGCAAAGTGACACGTTAGATTAAACGAGCAAGGAAAATTACTGTCGACTATATGCCGCGCAAACTATAAACAAGTAAAACAAAGTATCTGCCCAGTTTTAAAGACTCGGTTCCTGGAAAAAATCCAAGGGTTAAATTTTCCGCTTCCTACTCAAACAAAGGGCTTTCAAGGTCAACCAGAAAAACGGAGCCAACTGTTCTTATCTTAGTCACTCTCACTATATGGAGTGAGTGTTTTTGATCTGGCACCAGAGAATCATGCTGTCTCTAAAAAACCACAATATGCATTTCAACCGAGACAGCCTAAAGAGAGATACACCCAGGCTTTTTTTAGCGATGAGGTGGCAATGTAAGCATTACACACACAACCAATAAGTTAAGAAACTGGGCATATTTGTTGCAAACTTGGAAAAGCGGGGTTAGCAGAACAGATATAGGTTAAAAGGGAAAGTTCAACATGACAACGTGGTCTTTTAACATTATCCAGCTTTGAGGCAGCAAAGCGTGACAGCCAAAATTAGTTATTGCCTAAGTCTCTCAAAAA
Source organism: Heteronotia binoei (assembly GCF_032191835.1). Lineage (NCBI taxonomy): Eukaryota > Metazoa > Chordata > Lepidosauria > Squamata > Gekkonidae > Heteronotia > Heteronotia binoei. The sequence goes on from NC_083238.1 coordinate 59,399,235, forward strand.
AACCCTTCTCCCAATTCAGTCTGGCTTCTTTTTCAGTACACGGGAAATACCACGCCACAGTTCTTTCTTTCTCATCAACTTGTGCCTAAGAGATTTGAGCAGATGGGCTACAGCATGCCAAGTTATGGCGTGGAGTCAATAATTATGGGAAACCTATACGGTGGGGGGGTTTCCAACGGGCAAAGCAGCATGGCATCTCATTCACGTTTGTTTGATTTCACAAAGCAAGTTAGACAGTTAACCCATTTGTATTTCTTGCCACTGCAGAGAGATAACTCAAACTGGTGAAAGCAAGTTTTCCTTTTCACATACAAATGAGACTGCGTTATGATTTAATTTTGATTTTTTTTTATCTCCTGCAGAAATTTATAAATATGTCCAGATAAATTTAGATAATACTTTTAAATATATATAAATATATATATAATAAAATATAGAAGATATTGGATTTATATCCCACCCTCCATTCCGAATCTCAGAGACTCGGAGTGGTCACAATCTCCTTTCCCTTCCTCCCCCACAACAGTCACCCTGTGAGGTGGGTGGGGCTGAGAGGACTCTCACAGCAGCTGCCCTTTCAAGGACAACCTCTGCCAGAGCTATGGCTGACCCAAGGCCATGCTAGCAGGTGCAAGTGGAGGAGTGGGGAATAAAACCCAGTTCTCCCAGATAAGAGTCGCACACTTAACCACTACACCAAACTGGCTAGTAAAGGCAAAGGGAATCCCCTGTGCAAGCACCAGTCGTTTCCGACTCTGGGGTGATGTTGCTTTCACATTTTTACAGCAGACTTTTTTACACGGTGGTTTGCCATTGCCTTCCCCAGTCATCTACACTTCACCCCCAGCGAGCTGGGTACTCATTTGACCGACCTCAGAAGGATGGAAGGCTGAGTCAACCTTGAGCTGGATACCTGAACCCAGGTTCTGCCCGGATCAAGATCAGGTCATGAGCAGAGCTTGGTCTGCAGTTCTTCTATTACTAGAAAAAAAGTAGTATAGCAAAATTTGATAAGAAACCAATCATTAACTTTTAAGACAGTACCAGTGATTCCAAAGCATAGTAGACACAGTTCAATCAATGAGTTGGATCCTATCTATTTTCTCACTCCAGCTTGCCCTGTTCTCCTACTGGTTTCAGTCCCCCATCCCCACAGAGTTTTGTTCATGCAAGTCACCTGATTTCCATCTAGAGTTATCCAGGGGTCATTTCATAGAAAAAGAGGTGCTGGAGTTCATTAGCACAACTCATTTGCAAATTCCACACACGCACCAACATCATCAGAAGATGTACTAAACAAGAAAGTTTTTTCTTTTTCTTTAAGTTTTTATAAGTTGTAGATATAGTTTTCCTACCATATGTTACTAATAAAATTGTTTAATAAGTAGAAGATGTACTAAACTATATCAGCTCAGCATTTACCTTAGAACAAGAAGATGATGATGATACTGGATTTATATCTCGCCCTCCACTCCGAAGATTCTCAGAGTGGCTCACAATCTCCTTTACCTTCCTCCCTGTGAGGTGGGTGGGGCTGAGAGGACTCTCACAGCAGCTGCCCTTTCAAGGACAACCTCTGCCAGAGCTATGGCTGACCCAAGGCCATGCTAGCAGGTGCAAGTGGAGGAGTGGGGAATCAAACCCGGTTCTTCCAGATAAGAGTCCGTGCACTTAACCACTACACCAAACTGGTTCTCCATTAAATTGCTTCTTGAATTATAACTGTCATAATAAAACCTTTCTTCCATCATACTTTCAAAACTACTTTCTCCTATGCGGCCACAATGGCATGATGCAGATTTCCATCTGTCTGCTTTATATGTTTTGGTTATTTCCCCCTTTTTTGTAGAGGAAAATATTAGAAAGTCTGTCAAATCTTAGAGTTCAGACAAATTCTCAAAGGGGAGATGAACAATGGAGACTGGAAGCAAGTATATTTGGGAGGGAGGCAAGAAAGAAAGAGCAGGATAAAATTTAGAGGTTATGGAGCTCCTGCCCAGAATGAGACCTGGAGTTACTTACCACCCTCCAGGAGGTGGCTGGAGGTCTCCTGGGGTTACAAGTGATCCCTGGACGACAAAGGTCGGTTCCACCTGGAGAAAAATGACTGTTCTGGAAGGTAGACACTATGGCATTATACTCCAATGAAGTACCCCTCCAGGTAATCTCCAGGTAAATTTCCCAATCCTGAGCTAGCAATTCTATCTCCATCACGGCCTTTTTAGCAGCTAAAGGGGATCTCATCTTCTCCCTGGTAGAAAAACTGGTAGGATTCAACCCAGTATGTCCCCCTGATCCTACCCCTCCACAAAATCATGCCTTCCCAACACTAGGAAGCATTCAACATTAGGAACTTCCTGACAGTTAGAGCAGTTCCTCAGTGGAACAGGCTTCCTTGGGAGGTGGTGAGCTCTCTGTCTTTGGAGGTCTTCAAACAGAGGCTAGATGGCCATCTGACAGCAATGCTGATCCTGTGAATGTAGGGGGAGGTATCTGTGCATTCCCTGCACTGTGCAGGGGGTTGGATTAGATGACCCTGGGGTTCCCTTCCAACTCTTATTCTATGATTCTTACATCAATTACCAGAATTGCCTCTGGCAATCTGTGCTATCACCTGCAGTGTAAAAATCTGAAAACTATGCATGCATGTAAAATCCAGGGTGCACTAGTCCAAACTGCATGGAAAGCTTCTTGAACATAAATGTTTTAAAATGTTTTAAATTGTATTTTATTGCTTCAATTGCAATCACAGATGTTTGAACTGAGCTGATTGTTAGCCGCCCTGAGTCCGCTTGCAGAGAGGGCGGGATACAAATCGAAATAAATAAATAAATGGCGCAATGACCATGTTTCCCAGTCCCTCCCACAATGGATATTACATACACATAATGGATATTACATACATGTATTCAATCATTATTCTTGGGCATACAAGATCATCATAAATGGGACAAACATGAGCATGAGCAGTGTGGGAAGTAACTATTTTGGTCCACCTTGGATTGCAAGCTCTGGATTGGGAAATACCTGGATATTTGGGGGGTGGAGTCTTGGGAGGGCAGAGTTTGGGGAGGGGAGGGGCCTCAGAAGGGTATACCACCAGGTCAATTCCACACTAGACCTTTCATTCTGGTTCAGTCCCAAACCGATGTTCTACACTTGAAGCATGGAATCACAGAAACGCAACTCTATAAGCAGGGCCGACCCAACGCCCTGGGGTGCCCTAGGCAGACTTGCTGCCTGGCGCCCCCCCCCCTTGTGGCTTCGCGCCCCCTCCCCTCCCCGCCGCGCCCCCTCCTTCCCTTCTTCATGTGTCAGTTGCAATGCCGGAACCAGCTCAAAGAGACAAAACACACAGGCGCAAGCTGCAAAGCCAGCAAAGTTTACTTTTAGCCGGCGAGCAGGGGAAAGGGAGCGAGCGCGAGCAGAGCGCTGCCATTTTTAGCGGCGGCGGGCAGGCAAGCGGAGCACCGGGGGGCATGGCCAGGCAGGACGCCGCACCGGGGGGGGGGGGGTGGCAGCCAGGAGGGGGCTAGCAGCGGACGCGGCAGCGGGGGGGAGGATGGCAAGCTAAGTGCTTGCCTGCGGCACCAGGGGGGGCCAGAGCCCATTTTGTCACCCCCTGCCTCTCGGCGCCCTAGGCAACCGCCTAGTTTGCCTAGTGGGTGAGCCGGCCCTGTCTATGAGTTTCTGATTCTATTATTCTAGCGTAGAAAATCAGTTTGGGGACAGGGCTGGACCAGGATTAAAGGTAGGAGAGGAATTCTAGCAGCAGCCTCTTTGCATATTAGGATACACACCCCGTGATGTAGCCAATCCTCCGAGATCTTACAAAAAAGAGCCTTGTAAGCCCTCCGAGGATTGGCTACATCAGGGGGTGTGTGGCCTAATATGCAAAGAGGCTTCTGCTAGAATTCCACCCGATTAATGGTCTAGTGCGAAAAGAGCCCCAGAGTGTATAATGCTCCTTCATTTGACACAAGAGACATTCCAGACACAAATGCTACACGCTTTCTGTATGTGTGTGTGTAAATGTTTGTCTTCCTTTTAAAGAGACCCTTCAACTATGTAGTTTCTTACATCAGCAGATTTAGCTGATAAGCCCACACTTAATGATTTTCGGCACGCAAAATGAAAGCTCTCCTGTGCTCAACAAGAGACAAAAGTGCAACTCCATAACAACCCTTATTGGTGTGCACAAGGAAGACAAAGGATGAAATATACAAATGTGTGGGAAGAAAGGAGCAACCCTCATGAGCGAATCAAGAAGATGATATTGGATTTATATCCCACCCTATACTCTGAATCTTAGAGTCTCAGAGCAGTCACAATCTTCTTTAACTTCTCCCCCACAAAAGACACCCTGTGAGGTAGGTGAGCCTGAGAGAGCTCTCCCAGAAGCTGCCGTTTCAAGGACAGGGTCTCAGAGTGGCTCACAATCTCCTTTACCTTCCTCCCCCACACCAGACACCCTGTGAGGTGGATGGGGCTGAGAGAGCTCTCTCAGAAACTGCTCTTTCATGGACAGCTTTGCAAGAGTTATGGCTGACCCAAGGCCATTCCAGCAACTGCAAGTGGAGGAGTGGGAAATCAAACCCAGTTCTTCCAGATAAAGAGTCCACGCACTTAACCACTAACTGGCTCTCACAAAATAAAGGCAGCAGTGAGTGATCTTGGAAGCTGGATACGTTTTCTCAGCATGGAGAAAATCTTGCATCTCCAAAGATCACATTGCTATCCTCAGACTCCTTTTGCAAAGCCAGGAAAAAGGCAAAAGGCTGACTATTGTGCAAGGAAGCAGAAACACAAAACTTATGGAAACTGTTGCAGCACTGTAAACAGTAGAAGCCCAATGTTGATAAAACAGTTTATAGTTTAGATGCATCATTTATTTTTTGTATTTGATTTTTTTTATGTATTTTTTGTATTTGTTTGTTTGAAAAATGAATCATATGGAACATTCGGAAAGATAGCTCTATGTACAGAAGAAACTGTCTCAAGTTTTACCTGAAATGTGCATACCATCTTAGCAGAAAGGACTTCTGCACTTACTTGACACTTAAATGAATAACACCCTTTCCAGAGAAAATCAGCTATAAATCAAAGTTCTCTACTTTATAGAGCAAAGGATAACATTTACATTGTCAGCCTCCAGATCTTATTTTCCAAGTTTTAATAAGGTTTAGTTGAGCAATGGTTAGGCATAGTCTATATATTGTAAAGCTTTTATCTTAAATTCGGAATTTGGTCATGTTTGTGATTCTGAAAGGTCTAATCCTCCACATGCTTCTCCTGTTAGAGAAAAGGAGGAGGAAATCAGGGCCAGCGCATGGCAGTCAGCGAGGTAGGTGGCCGCCTGGGGCGCCACCTCGGTGATGGTGACATAATCATAGAGCCCATGGGGGGCAGGGTTCAGCCTGGGGCAGCAGAACCGCTAGCACAGTGCCTGTCAGGGATGATTTGACTCTATCAGGGATATTATAAATGACATATCTACATTCATAGACCTTAACTTAAGAACTCCAGGCAGATCCCATACTTAGTTTCCAAGCTAGGATTTTATTAGAGAGAACTAAGAACTGTTAGATACAAGGTACAAGATAACAGTGATGGCGAGAGCCAGCACTGGCCCAGTTTTATATAGTAAAACAAACAACCCACAAAGCTTTAATTCACACCGTTACAGGCACATCTGTCTTCCCACCAGTGCTATCAGCAAAGACATTGCCTCCTTACTCTGAAGGCCACACGATTCGGCTTCAAAGGGTGTCAGTGTGAGAAAGTACAGAGATACAACATTATTCAGTCCACAGCCCCCAAATACTTTGGATACCATCGGGGCAGGGTTAACTACTACTCAGGCACTTCAGGTTAAGAAAGGTTACAATATGGGGTCGGTCTGGTTCAACGTTCAGGTCCACTCTATGCATACTTGCCAACCATCAATTATACTGGTTCTACATTAAGCTAGCAATAGTAAAGTTACAAGTTCTGACATACTGCCCCCCCTAAGCGCCCTCCCCCGGGGGGTGGCGGCTTGGGCTTGTGCGGGTACAGCAGGTGAAACTTTTTTAACAATTGCGGCGCAGCTACGTTCTGAGATTCGACCCATTCATCACAGCTCGGGGGGAAGTGCTTCCACCTGATTAAGTAATACAGCTTCCCCCGTTTGACTTTGGAGTCCAGGATTTCGTGGACTTCATGGTGACTCTGACCCCTCACTGTCGTCGGAGGGGGCGGCGGAGCCCTGGGATGGAAGGACGTGGCACCAGGGTCTTTCCGGAGTAAGCTGCAATGAAAAACAGGATGGATTTTGCTTAGAGACTTGGGCAGCTCGAGTTCTGCAGTCACTTTATTGATTACTCGTTTGATCCTAAAAGGCCCAAGAAACTTCAATGCAAGTTTGCGGCAGGGCTGAGGAAGGGGGAGGTTTTTTGTGGACAAAAAGACAGTGTCTCCCACTCTCAATTCCCATTCAGGAGAGTGTTTTTTATCAAATTGTTTTTTGTAAGCCTTTTTCGCTTCCTCCAGGTTCTCCTGAATTCCCTTCCAGCTCTCCCGAAGGCCCTCCCACCATTGTTGGCACGATGTGGGTTCTGAGGAGGTGGCAGGGAGGGGAAGCGTTGGGAAAGGCTTGCCCTCATAGCCATTTATGATTTGGAAAGGAGAGGTTTTAGTAGAGCTGTGAAGGCTGTTGTTGTAGCCGTATTCAGCGAATGGGAGTAGGTCCACCCAGTTGGACTGTTGGAAGTTAATGAAACAGCGGAGGTACTGTTCTAGAAGGCTATTAACCCTCTCCGTCTGTCCGTCCGACTGGGGGTGGTAGGCTGAGCTGAGGCCCTGCTCAATACCCGCAAGCTTGCAAAACTCCCGCCAGAAGTTGGCAACGAACTGCGTCCCGCGGTCGCTAATGACCTTGTCTGGGAACGAGTGTAGGCGTACAATGTGTGTAAAGAAAAGTTGGGCAAGTTTTTTAGCCGTGGGGAGCTGCTTGCAGGGGATGAAGTGGGCTTGTTTGGAGAACGTATCGACCACTACCAAAACAACAGTTTTGCCCTGCGACGGCGGGAGCTCCACAATGAAATCCATAGACACTACCGACCAAGGCCGGGTGGCTGTTGGGAGGGGCACTAGGTGGCCGGGAGGCTTACCCCCTCTTCGTTTAGCCATAAGACAGGTGGGACATGAGAGGACGAATTCGGAGACATCTCTTTTGAGCCTAGGCCACCAAAACTGTCGGGTAATGAGGTTGAGGGTTTTGACATAGCCGAAATGGCCCGCCAGGCGGCTGGAATGACAATGCTCTAAAATCTGCTTGCGGAGGGAGGAGGGCACATAGATCTTTTCGTTGTGCAACAGGAGGCCGTCCTCGCTTTTACGGAGGTTCGGTGGTTGGTCTGCCTCCCGAGCAGTCTCCGCAACTAACTGAGACAAGAGGTCCGGCTCCGGGGGGCCGATCCTCTTCCCGGAGCGGGTGGTGACCCCCCCCGCGATGGCCGAAGGGGGGATAAGGGAGTCCACCACCTCCTCGCGGAGGCTCTCGTGCTGTGGCAGGCGGGAGAGGGCGTCCGCCAAGAAATTCTTGGTACCTGGGATGTGTTTCAGTACAAAGTCGAATTTGGCGAAAAACCCAGCCCACCGGATTTGTTTTGCAGTCATTTTGCGGCGCCCGGTCAATGCCTCGAGATTTTTGTGGTCAGTCCAGATTTCAAACGGGACTCGGGCCCCCTCAAGCCAGGAGCGCCAGGTTTTCAAGGCAAACATGACTGCAAAAGCCTCCTTGTCCCACACTGACCAATTTTTCTGCTCGTTCGAGAACTTTCGTGAAATGTAGGCGCAGGGGCGCAGAACCCCGTTGTCCCCCCTTTGCATTAATATGGCTCCGACGGCGGCGTCGGAAGCATCACATTGAACCACGAACGGTTTTAACTCGTCAGGGTGGGCTAACACGGGCTCCGAGGTGAAGAGGCGTTTCAATTCTGTAAAGGCTTTTTGACACTCGGGCGTCCACGTTAGGCGCGCGCCCGGCTTTTTTGCCTCTGCCCCCTTCCCCTTTGTTTTAAGGAGCTCCGTAAGGGGTAACATGATGGTGGCGAACCCCTTTATGAAGTCGCGGTAAAAATTTGCGAACCCGAGAAAACTTTGGAGCTGTTTGCGGGTTCGTGGGGGCTCCCAGTCTAGCACCGCTTGAACCTTTGCTGGGTCCATTGACAACCCTTCCCCCGATACTCGGAAGCCTAGATAGTCAAGTTCAGTCTTGTGAAATTCACATTTTGATAGTTTGGCATACAACTTGTGCTTGCACAGGGTGCTCAACACTTTTCTGACTAGGGGTACATGTGACTTGAGATCTGGCGAATAGATAATGATGTCATCAAGGTACACCACCACCCCCTTAAACAGGAACTCTCGCAGAACCTCGTTGATAAAGTTCATGAATACCCCAGGGGCCCCCTGTAGCCCGAAAGGCATAACCAAGTACTCAAATTGTCCTAGCGGGGTATTGAACGCGGTCTTCCACTCGTCCCCCTCCCTGATGCGGACTCGGAAGTACGCGTCTCGGAGGTCGAGTTTTGTGAATATTTTCCCTGTGGCCACAGTGTTCAATAGGTCCTTAATCAATGGGATCGGGTAGGCATTAGACATCGAAATCCCGTTTATCGAGCGAAAATCTGTGCAAAGTCTAAGCGACCCATCCTTTTTCTTTCTGAAGAGGACGGGGGCGGCATGGGGGGCTGTTGCCGGTCGTATGAACCCACGCTTCAGGTTTTTGTCCAAAAATTTGCGGAGTTCCGCTTTCTCCGCCCAACCCATGGAGTACAGTTTCGCTTTTGGCAGTTGCTGCCCCGGGATCAGTTCGATTGCACAGTCCGTGGGGCGGTGAGGTGGTAACTCATCCGCCTCCTTCTCACTAAAGGCCAGTTTTAAGTCCCGGTATTCCTTGGGGATCGAGGCGACCTCCTCGAGGGTGAGGCAGGCTCGCTCATTCCGGGGAGGCGGATGCGGCCCCCATTCGGGGCGCCAATGGTGGTGTTCGCACCTCCAGTCCGGGAATCGGACGATCTGCTCCTCCCACTTTATGTCTGGCTGGTGGCGGGCGAGCCAACCCGAGCCCATCACCACATCAAACGAGCAAGAGGGGGCAATTACAAAAGTTTCGATCCCCCAATGCTCTTCGGTCCCAACGGGGACCGCCTGCGTTTCTAGCTTACACGGCTCTCCCCTCATGGGCCCCCCGTCCATCTGCTGGAAAAGCATGGGTAGCGGGAGGGGGGACGTGGCTAATCCTAGCGCCTCTACTAGGCGGGGGGTGATTAAGTCCCGGTTGCACCCCGAGTCGATTAGTGCTCGGGCATGCATGAACCGTTTTAGGTTCGGGTTGAGAAGGGTTACGGCCATAAACAATAAACCCCCAGTGGCTCTCACCGTGAGGAGTGCCGGCTGTTGCTGGACCTGCTTCGCGGCACCCATTAAAGCAGGTCGTTGTCGTTTCCCGCCGACTCGGTGTCGTCCGACTCCCCGGTCGATTCCTCCACGGTTTCTGGTTCGGCGGTAAAATCCTCGTCAGTCGCCAAGGTGGTGGCGACGGAGCCCCGTCCGGGCTCTTTCGGCCGATTACTCTTTTTCTTCTTGGGCCCCGATGCGGTTGGCCTGGCTGTCGGCGGGGTGGACCCCGCTTTGGCTGGGCAGTTGGAGGCGAGGTGGTCCGGGTCGCCGCACCGGTAACACTTTCGGGCAGTGGTGGGGGTCGATGTTGTCGGGACCCGTCGCCCCTCCGCCTTGGTGGGTGTGGATTTCAACCCCTTCTTCGCCAGTTGCTGTCGGCGAAGCCCCACGTGCTGGATGTTGGTCTCGACCTCTCCGGCTAGCTGGATCCACCCGACCAAGGTGTCGGGTCGCCCGTGGCTGTAGCAGCGGTCGAGGACGTTCGGGTTCAGCCCGTTACAAAAAGCAGTATACTTCATAATCTCGTTCCACCCTCTCACTGCCGCGCAGTAGCCCAGGAATTCCGTGGCATACTCGCGAATGGATCGGTTGCCTTGTTCGATGCGCTGGAGGGCTGCGATGGCTTTCTCCTCGCGGAGCGGGTCGCCGTACTGACGGAGCATTGCGTGCAGGAACCCCGCTACGGTTGCTAGCTCGGGCTTCCTCGCGGTGAACAGCCCGACGTACCATTTGCGGGCTGGACCTCTCAGTCGGGACGCAATGTGGTACACCCGGCTGGCTTCGGTCGGGTAGTCCGCACCCCAGTGGGTAAAGAACGTGTCGCACTGTATGGTGAAGTACTCTACGTCTTCTGGGCTCCCGTCGAATGTAATTTTCAGCTCTCTCCCCCCCCCTGCGGCCGGGGGTGCCGCGGGTTGGGGCACCGGGGCCGGCAGGGCCGGTAGGGCTGGTGCAGCTGGGGCCGGCGGCGCCGGCGGTGCGGGCACGGGGACCGCCGGGGGCGCCGGAACTGGCGGCGCCGGGGGCGCTGGGACCGGCGGCGCGGGGGCCCCCGGGGCCGGAGGCGCCACTGGTTGTGGGGCCGGTGGGGCTGGAGCGGGCACCACCGGCGGCGCGGGAGCCAGCGGGGCCGGTGGAGCCACGGGCGGTTGCCCCAGCGGCAGCCCTCCCACGGGGATCCCCAGGACCGCCGTTTGCAAGGTGCGGAGCTGGTCGTAGATCGCGCCAAGGTTCTGTTGCATCTCCTCGGCCATCATAACTCGGGAGGCGTGTACGTCGTTGTGAATTTCCCGTACATAGTCGAACAGGTCGTTGCGGAGGCTCCGGACCGGGTCGTCCCCGCCTCGCGGTTCTGGACCTTCGCCCTGGTCGTCGTCTCCGTCTCCGCTTGCCCCGTCGCCCAGCATACTTCTGTACCGCTGCTCCGCCGCGTCGATCGCCGCTGTGGACTTCCGCGGGCTCCAGGATCGGGGTGCGGCGAACGCGTCCACCGAGAAAGGTGCGGGCACCTTAATCTTGCGCCTCACCCCCGTCACCTTCGGGTCGAGCGGCGGGTCCTCCGTTGGAGTGGTGGGCTCTCCGTTGTCTGGAACCTTTGCAGCCATCGGGCTGGGTTTCCAGTTCAGATAAGCTCCAAAACAATAGGATCACTGTTATAATGTCAGAACTTAAGAACTCCAGGCAGATCCCATACTTAGTTTCCAAGCTAGGATTTTATTAGAGAGAACTAAGAACTGTTAGATACAAGGTACAAGATAACAGTGATGGCGAGAGCCAGCACTGGCCCAGTTTTATATAGTAAAACAAACAACCCACAAAGCTTTAATTCACACCGTTACAGGCACATCTGTCTTCCCACCAGTGCTATCAGCAAAGACATTGCCTCCTTACTCTGAAGGCCACACGATTCGGCTTCAAAGGGTGTCAGTGTGAGAAAGTACAGAGATACAACATTATTCAGTCCACAGCCCCCAAATACTTTGGATACCATCGGGGCAGGGTTAACTACTACTCAGGCACTTCAGGTTAAGAAAGGTTACAATATGGGGTCGGTCTGGTTCAACGTTCAGGTCCACTCTATGCATACTTGCCAACCATCAATTATACTGGTTCTACATTAAGCTAGCAATAGTAAAGTTACAAGTTCTGACACTACAATACAAGAATGTTATAAGCAGTGAAGACCCTGTGGACTAAAAATGAGCAATCAGTGTGATACAGCAGCAAAAAAGGTTGATGTGCTATATCAACAAAATGGATTACAAAGGCCATTTGAAAGGGTCTTCTGATTCTATAGTATATTACTGTTTTAGTGTTTTACGTTTTGTTGTTTTTATTGGTTGTTATCCACCCTGAGCCCGTAATTGGGAGGGTGGGATATACGTAAATATAAATAAATAAATAGTCCTTCACATCCATACAAAATAGAAAGTGTATAATGCTACTTCATTTGACACAAGAGACATTCTAGACACAAATCTTAAATGGTTTCTTTGCGTGTGTGTAAATGTTTACCTTCTTTTTAAAGAGATCCTTCAACTATGCAGTTCCTTACCTCAGCAGATGTAGCTGATAAGCCCACACTTAACCATTTTTGGTACACAAAGTGAGACAGGCCATTTCACAAAAAGCTCTCCTGTTCTCCACAAGAGACAAAAGGGCAATCCCATAACCCTTATTGGGTGCGCGCAAGAAAGACAAAGGACGGAAAATACAAATGTGTGGGAAGGAAGGCGCAGCCCTCATTTCTTACTTAAAAAAAAAAAAAAGGCAACCCTCATGAGCAAATCAAGCCTCAACAACGGAATCTATCATTCAAACCACTTTAATGCAATTTACGTTTTATGTGTAAACTCGCTAGGGTTAACTTGTGGGTTTAGAAATTCCCAGAGATTTGAGGGTGCAGGCTGGGGAGGGCAGGTTTTAGAGAGGGGAGAGACCTCAGAAGGGCACGATGGCATATATAATATAGTGGGTTCTACTCAATGAAGTGGCGAGGTGGTAATGAATAACAGCTCTTTATTTGGTACAGCATGGTAGATGGCTGCCCAGTAAAGACTGGAGAACAGGGCCTATGGGGTTCCCACGCAAGCACGTTATTGGACCATTCCAACCAGCAGGGGGCCCGTGATTGGAGCAGGGCAGCAGGGATTCGGATCCTATTGCCCATTGTTTCCAAGTCCCCCAGCTCAGTCCTTCAGGCTCCAATGAGCCAGGCAGGAACACCATTGATATCTATATTAGTTCACATACGTAACAGCATACATCCAAGTAGGCAGCCGTGTTGGTCTGAAGTAGTAGAACAAAATAGGAGTCGATTGCACCTTTAAGACCAACTTAGTTTTATTCAGAACGTAAGCTTTCGTGTGCTCTTAAGCTGATGAAGTGTGCTTAAGAGCACACGAAAGCTTACGTTCTGAATAAAACTAAGTTGGTCTTAAAGGTGCAATCGACTCCTATTTTGTTCTATAACAGCATACAGTGCACCCTCCAAAGGTTTCCATTTTCTCCGGGGGAGTTGATCTTTGTCATTTGGAGACAAGGTTGGCAGGTCTCCCTTGGCCACTAGCAGGGGACTGAGGGGTATGTTATGTATCTGCTGTGTTATGTATTGCATCTCATTGGGTTATTATTGCCTGAGCTTCAGACAGGCACTCCTTGCAAATCAGGATCCTGAAACCTGCAAGAACTGGCCAATCAGGATGCTATGCATGTAACAACTTGTAACAAAGAGATGCAAATGAAAGATTCTGGAGTGAGCCAATAGGAGATTGTTGCCTGATAGGGGGGCGTGGTTAACCATAGCCAGAGTGTATATAATGAGTGACCTGCCTGTGCTGTCTGTGACTGCTTCTTCTTCCAATAAAGTGCTCTTGGTTGATTCAGAGCTGGCTGAACTCACTTTATTTCAGGGTAGATTTGCCAGCTCCAGGTTGGGAAACTCCTGGAGACTTGGAGTGGAGGCCTTGGGAGGAAGGAACCTCAGTGGAGTCCAAGGCCACAGAGCCCAGCCTCCAAAACTGCCATTTTCTCCAGGGGGACTGATCTCTGTAGTCTGGAGATGAGCTGTAAGTCTGGGGGATCCCCAGGTCCCGCCTGGAGGCTGCTGGAGATCATTGCTAATTCCAGGAGATCCCCAAGTCACACTTAGAGGTTGCCAACCCTGGAGCACACAAATATCAATATGGGGAAAATACAAGTTCTTAGAGCAGGGGTGGGGAACCTTTTTTTCTGCCAAGGCCTATATGGATATTTATAACATCATTCGCAGGTCATAAAAAATTATCAACTTAAAAAACAGTGCTCTGCCAAGAGAGAATGATTCAGGCCAGAAAAATTAATGCAAATAATTGTTTTTCTATTTGAAGTCATGTGGGGAGAGCCTAATCTGGCACACACACACGGCCCGCCAACCTAAGCAAATGCATAGGTCCAGGGCTTTTTTGTAGAAAAAGCACAGCAGGAACTCAGTAGCATATTAGACTACATTCCCAAATATTATAAAATGAGTACTCAGCTAGCTGGGGGGAAAGTGTAGATGACTGGGGAAGGCAATGGCAAACCACCTCGTGAAAAGTCTGCTGTAAAAACGTTGTGAAAGCAACGTCACCCCAGAGTTGGAAAAGACTGGTGCTTGCACAGGGGACCTTTCCTTTTCCTTTCCTAATATTAGCATATTAGGTCACACACTCATTAGCATATTAGGCTGGGATAATCAAGTGCAAACTGAACTGTGACAGTAACTTTTCCTGGCCCTGCAGCAATTCTGGCCAGCCAGCCAGGCCCCGGGGAGGCTGCCTCACAGTACATCTGGGTCCTGTGATCCCTGCCTGGCCCTGGGGAGGCTGCTGCACAACGCAGCTGGGCCCCACAATCCTCGCTAGCCAGCCAGATCCCAGGGAGGCTGCCACAGGCCTGGTTCGGTCCAGCAATCCCCGAGGGCCACACCAAGTGACGTCGAGGGCCATATACGGTCCTCGGGACGGAGGTTCCCCACCCCTGTCTTAGAGCTGCAGTATAGAAATTAGAGAGGAACATCATACTATCTGCCGCGCTCCTCTTACAAACAAGATTACGAGCCAGTAGAATTCTCAGAATTTTGATAAGAGCGCACAGGAAACCAGAAATCCCTCACTTGCCTTAACCATTTCTGAAGGCTAAAACCAGACAATCTGTTCTCTCTTGTACAACAGGAAAACCTGTTTAGAAATATACACAGGATCGAGGCCGAACAACCCAAACCCAAGAGCCTCATTAGGAAATGTTGGTGGCTCACTGCATTGAACGGAAGCTCTCCAAAACCGACACTAAGCCTGGGAGTTTATACAGAAGAAGAAGAAGAAGATACTGGATTTATATCCCGCCCTCCACTCTGAAGAGTCTCAGAGCGGCTCACAATCTCCTTTATCTTCCTCCCCCACAACAGACACCCTGTGAGGTGGGTGGGGCTGGAGAAGGCTCTCACAGCAGCTGCCCCTTCAAGGACAACCTCCCTCCCGCCCTCCACTCTGAAGAGTCTCAGAGCGGCTCACAATCTCCTTTATCTTCCTCCCCCACAACAGACACCCTGTGAGGTGGGTGGGGCTGGAGAAGGCTCTCACAGCAGCTGCCCTTTCAAGGACAACCTCTGCCAGAGCTATGGCTGACCCAAGGCCATTCCAGCAGGTGCAAGTGGAGGAGTGGGAAATCAAACCCGGTTCTCCCAGATAAGAGTCCGCACACTTCACCACTACACCAAATTGGCTCTCCACAGAATCATTTTGCCTCTGCAATCTGAAACAGAAAGAGTTCCATCAGCGCCTGATCCACCTGGTGCAACGACATCACCCTGAAGTGATGTCAACATGCCGGGCATGTCATGCGAGGGACGCTCTATCATGTGAGTAAAAACCTCTATGGAACCAAAGAGGTTTTTTACCCACATGCTAGAGTGCCCCCTGATCAGTGACATCACTGCCAGGTGACACCATCACGCCACTCGCACAAGGACCAGCAGTGGGCATCATTGCACCCACGAGCACCTGCTCTAATCATGACCCCCACACTAATCTGCCAGGCTCTAACATTCAGGCCTGGTCTAAAGCCACATAGCTCTGCCTACTGCTCTTGCTAATTTATTACTGCAAATCAATTGGCGTTAGTGTGACAGTTGGCAAGAAATTTTATATCCTCAGTTTGCAAGGAATTTATATCCTGTACTCAGTTCACCTTATATGTCTTTCAACACTTTCAGCTTTAGCAAGTACCAAACCATTTTCCAACAGCCAAAGACATGAAAAAGATGGTTAGTCACTCCATATAAATAACTTTATTGTTCCATGGCAACAGATGCTCAATACTTTGAGGCTGAGCACTTTCTCCACTGACAATTTAGCACTTTAACACTTTTCAGGCAACCTCCAGCATCAACAGGATAGAGCAGACAGCTTGAAACTGACTGTTTAGAGGATAAAGTAGGCTTGCCAACCTCCAGGTGGGGCCTGGAGGTTTCCTGCTCTCACAAACCCATCTCCAGATAACAGAAATGGATGCTTTGGAAAGCAATTCTATGACCTCGTACCATGCTGAGGTCCCTTCCCTTCCATACCCCATCATCTCCGGGCTCCACTCCCAAAATCTCCAGGTATTTCCCCAACTGAGAGCAGGCAACACTGGGATAAAGAGTTGAGAGTCTTTTTCACAGCACAGCAAAAGCTACTCTTTTTGTGAAGCCGTTTTCTCACAGGAAACCAACATTATGTTTAGATTTCGCTTAAGGACGCTGTGGCATTCCACTCAGGATCTATGATCTTTTGCACTAGATTCAGGAATGTGTTCCACAAATTAACAGCCCCAGCAGGAGTCATTCCACGTGCTCTTATGACAGTAAGCAAACACCAAAGACAGAACTTTCCAATCACGTCCAATGCAAAACACAAATTTCCAGTTTGGACATTTGTCTATTCTTCCAGGCCTAGCCCTTTAAATAAGCAGCCTTCTAATCCACACCAAGCACCATAAAAGTAAATGCTTAGTCACTACAAATCAGAGAATTCTCACAGCACTTTCTCTTCTGGGCCTTTTGCTGCTTCCCATAGAGCACGGGTCCCCAACGTTTTCAGTCTAGTGACACAGAAGTCCAAATTTGTTTAGTATGGTGATTTGTTTTTTAAATTTTATTTACTTTATATTTGTATCTTGCCCCCTCCACAACCAGACTCATCCACCCAAGGGTGGCCCAAAGTTTTTTTTTTCAAAACGGGTAGCAACATTTGTCTATAGCAGTAGAAGAACAAGAGTCCAGTAACACCCTGAAAGACTAATAAAATTTGTGGCAGGGGAGTATCAGGTCTATGACTATCTTCAATAATAACAACTCTCAATTTCATCAGGATTAGTGTTTTTTTTAAGACAGGATAGTACCACTGGCAAGGCCAGTGGCGAAATTAAGGCGGTCCACACATGATTGAATATATATAGAAGAAGTTAGCAGTTACATGCCCACCTAACTTTCTGGTGCGAGAAAAGTTCAAAACCTTAAATTGTTACAAGACATAAGAGAAGCCATGTTGGATCAGGCCAATGGCCCCTCCAGTCCAACACTCTGTGTCACATAAGAACAGAAGAGAAGCTATGTTGGATCTGGCCAATGGCCCATCCAGTCCAACACTCTGTGTCACATAAGAACAGAAGAGAAGCTATGTTGGATCTGGCCAATGGCCCTTCCAGTCCAACACTCTGTGTCACACAGTAGCCAAAAAAACCCAGGTGCCATCAGGAGGTCCATCAGTGGGGCCGGGACACTAGAAGCCCTCCCACTGTTGTCCCCCCACAAGCACCAAGAATACAGAGCATCACTGCCCCAGATAGAGAGTTCCAACAATACGCTGTGGCTAATAGCCACTGATGGACCTCTGCTCCAGATGTTTATCCAATCCCCTTTTGAAGCTGTCTATGCTTGTAGCTGCCACCACCTCCTGTGGCAGTGAATTCCATGTGCTAATCACCCTATGGGTGAAGAAGTACTTCCTTTTATCTGTTCTAACCCAACTGCTCAGCAATTTCATTGAGTGCCCACATGTTCTTGTATTGTAAGAAAGGGAAAAAGTACTTCTCTATCTTCTGTATCCCATGCATAATCTTGTAAACCTCTATCATGTCACCCCTCAGTCTGCATTTCCCCGAGCTAAAGAGCCCCAAGTGCTTTAACTTTTCTTCATAGGGAAAGTGTTCCAACCCTAGTTGCCCTTTTCTACACTTTTTCCAATACAATATTGTCAAGCATCGATATTTCTCAATAACTAGTCTTTTGTTGTTGAATCGAAAGTTGCTTTAAGAAACTCAGAAGCTTTACTAAGGACACAAGCCTTGGAAGTAAGGATGTACACAGTGTTACACAGTTGCTATATAGTATAGCTTCAAAGGGTACCATACAGATGCAGCTTGAGTCACGGGTTCAAAGGTTACTACATACTATCTCTTTTATTACTAAGGAATTTAGGCTATTAAAAACATCTCCCTTTCTCACACTTCTCTCAGCTCAGATAAGAATTGTCTGTGTGAACCTGGGGGAGAGGCGGCATGAAAGTGGTACCAACCAGGCTGTAGCATAAACATCCTTGGGTCAGATGGATTTATTACTTGCCCAAAGGTTGAAAACGAGGCAGGAGCAGTAGAGGATGGGTGACCTGTTCCTTGTCCAAGGAACCATTGTGTTACAGAAATATGCATGCTTGACAGATATCTTTTTTGAGGTGCGGTGACCAGAATTGTACACACTACTCCAAATGAGGCCAAACCACTGATTTATACACGGGCATTATAATACTGCCTGATTTGTTTTCAATTCCCTAATAATCCCCAGCACCGTTTTTCTAGGTCAGCGATTCCCTACATCTTTAAGCCTGTGGGCACCTTTGGAATCCTGACACACCATGGTGGGCTGGAGTCGCAAAATCACTGACCCAGAAGAATACTTTGGCCACCCAATGAGAAGGGAGCACTCCCTGGAGAAGACCCTGATGCTGGGGAAGACAGAAGGCAAAAGAAGGGGATGGCAAAAGAGGAGACGGCTGGGCACCGTTACTGATGTAACAAACGCGAATTTGAGCAGACTTCGGAGGATGGTGGAAGACAGGAGGGCCTGGCATGACTTTGCCCATGGGGTCGCAAAGAGTCGGACTTGACTGTGTGACTGAACAACAACAGAAGACAGAGCCACTCATACCATGGCTGCTGCAGCTGAACTTCATTTATATAGTGAAAATCTTTCTGCTGTGGTAGCAGCTGCTGCTGAAGCAATATTAAAAAAACAAAAAACCTAACTGCAGTTAATCAAATCTCCAGTAGAAGCCGTGCTGGGCACAAGAACCACTTGGAAGTTCCCACTTTCTAAAAATTATTGGCAGGCACTCGGCACCATGCTGCCTAGGGGCATCACAATGGGTATCGCTGCTCTAGGTCCAACTGGCACGCTGCCTAGGGGCATCACAATGGGTATCGCTGTTCTAGGTCCTTCTGCCACGCTGCCTAGGGGCATCACAATGGGTATCCCTGTTCTAGGTCCTTCTGGCACGCTGCCTAGGGGCATCACAATGGGTATCGCTGTTCTACGTCTTTCTGGCATGCTGCCTAGGGGCATCACAATGGGTATCCCTGTTCTAGGTCCTTCTGGCACGCTGCCTAGGGGCATCACAATGGGTATCCCTGTTCTACGTCTTTCTGGCACGCTGCCTAGGGGCATCACAATGGGTATCCCTGTTCTAGGTCCAACTGGCACGCTGCCTAGGGGCATCACAATGGGTATCCCTGTTCTAGGTCCTTCTGGCACGCTGCCTAGGGGCATCACAATGGGTATCCCTGTTCTAGGTCCTTCTGCCACGCTGCCTAGGGGCATCACAATGGGTATCGCTGTTCTACGTCTTTCTGGCACGCTGCCTAGGGGCATCACAATGGGTATCCCTGTTCTAGGTCCAACTGGCACGCTGCCTAGGGGCATCACAATGGGTATCGCTGTTCTAGGTCCTTCTGGCACGCTGCCTAGGGGCATCACAATGGGTATCCCTGTTCTAGGTCCTTCTGGCACGCTGCCTAGGGGCATCACAATGGGTATCGCTGTTCTAGGTCCTTCTGGCACGCTGCCTAGGGGCATCACAATGGGTATCCCTGTTCTAGGTCCAACTGGCACGCTGCCTAGGGGCATCACAATGGGTATCGCTGTTCTAGGTCCTTCTGGCACGCTGCCTAGGGGCATCACAATGGGTATCCCTGTTCTAGGTCCTTCTGGCACGCTGCCTAGGGGCATCACAATGGGTATCGCTGTTCTAGGTCCTTCTGCCACGCTGCCTAGGGGCATCACAATGGGTATCCCTGTTCTAGGTCCTTCTGGCACGCTGCCTAGGGGCATCACAATGGGTATCCCTGTTCTAGGTCCAACTGGCACGCTGCCTAGGGGCATCACAATGGGTATCGCTGTTCTAGGTCCTTCTGGCACGCTGCCTAGGGGCATCACAATGGGTATCGCTGTTCTAGGTCCTTCTGCCACGCTGCCTAGGGGCATCACAATGGGTATCCCTGTTCTAGGTCCTTCTGGCACGCTGCCTAGGGGCATCACAATGGGTATCCCTGTTCTAGGTCCAACTGGCACGCTGCCTAGGGGCATCACAATGGGTATCCCTGTTCTAGGTCCTTCTGGCACGCTGCCTAGGGGCATCACAATGGGTATCGCGTTCTAGGTCCTTCTGGCACGCTGCCTAGGGGCATCACAATGGGTATCCCTGTTCTAGGTCCTTCTGGCACGCTGCCTAGGGGCATCACAATGGGTATCCCTGTTCTAGGTCCAACTGGCACGCTGCCTAGGGGCATCACAATGGGTATCGCTGTTCTAGGTCCTTCTGGCACGCTGCCTAGCGGCATCACAATGGGTATCGCTGTTCTAGGTCCAACTGGAACACTGCCTAGGGGCATCACAATGGGTATCCCTGTTCTAGGTCCAACTGGCACGCTGCCTAGGGGCATCACAATGGGTATCCCTGTTCTAGGTCCAACTGACACGCTGCCTAGGGGCATCACAATGGGTATCCCTGTTCTAGGTCCAACTGGCACGCTGCCTAGGGGCATCACAATGGGTATCGCTGTTCTAGGTCCTTCTGGCACGCTGCCTAGGGGCATCACAATGGGTATCGCTGTTCTAGGTCCTTCTGGCACGCTGCCTAGGGGCATCACAATGGGTATCCCTGTTCTAGGTCCTTCTGGCACGCTGCCTAGGGGCATCACAATGGGTATCCCTGTTCTAGGTCCTTCTGGCACGCTGCCTAGGGGCATCACAATGGGTATCCCTATTCTAGGTCCAACTGGCACGCTGCCTAGGGGCATCACAATGGGTATCCCTGTTCTAGGTCCAACTGGCACGCTGCCCAGGGGCATCACAATGGGTATCCCTGTTCTAGGTCCTTCTGGCACGCTGCCTAGGGGCATCACAATGGGTATCCCTGTTCTACGTCTTTCTGGCATGCTGCCTAGGGGCATCACAATGGGTATCGCTGTTCTACGTCTTTCTGGCATGCTGCCTAGGGGCATCACAATGGGTATCGCTGTTCTACGTCTTTCTGGCACGCTGCCTAGGGGCATCACAATGGGTATCCCTGTTCTAGGTCCTTCTGGCACACTGCCTAGGGGCATCACAATGGGTATCCCTGTTTTAGGTCCAACTGGCACGCAGCCTAGGGGCATCACAATGGGTATCCCTGTTCTAGGTCCTTCTGGCACGCTGCCTAGGGGCATCACAATGGGTATCCCTGTTCTAGGTCCAACTGGCACGCTGCCTAGGGGCATCACAATGGGTATCGCTGTTCTAGGTCCTTCTGGCACGCTGCCTAGGGGCATCACAATGGGTATCCCTGTTCTAGGTCCTTCTGGCACGCTGCCTAGGGGCATCACAATGGGTATCCCTGTTCTAGGTCCTTCTGGCACGCTGCCTAGGGGCATCACAATGGGTATCCCTGTTCTAGGTCCTTCTGGCACGCTGCCTAGGGGCATCACAATGGGTATCGCTGTTCTAGGTCCTTCTGCCACGCTGCCTAGGGGCATCACAATGGGTATCCCTGTTATAGGTCCTTCTGGCACGCTGCCTAGGGGCATCACAATGGGTATCCCTGTTCTAGGTCCAACTGGCACGCTGCCTAGGGGCATCACAATGGGTATCCCTGTTCTAGGTCCAACTGGCACGCTGCCTAGGGGCATCACAATGGGTATCCCTGTTCTAGGTCCAACTGGCACGCTGCCTAGGGGCATCACAATGGGTATCGCTGTTCTAGGTCCTTCTGCCACGCTGCCTAGGGGCATCACAATGGGTATCCCTGTTCTAGGTCCTTCTGGCACGCTGTCTAGGGGCATCACAATGGGTATCCCTGTTCTAGGTCCTTCTGGCACGCTGCCTAGGGGCATCACAATGGGTATCCCTGTTCTAGGTCCAACTGGCACGCTGCCTAGGGGCATCACAATGGGTATCCCTGTTCTAGGTCCTTCTGGCACGCTGCCTAGGGGCATCACAATGGGTATCCCTGTTCTAGGTCCTTCTGGCACGCTGCCTAGGGGCATCACAATGGGTATCCCTGTTCTAGGTCCAACTGGCACGCTGCCTAGGGGCATCACAATGGGTATCCCTGTTCTAGGTCCTTCTGGCACGCTGCCTAGGGGCATCACAATGGGTATCGCTGTTCTACGTCTTTCTGGCATGCTGCCTAGGGGCATCACAATGGGTATCCATGTTCTAGGTCCTTCTGGCACGCTGCCTAGGGGCATCACAATGGGTATCCCTGTTCTAGGTCCAACTGGCACGCTGCCTAGGGGCATCACAATGGGTATCGCTGTTCTAGGTCCTTCTGGCACGCTGCCTAGGGGCATCACAATGGGTATCCCTGTTCTAGGTCCAACTGGCACGCTGCCTAGGGGCATCACAATGGGTATCCCTGTTCTAGGTCCTTCTGGCACGCTGCCTAGGGGCATCACAATGGATATCCCTGTTCTAGGTCCTTCTGGCACGCTACCTAGGGGCATCACAATGGGTATCGCTGTTCTAGGTCCTTCTGGCACGCTGCCTAGGGGCATCACAATGGGTATCGCTGTTCTAGATCCTTCTGGCACGCTGCCTAGGGGCATCACAATGGGTATCGCTGTTCTAGGTCCTTCTGGCACGCTGCCTAGGGGCATCACAATGGGTATCCCTGTTCTAGGTCCTTCTGGCACGCTGCCTAGGGGCATCACAATGGGTATCCCTGTTCTAGGTCCTTCTGGCACGCTGCCTAGGGGCATCACAATGGGTATCGCTGTTCTACGTCTTTCTGGCATGCTGCCTAGGGGCATCACGATGGGTATCGCTGTTCTAGGTCCTTCTGGCACGCTGCCTAGGGGCATCACAATGGGTATCCCTGTTCTAGGTCCTTCTGGCACGCTGCCTAGGGGCATCACAATGGGTATCGCTGTTCTAGGTCCTTCTGGCACGCTGCCTAGGGGCATCACAATGGGTATCGCTGTTCTAGGTCCTTCTGCCACGCTGCCTAGGGGCATCACAATGGGTATCCCTGTTCTAGGTCCTTCTGACACGCTGCCTAGGGGCATCACAATGGGTATCCCTGTTCTAGGTCCTTCTGGCACGCTGCCTAGGGGCATCACAATGGGTATCCCTGTTCTAGGTCCTTCTGGCACGCTGCCTAGGGGCATCACAATGGGTATCCCTGTTCTACGTCCAACTGGCACGCTGCCTAGGGGCATCACAATGGGTATCGCTGTTCTAGGTCCTTCTGGCACGCCGCCTCGGGGCATCACAATGGATATCCCTGTTCTAGGTCCTTCTGGCACGCTGCCTAGGGGCATCACAATGGGTATCCCTGTTCTATGTCCTTCTGGCACGCTGCCTAGGGGCATCACAATGGGTATCGCTGTTCTAGGTCCTTCTGACACGCTGCCTAGGGGCATCACAATGGGTATCGCTGTTCTAGGTCCTTCTGGCACGCTGCCTAGGGGCATCACAATGGGTATCGCTGTTCTAGGTCCTTCTGGCACGCTGCCTAGGGGCATCACAATGGGTATCCCTGTTCTAGGTCCTTCTGGCACGCTGCCTAGGGGCATCACAATGGGTATCCCTGTTCTAGGTCCAACTGACACGCTGCCTAGGGGCATCACAATGGGTATCCCTGTTCTAGGTCCTTCTGGCACGCTGCCTAGGGGCATCACAATGGGTATCCCTGTTCTAGGTCCAACTGGCACGCTGCCTAGGGGCATCACAATGGGTATCGCTGTTCTAGGTCCTTCTGGCACGCTGCCTAGGGGCATCACAATGGGTATCGCTGTTCTAGGTCCTTCTGGCACGCTGCCTAGGGGCATCACAATGGGTATCCCTGTTCTAGGTCCAACTGGCACGCTGCCTAGGGGCATCACAATGGGTATCGCTGTTCTAGGTCCTTCTGCCACGCTGCCTAGGGGCATCACAATGGGTATCCCTGTTCTAGGTCCTTCTGGCACGCTGCCTAGGGGCATCACAATGGGTATCCCTGTTCTAGGTCCTTCTGGCACGCCGCCTAGGGGCATCGCAATGGGTATCCCTGTTCTAGATCCAACTGGCACGCTGCCTAGGGGCATCACAATGGGTATCCCTGTTCTAGGTCCTTCTGGCACGCTGCCTAGGGGCATCACAATGGGTATCCCTGTTCTAGGTCCTTCTGGCACGCTGCCTAGGGGCATCACAATGGGTATCCCTGTTCTAGGTCCAACTGGCACGCTGCCTAGGGGCATCACAATGGGTATCCCTGTTCTAGGTCCTTCTGGCACGCTGCCTAGGGGCATCACAATGGGTATCCCTGTTCTAGGTCCTTCTGGCACGCTGCCTAGGGGCATCACAATGGGTATCGCTGTTCTACGTCTTTCTGGCATGCTGCCTAGGGGCATCACAATGGGTATCGCTGTTCTAGGTCCTTCTGGCACGCTGCCTAGGGGCATCACAATGGGTATCCCTGTTCTAGGTCCTTCTGGCACGCTGCCTAGGGGCATCACAATGGGTATCCCTGTTCTAGGTCCTTCTGGCACGCTGCCTAGGGGCATCACAATGGGTATCGCTGTTCTACATCTTTCTGGCATGCTGCCTAGGGGCATCACAATGGGTATCCCTGTTCTAGGTCCAACTGGCACGCTGCCTAGGGGCATCACAATGGGTATCGCTGTTCTAGGTCCTTCTGGCACGCTGCCTAGGGGCATCACAATGGGTATCGCTGTTCTAGGTCCTTCTGGCACGCTGCCTAGGGGCATCACAATGGGTATCCCTGTTCTAGGTCCTTCTGGCACGCTGCCTAGGGGCATCACAATGGGTATCCCTGTTCTAGGTCCTTCTGGCACGCTGCCTAGGGGCATCACAATGGGTATCCCTGTTCTAGGTCCAACTGGCACGCTGCCTAGGGGCATCACAATGGGTATCCCTGTTCTAGGTCCAACTGGCACGCTGCCTAGGGGCATCACAATGGGTATCCCTGTTCTAGGTCCTTCTGGCACGCTGCCTAGGGGCATCACAATGGGTATCCCTGTTCTAGGTCCTTCTGGCACGCTGCCTAGGGGCATCACAATGGGTATCCCTGTTCTAGGTCCAACTGGCACGCTGCCTAGGGGCATCACAATGGGTATCCCTGTTCTAGGTCCTTCTGGCACGCTGCCTAGCGGCATCACAATGGGTATCGCTGTTCTAGGTCCAACTGGAACACTGCCTAGGGGCATCACAATGGGTATCCCTGTTCTAGGTCCAACTGGCACGCTGCCTAGGGGCATCACAATGGGTATCCCTGTTCTAGGTCTTTCTGGCACGCTGCCTAGGGGCATCACAATGGGTATCCCTGTTCTAGGTCCAACTGGCACGCTGCCTAGGGGCATCACAATGGGTATCGCTGTTCTAGGTCCTTCTGGCACGCTGCCTAGGGGCATCACAATGGGTATCGCTGTTCTAGGTCCTTCTGGCACGCTGCCTAGGGGCATCACAATGGGTATCCCTGTTCTAGGTCCTTCTGGCACGCTGCCTAGGGGCATCACAATGGGTATCCCTGTTCTACGTCCTTCTGGCACGCTGCCTAGGGGCATCACAATGGGTATCCCTATTCTAGGTCCAACTGGCACGCTGCCTAGGGGCATCACAATGGGTATCCCTGTTCTAGGTCCAACTGGCACGCTGCCCAGGGGCATCACAATGGGTATCCCTGTTCTAGGTCCTTCTGGCACGCTGCCTAGGGGCATCACAATGGGTATCCCTGTTCTACGTCTTTCTGGCATGCTGCCTAGGGGCATCACAATGGGTATCGCTGTTCTACGTCTTTCTGGCATGCTGCCTAGGGGCATCACAATGGGTATCGCTGTTCTACGTCTTTCTGGCATGCTGCCTAGGGGCATCACAATGGGTATCCCTGTTCTAGGTCCTTCTGGCACACTGCCTAGGGGCATCACAATGGGTATCCCTGTTCTAGGTCCAACTGGCACGCAGCCTAGGGGCATCACAATGGGTATCCCTGTTCTAGGTCCTTCTGGCACGCTGCCTAGGGGCATCACAATGGGTATCCCTGTTCTAGGTCCAACTGGCACGCTGCCTAGGGGCATCACAATGGGTATCGCTGTTCTAGGTCCTTCTGGCACGCTGCCTAGGGGCATCACAATGGGTATCCCTGTTCTAGGTCCTTCTGGCACGCTGCCTAGGGGCATCACAATGGGTATCCCTGTTCTAGGTCCTTCTGGCACGCTGCCTAGGGGCATCACAATGGGTATCCCTGTTCTAGGTCCTTCTGCCACGCTGCCTAGGGGCATCACAATGGGTATCCCTGTTATAGGTCCTTCTGGCACGCTGCCTAGGGGCATCACAATGGGTATCCCTGTTCTAGGTCCAACTGGCACGCTGCCTAGGGGCATCACAATGGGTATCCCTGTTCTAGGTCCAACTGGCACGCTGCCTAGGGGCATCACAATGGGTATCCCTGTTCTAGGTCCAACTGGCACGCTGCCTAGGGGCATCACAATGGGTATCGCTGTTCTAGGTCCTTCTGCCACGCTGCCTAGGGGCATCACAATGGGTATCCCTGTTCTAGGTCCTTCTGGCACGCTGCCTAGGGGCATCACAATGGGTATCCCTGTTCTAGGTCCTTCTGGCACGCTGCCTAGGGGCATCACAATGGGTATCCCTGTTCTAGGTCCAACTGGCACGCTGCCTAGGGGCATCACAATGGGTATCCCTGTTCTAGGTCCTTCTGGCACGCTGCCTAGGGGCATCACAATGGGTATCCCTGTTCTAGGTCCTTCTGGCACGCTGCCTAGGGGCATCACAATGGGTATCCCTGTTCTAGGTCCAACTGGCACGCTGCCTAGGGGCATCACAATGGGTATCCCTGTTCTAGGTCCTTCTGGCACGCTGCCTAGGGGCATCACAATGGGTATCGCTGTTCTACGTCTTTCTGGCATGCTGCCTAGGGGCATCACAATGGGTATCCATGTTCTAGGTACTTCTGGCACGCTGCCTAGGGGCATCACAATGGGTATCCCTGTTCTAGGTCCAACTGACACGCTGCCTAGGGGCATCACAATGGGTATCGCTGTTCTAGGTCCTTCTGGCACGCTGCCTAGGGGCATCACAATGGGTATCCCTGTTCTAGGTCCAACTGGCACGCTGCCTAGGGGCATCACAATGGGTATCCCTGTTCTAGGTCCTTCTGGCACGCTGCCTAGGGGCATCACAATGGATATCCCTGTTCTAGGTCCTTCTGGCACGCTACCTAGGGGCATCACAATGGGTATCGCTGTTCTAGGTCCTTCTGGCACGCTGCCTAGGGGCATCACAATGGGTATCGCTGTTCTAGGTCCTTCTGGCACGCTGCCTAGGGGCATCACAATGGGTATCGCTGTTCTAGGTCCTTCTGGCACGCTGCCTAGGGGCATCACAATGGGTATCCCTGTTCTAGGTCCTTCTGGCACGCTGCCTAGGGGCATCACAATGGGTATCCCTGTTCTAGGTCCTTCTGGCACGCTGCCTAGGGGCATCACAATGGGTATCGCTGTTCTACGTCTTTCTGGCATGCTGCCTAGGGGCATCACGATGGGTATCGCTGTTCTAGGTCCTTCTGGCACGCTGCCTAGGGGCATCACAATGGGTATCCCTGTTCTAGGTCCTTCTGGCACGCTGCCTAGGGGCATCACAATGGGTATCGCTGTTCTAGGTCCTTCTGGCACGCTGCCTAGGGGCATCACAATGGGTATCGCTGTTCTAGGTCCTTCTGCCACGCTGCCTAGGGGCATCACAATGGGTATCCCTGTTCTAGGTCCTTCTGGCACGCTGCCTAGGGGCATCACAATGGGTATCCCTGTTCTAGGTCCAACTGGCACGCTGCCTAGGGGCATCACAATGGGTATCCCTGTTCTAGATCCTTCTGCCACACTGCCTAGGGGCATCACAATGGGTATCCCTGTTCTAGGTCCTTCTGGCACGCTGTCTAGGGGCATCACAATGGGTATCCCTGTTCTAGGTCCTTCTGGCACGCTGCCTAGGGGCATCACAATGGGTATCCCTGTTCTAGGTCCAACTGGCACGCTGCCTAGGGGCATCACAATGGGTATCCCTGTTCTAGGTCCTTCTGGCACGCTGCCTAGGGGCATCACAATGGGTATCCCTGTTCTACGTCCAACTGGCACGCTGCCTAGGGGCATCACAATGGGTATCGCTGTTCTAGGTCCTTCTGGCAGGCCGCCTCGGGGCATCACAATGGGTATCGCTGTTCTAGGTCCTTCTGGCACGCTGCCTAGGGGCATCACAATGGGTATCCCTGTTCTAGGTCCTTCTGGCACGCTGCCTAGGGGCATCACAATGGGTATCCCTGTTCTAGGTCCAACTGACACGCTGCCTAGGGGCATCACAATGGGTATCCCTGTTCTAGGTCCTTCTGGCACGCTGCCTAGGGGCATCACAATGGGTATCCCTGTTCTAGGTCCAACTGGCACGCTGCCTAGGGGCATCACAATGGGTATCGCTGTTCTAGGTCCTTCTGGCACGCTGCCTAGGGGCATCACAATGGGTATCGCTGTTCTAGGTCCTTCTGGCACGCTGCCTAGGGGCATCACAATGGGTATCCCTGTTCTAGGTCCAACTGGCACGCTGCCTAGGGGCATCACAATGGGTATCGCTGTTCTAGGTCCTTCTGCCACGCTGCCTAGGGGCATCACAATGGGTATCCCTGTTCTAGGTCCTTCTGGCACGCTGCCTAGGGGCATCACAATGGGTATCCCTGTTCTAGGTCCTTCTGGCACGCTGCCTAGGGGCATCGCAATGGGTATCCCTGTTCTAGGTCCAACTGGCACGCTGCCTAGGGGCATCACAATGGGTATCCCTGTTCTAGGTCCTTCTGGCACGCTGCCTAGGGGCATCACAATGGGTATCCCTGTTCTAGGTCCAACTGGCACGCTGCCTAGGGGCATCACAATGGGTATCGCTGTTCTAGGTCCTTCTGGCACGCTGCCTAGGGGCATCACAATGGGTATCCCTGTTCTAGGTCCTTCTGGCACGCTGCCTAGGGGCATCACAATGGGTATCCCTGTTCTAGGTCCTTCTGGCACGCTGCCTAGGGGCATCACAATGGGTATCGCTGTTCTACATCTTTCTGGCATGCTGCCTAGGGGCATCACAATGGGTATCCCTGTTCTAGGTCCTTCTGGCACGCTGCCTAGGGGCATCACAATGGGTATCCCTGTTCTAGGTCCAACTGGCACGCTGCCTAGGGGCATCACAATGGGTATCGCTGTTCTAGGTCCTTCTGGCACGCTGCCTAGGGGCATCACAATGGGTATCGCTGTTCTAGGTCCTTCTGGCACGCTGCCTAGGGGCATCACAATGGGTATCCCTGTTCTAGGTCCTTCTGGCACGCTGCCTAGGGGCATCACAATGGGTATCCCTGTTCTAGGTCCTTCTGGCACGCTGCCTAGGGGCATCACAATGGGTATCCCTGTTCTAGGTCCAACTGGCACGCTGCCTAGGGGCATCACAATGGGTATCCCTGTTCTAGGTCCAACTGGCACGCTGCCTAGGGGCATCACAATGGGTATCCCTGTTCTAGGTCCTTCTGGCACGCTGCCTAGGGGCATCACAATGGGTATCCCTGTTCTAGGTCCAACTGGCACGCTGCCTAGGGGCATCACAATGGGTATCGCTGTTCTAGGTCCTTCTGGCACGCTGCTTAGGGGCATCACAATGGGTATCCCTGTTCTAGGTCCTTCTGGCACGCTGCCTAGGGGCATCACAATGGGTATCCCTGTTCTAGGTCCTTCTGGCACGCTGCCTAGGGGCATCACAATGGGTATCCCTGTTCTAGGTCCTTCTGGCACGCTGCCTAGGGGCATCACAATGGGTATCCCTGTTCTAGGTCCTTCTGGCACGCTGCCTAGGGGCATCACAATGGGTATCCCTGTTCTAGGTCCTTCTGGCACGCTGCCTAGGGGCATCACAATGGGTATCCCTGTTCTAGGTCCTTCTGGCACGCTGCCTAGGGGCATCACAATGGGTATCGCTGTTCTAGGTCCTTCTGGCACGCTGCCTAGGGGCATCACAATGGGTATCGCTGTTCTAGGTCCTTCTGGCACGCTGCCTAGGGGCATCACAATGGGTATCCCTGTTCTACGTCCAACTGGCACGCTGCCTAGGGGCATCACAATGGGTATCCCTGTTCTAGGTCCAACTGGCACGCTGCCTAGGGGCATCACAATGGGTATCCCTGTTCTAGGTCCTTCTGGCACGCTGCCTAGGGGCATCACAATGGGTATCGCTGTTCTAGGTCCTTCTGGCATGCTGCCTAGGGGCATCACAATGGGTATCCCTGTTCTAGGTCCTTCTGGCATGCTGCCTAGGGGCATCACAATGGGTATCCCTGTTCTAGGTCCAACTGGCACGAAGCTCCTTTGATGAGCCAAGTTCTCCCTTCTATTTGGCCACACCTGGTATCACTTCTCTGCTCTCTCCAGCTAGACACGCAGTCCTTGCCTTGAAAAGCTGTCGCAAAGACAGGACGGAAGATTTGGCACGTGTGCCACACCCCAGGCTAGGGAGAGCAGGCCTCAGAGCATCTTGTCCCCAAAGAAATCCCACAGACACAAAAGTAAGGTATCCTTTTTCAGGAATAGCGCATCATATGAATGTTGTTCTAAGAGCAGGGCAAGTATATTGATCTGGCAGAGGAAACTGACTAGACTCTGGGCTTTCCAACCCTCAAATGTCAAGAGCTGCTTAACCGTGGTGAATGGAAAACTTGACCAAGTAATGGTAGGTTGTTCAGGCACAATATAAACCAATATTTTCCCCCCTCCTTTCCCCAGATCACGCTCTTTTTCTCTGTCTTTCTTCTATCCAAGTTGGCCACACAGAATGCTCCAAGTTGTCAAAAGCAACGTATCTTGACAACTGCCAAGACAAGCTGCGTTCTGGTTGATCCATGCAGTGTACCCTCATCAGGAACTGACATTATCTAACCTCTTTTTCTATTAGAATGTGAGTCTATTAATATATAAGTAAAATTTACTTGTAAATATTATGGCACACAGCATATGAAACCTGAGACTGTAACAGCTGAACTTGAAAATGCCACACTATGGAATTTTTAATGAGATATATAAAGCAAGACGATTCATTAGTTTGGGAACCATAAAAGCTAACAAATTTATTGTGGCATAAGCATTTATAGACTTTGCCAGGGACTTCAGTGGTAGAACACCTGCTTTTCATGCCGAAGGTCCCAGGTTCAAATCCACCATATCTTCTGTTAAAAGGATCAGGTAATCCATAATATGAAAGACCTTGACTTGAAGCGATTACAAGATGTTGCCAGTCAGAGGAGACTTCAACAGACCAAAAGGCCTGAGGGCCAAATTATGGGTCTGACCCACATATCCATGGGTCTGACCCACATAGAGAGTGACATCATTTTAGAGAAGAATCCAGCCGTTTTAAAATGAGGCCAGGGCCTACAACAGGACCAAACAATCTTGTTCCCCTCAGTACAACTTTTCAAGTGCCAGAATAGCCCCCCATGGGACTTTTAAACAACTGAATTCTTCTTTAAAATGGAGTCAACATCCACTGGTCAAACTCATGCATGCTGTAACATCTAGTTTGCTAAGGAAAAACCACCTTTCGGATTTCTGTTCCATTGCCAAAGATCAGGGCTTGTTTGGTAGGGAAAAGTTCAGCAGAAACTCATTTGCATATTAGGCCACACCCCAATGTCACCGTTGTTTTGCACAGGAACTCATTTGCCTATTAGACCACATCCCCTGACACCAAGTCAGCCAGAACTGCGTTCCTGCTCAAAAAAACCCCAAACCCTGACTTTTAAAAGCCATGATTCAGCATTTCCCACACCCAAAATAATTTGGAAAAGAGATTTTGTACCTCATTTTGCTAGCTATTTATTTTGTTTGCACCCTTTTCTCCCCAATGCTCTTCCAGTTTATTCTCACCACAAACCTGTGAGGTAGATTAAGCTGAGACTGTGTTACTGGACAATGCAACCTCAACAAGTGTTCCATAGCAGACTGGGGATTTGAACCCAAATCTCACAGATTCTAGTCTGACTCTAACCACTATACCACACTGGCTGTCCTACATTTTTTTTAAAACATGTTTTGTCATACATGTAGTGTGAGTGTCAGACTTGTATCTGGGAGACCTTGTTCGAATCTCCACTTGTGCCATGGAAGCTAACTGAGTGGCCATGGAAGCACACTGGGTGAACAGCCACACTCTCTCAGCGTAACCTACCTCGAAGGATTGTTGTGAGAACAAAATGGCAGACAGGGCACAAATGAATGTAAATAAAATAACCTTTTAAAAACCGAACTAGAGCTATTTCACATGCAGCTTCTACAAAAGAAAGCTCTTTGCGCAAGAAAGCTAGTTTACTTTAAAAAAGAAAAGTACGATCAGAATTTATCTTAATTTGTTCTTCTCCAACAGAATTAACAGGAGTAGTTACAGTCTGGCGGACAGCCACAGGTCAAAGTCAACAGGTGTCAGACATTGGAGAGTATCACTGTGTTATTATGCTAAATGTATTCTGTAACTTGTTCCTTGACATGACTAACGCCATTTTGAATTCCTAATACTAACTGTGAAGCAGAAGACCTTGCGTATCAAACGGTCTTAGAAATGTTACTAACCCATGCTGTGAACTCCTCTGCATAACACTAACAAAGCAATAGCCCTTTGAAGATAGCAAGTCTCAAGGAGAGCCAGCAGGGCTCCTCCGTGAGAAAGGGAGCCGCAAGCGATAAGGAGTAGGGAAAGTGTTACTTCTGACGTTAGAGTGTGAGAATGTAGGATTGTTTATGAATGCTTTGATGTAAGGCCTTAAAACCCTTGTATGTTTCAATGCTTGCTATCAGTTCCAATGACTGCCTGTCCAGAACTTTGAGATATCAAATAAACGTTACTACTTTTGCAACAAATGATGGTCCGTTTACTTTGAGCTCCAACATCTGACAACAGGCTTCTTAAAAGGCACACTTCATCTACAAATTATTTTCCTGGTTACACATTAATTTTTTAATGATTCAAATTATTATACGCCACCCGTCAACTATCAGGTACCTGGAGCCATGGACGACATAAAGAAGATATTAGATTTATATCCCACCCTCCACTCCGAAGAGTCTCAGAGCGGCTCACAGTCTCCTTTACCTTCCTCCCCCACAACAGACACCCTGTGAGGTAGATGAAGATATTGGATTTATATCCCGCCCTCCACTCTGAAGAGTCTCAGAGGAGCTTACAATCTCCTTTACCTTCCTCCCCCACAACAGACACCCTGTGAGGTGGGTGGGGCTGGAGAGGGCTCTCACAGCAGCTGCCCTTTCAAGGACAACCTCTGCCACGGCTATGGCTGACCCAAGGCCATGCTAGCAGGTGCAAGTGGAGGAGTGGTAATCAAACCCGGTTCTCCCAGATAAGAGTCCACACACTTAACCATTACACCTGGTGTAGAGAATCTAACAATTCTCTGATCAATGCCTTTTGGCTATCCCTTCTTCTGGGGCGACAAGAATAAAGCTTTTTTCAGAGGCTGCTCCTTGTTTATTTACTTTTTAAAAAGATTTCAAACAAGTTTATTTCAAAATACAGAAATACACACCGAATCACACACAGAATTATACATAAATGTACAAACAAACAAAATCAAACCTACCCAGTCACCAAAAAACAACTAAAGAAACCCAGATTACAAACAGTAATCACAAGCAAATGCCAAACCGGCATATACCTCCCGGATCTGTTATCATTCCAGAGGGCCTGTAAAATGGAGCTGTTCCGCCAAGCCTATGGTTGAACATATGAACATATGAAGCTGCCTTATACTGAATCAGACCTTTAGTCCATCAAAGTCAGTATTGTCTTCTCAGACTGGCAGCGGCTCTCCGGGGTCTCAAACTGAGGTTTTTCCACACCTATTTGCCTGGACCCTTTTTTGAAGATGCCAGGGATTGAACCTGGGACCTTCTGCTTCCCAAGCAGATGCTCTACCACTGAGCCACCGTCCCTCCCCTGGTTGAGGCAGGCAGGCGTTCTATTGCTTTCCTCTGATCTATTGTTTTAACTGTTTAATTGCACTGATGCTTTATTGTTGATTTTAATGGTTTTATTATGTTGGAATCCGCCCTGAGCCAGCAATGGGAAAGGGCGGAATATAAATATACAGAAAGAGATAGATAGATGATGGATGGATGGATGGATGGATGGATGGATGGATGGATGGATGGATGGATGGATGGATGGATACTGCTCATTTGAACCAAAATTCCCATGTGAATTCCTTGTTTATTTCTTTCACTCATGCTCCACTTGCTCCTCAACCCAAGACAGCAGACAATTCTCCCATTTTATACTAACAACAACCCTTTGTGGTAGGTTAGACTGAGAGTGTGTGATTGGTAGAGCTGCCAGGTCAGGAAATACTTAGAGATGGGGTGGAGTCTAAAGAAGGTGGGGTTTGGGAGGGACTTCAATGGGGAACCATGCCCTAGAGTCCATCTTTCAAAGTAGCCATTTTCTCCAGGACAACTGATTTCTCTTGCCTGGAGATCAGATGTAATAGCAGGAGATCTCCAGCCGCCACCTGGAGATTAGCAACCCTAGTGACTGCCCCAAGGTCACTCAACAAGCTTCCATAGTAGAGTGGGGATTTGAACTTGGAGTCTTCCCAGAGCATATTCCGACAATCTAGCTCAGGGATGGTCAAACTAGCTTAATATAAGAGCCACATAAAATAAACACCAGGCATTTGAAGAAGAAGAAGAATTGTAGATTTATATCCCACCCTTCTCCCTGAATCAGAGACTCAGAGCGGCTTACAATCTCCTATAGCTTCTCCCCCCACAACAGACACCCTTTGAGGTGGGTGGGGCTGAGAGGGCTCTCACAGCAGCTGTCCTTTCAAGGACAACCTCTGCCAGAGCTATGGCTAACCCAAGGCAATTCCAGCAGGTGCAAGTGGAGGAGTGGGGAATCAAACTTGGTTCTCCCAGATAAGAGTCCACACACTTAACCACTACACCAAACTGGCTCTCTTAACCACTACACCAAACTGGCTCTCTTAACTCACTATGCACACTTAACTCACTACACCAAACTGGTTTGAGAACCACAAGATATGAACATCGGATGTTTGAAAGCAAAGGAAGGAAAGCAAATAGATGGGAGGAAGGAGAGGTAGAAAGAAAGCAACTCTAAATGCATTCTGCAAGCCGCTGGCTGGTTTGTCTTGAGGAAGTGATTTATAGAGAGAAATGCTTTTCCAAGTCAGCCAATGGGGTGGTGGGAGCTTCAAGAGCTACACAATATGTGTGAAAGAGCCATAATTTGGCCACCCCTGATCTAGCTACTATACCGCACTGGAATAAACTTCCTAACATTGTGAAGATGTCTTCAATATCACAGAGATTCCATAAATTGCATAAGGCAAGATTCAAGAAGATTTTCATCTCTATGACACAGCCATTTTCGATGATAGCTGGATTCACCTGTTACTTATGTATTTTTAATTGTATAGTTTGGATCATCATAATAACCCACTTTGAATCCAGTTCTGGGGGCGGGGGAGTTGAAAAGGACCAGAGAAAAATAAATCTAAACCAGTCTTCAGTGAAACAGTTGTTAAAATAGCGCTTTTATTTTTACAATTATTTGCACTAAATAAATTTCTGAATAGTTTAAACTTGCTTTTCTCTAGTCCTTAAACTGTCAGCAGTAGAGGCCGGTCTGTGGAAGGTTTTTTTTATGTCTGTTTGTTTCTGCAGATAATGTTGAGTGGCACCAGGACCAACAGATTTACTGTTGCATTTTAATTATTAAACCTATATTTTTAAAAGAGGGATTAACGGGCTTGAAGTTCAGCTAGTAAACAATAATGATTAATATTTTAGCCAGTAATTGAGATTTCATGCATAGATGAGATCAAGAGCAAAAATGACATTGTTAGATCATAAAAAAATACAGATTATCCCTTTTCATGTCAATATACAGGTGGAGACGGAACCCATCACAGAATTAGGAAGACGCGTAATGAAGATTAGTCAAGTACTGTCTATTCTGATTGCTAGTCTTGTTCCAGGCAGGAAAAAAGTCTTCCTTTTTATACTGGAGATCTTTTAATTATTATTATTTATTTCATTTATAATATTTCTCAAAGTCCCCAGACAACTTACAGTTGAAAAAAAAAGTAAAGGTAGTCCCCTGTGCAAGCACCAGTCGTTTCCGACTCTGGGGTGACGTTGCTTTCACAACATTTTCACGGCAGACTTTTTACGGGGTGGTTTGCCATTGCCTTCCCCAGTCGTCTACACTTTCCCCCCAGTAAGCTGGGTCCTCAATTGACCGACCTCGGAAGGATGGAAGGCTGAGTCAACCTGGAGCCAGCTACCTGAACCAACTTCCGCTGGGATTTAACTCAGGTCATGAGCAGAGGGCTCCGACTGCAGAACTGTAGCTTTACCACTCTGTGCCACTCTTCATACAGTTAAAAAACCACAGTCTAAAACACAAGTCATTAAGCACAGACATGCACCGTAAAATCTATCTGGAACACAGAGCAGTCCATTAAAAAAACTGTTAAGATGAACCCATAATTAAAAGCCTGGCTAAGATGATGTGTTCTAGCCTGGTGCCTAAAAGAAAGTAAAGGCCAGGCAAGCCTCAAGAGGGAAGGTGTTCCAAAAGTGGGGTGCCACCACTAAAAGTATCCTACCTACCTCACCTCACTCTGAAGGCAAACTAGTTCTGAGGATTCTCAATAGAGCATCAGGCAAAAGATACCACAAAAGGTCCTAAAATTTTTACAGATTCATGTTGGTCTGAAGAAATAGAACAAAGTTTGAGTCCAGTGGCACCTTCAAGACCAACAAAGCTTTATTCTGGATATAAAATTAATTGTGCATGCACACATCTTCAGATCCATTCTGGCTATTTCGTGTGTGTGCACACTTTGTTCTAACTTTAAGTTTAACCTTTTCTGGAAGGGTCACTCTCTAAGTTCTGTACAAGTAATCTCAGTGCTGTTATAAATGTTAATTAGAGGAACTAGTACAAAATGATACTGCTCTGGCATACAATTCCTTTGTATGATTTATGTAAGTTTAAAATACTGGCACTTGGGAAAATGTTGGTAAGCGTGCAGACATTTTTAAAGCAGTAACCCCTGCCCACCCGCAATCCATTCAATCTTCATTGTTGGAAGTGGGAGTTTTTACAAGACCATCATAGGAATTCTTGGCCCAAGTTTTGGTAAATTTCACTCAAGGGCATTTTCCTGCAGAATTTATTATATTTAAGTCATTTAAAGAGTATTTCAGTGCAATTTTACATATTCAGATTTTAATGGTTTTAAGCTGTTATTAATATATAAGAACATAAGAAAAGCCAAATTGGATCAGGCCAATGGCCCATCCAGGCCAACACTCTGGGCGTTTTCGCACTGACCTTACTCCGGAGCGACGTCCCTCTTCACCGCGCAGAATCTGCGTGGATTTCGCACACATTGCTCCACAGAACCTGGAAGAGCCGCAAAGTCCCGCGGCTTTTGCATCGCAAATGTAAACTGGTTTTTGGCGGTTTACATTTGCGACGCAAAAGCCGCGGGACTTTGCGGCTCTTCCGGGTTCTGCGGAGCAACGTGTGCGAAATCCGTGCAGACACTACGCGGTGAAGAGGGACTTCGCTCCGGAATAAGGTCAGTGCAAAAACGCCCTCAGTGTCACACAGTGGCCAAAAAAACCAGGCACCATCAAGAGGTCCACCAATGGGGCCAGGACACTAGAAGCCCCCCCACTGTGCCCCCCAAGCACCAAGAATACAGAGCATCCCTGCCCCAGACAGAGAGTTCCATCCATATCTTGTGGCTAACAGCCACTGCTGGACCTCTGCTCCATACATTTAACCAATCCCCACTTGACGCCATCTATGCTTCTAGCTGCCGCCACCTCCTGTGGCAGTGAATTCCACATGTTAATCATCCTTTGGGTGAAGAAGTACTTCCTTTAATCCGTTCTAACCTGACTGCTTGGCAATTTCATTGAGTGTCCACGAGTTCTTGTATTGTGAGAAAGGGAGAAAAGTACTTCTTTCTCCACCTTCTCTATCCTACGCATAATCTTGTAAATTTCTGTCACACATCACCTCAATCACAACACACATCTTTCACATCACCTCCTGCAGGCTCCTTTTACTGGAGATGCTGGGGATTGAACCTGGGACCTTCTGTATGCCAAGCAGATGCTCTACCACCAATTCTTGCCCATCCTCAGGGTCAAAGGGTCACAAAATGCAAGAAGAATGAAAAGGAATCACATAAATCCAAACCTGAGAAATACAGAGACCAGTCACTGGTTATGCTAACATAACAGTCTGAGTAGGCAATAGTGACCTTGATAGATCAAGGGTATGATGAAGATAGAGACTGGATTTATATCCCGCCTTTCACTAGCCAAAGGAGTCTCAGAACGGTTTACAATTTCCTTTCCCTTCCTCCCCCACAACAGACACCCTATGAGGTAGGTGGGGCTGAGAGAGCTCTGACAGAAGCTGCTCTTTCTTTGCGAGAGCTGTGGCTGACCCAAGGCCATTCTAGCAGCTACAAGTAGAGGAGTGGGGAATCAAAGCCGGGTCTCCCAGATAAGAGTCCGTGCACTTAACCACTACACCAAACCGGCTCTTTCTCTGTGTTCATGACATCACCAAAGTGCAAACCTCTGCACTATGAAAAGTAAAAAGGTTTTGTTAACGTCAGGTCTGGGTCTTTGAGCTAGTTTATAGAATTGTTTTTCAAGCTGTTTGACATTATAAACCAGAATATTGTACTTATGAAAAATGCAGTTTCATTACAATGGAAGATGATTAAACTGGGGGAAAATATTGACTGTACAGTTTTATGAAGGAAAAGTGTTGTTCAAAACTCTCCTCAGAAAAATGTCTGTTATGATGCGCTTTGGCCACATAGGTTGTTTTTCTTAAGAGATTTATTAAACTTAAACTCAAAGGGAACTGAAACGGCTCAGCAAAGCAACGACACATTATACAAACCACAAAGAATGGTCTAACAATGTCTCTGCTACAGCTACCTGAATCTGACCATATATATACTGCAGTAGTAGACACTTCCCCCACCCCCACTTATTATCAAAAATAACAATCTGGAACAGAGGGGACTGTGGGTTTTAAAGCCTGAAGTGTAAAGCTGTTGTCTGCAGTATGTTTAATTCATCACTGCCCATCTTGGAATTTTTCTATAACATTGTACTAAAGGACAAAAGTCCGTATAGTCAAAGCGATGGTATTCCCAGTAGTAATGTATGGCTGTGAGAGCTAAACCATAAGGAAGGCCAAGCCCAGAAGAATAGATACTTTTGAGCTGTGGTGCTGGAGAAGACTCTTGAGAGTCCCTTGGACTGCAAGAAGATCCAATCAATCAGTCCTAAGGGAAGTCAACCCAGACTGTTCCCTGGAAGGTCAGATGCTGAAGCCGAAGCTCAAATCCTTTGGCCACCAAATGAGAAGGGAGCACTCCCTGGAGAAGACCCAGATGCTGGGAAAGATTGAAGGTAAAAGCAGAAGGGGGTGGCAAAGGAAAAGATGGTTTGACAGTGTTATTGAATTTGAGCGAACTTAAGAGGACGGTGGGTGATGTGGCCCATGGGGTCACAAAGAGGTAGGCTTAACTGTGCAATTGAACAACAATAAAGGACTTCATTTCTCAATTGATTGAATGATCAGCATTATCTGGCTGTTCAACTATTGCTGTAGGGGAGAAATGGTTACACTGTATTATTTGCTCTCATATATGTTACATTCTATATTAAAGGTAAAGGTAAAGGCAGTCCCCTGTGCAAGCACCAGTCGTTTCCGACTCTGGGGTGACGTTGCTTTCACGTTTTCATGGCAGACTTTTTTCAGGGTGGTTTGCCATTGCTTTCCCCAGTCATTTACACTTTACCCCCAGCAAGCTGGGTACTCATTTGACCGACCTCGGAAGGATGGAAGGCTGAGGCAACCTTGAGCCGGCTACCTGAACCCAGCTTCTGTTGGGATCAAACTTAAGTTGTGAGCAGAGCTTGGACTGCAGTACTGCAGCTTTACCACTCTGCGCCACGGGGCTCTTTGCTATATTACATTCTATATTACAATCATCTTAAGAGATCCCTATTTAATTGCCATTCTTGGCGTACTGGTGCAGAATTTTCATGAGATCTGATATATATTGAGTGGGAGTGATGGTTCATGAACACACAAAGCTGTTTCATACAAAATCAGACCATCAAACTCTGTATTATTGTCTACTCAGATTTGGCAGTGGCTCTCCAGGAACTTAGGCCGAGATTTTTCACATCATCTACTACCTTGGTGCTTTCAACTGGAGATGCCGAGGATTGAACCTGCTACCTTCTGCATGCCAAGTGGACGCTCTACGACTAAACCACAGCCCTCCACTACTGAGCAGGCAGGAACTGACTCATACAGAGTACTAAGTATGGAGTTCTAGCAAATTATTTAATCCACATTCACCTGGAGTTTCGTTATTATGGCCATTGCAGATGAGGGAAGTCATCTACTGGAATTTCTAATGTACACAGCACAATGCTACCAGCGTTGTACCCTTTTTAAATCCACTGAAGTAAACAAGCTTATGAAGATGTTATGCTGCTTAGGACTGTGTTGTAAGGGATGCCATATAAACAAAGACTTGGAAGGGACCTCCAGGGTTATCTAGTTCAACCTCTTGTAGCCCCCTCTAACAACAACTCTCCACAACTGCAGTATTCACTCCAGTGCAAAACTAGGGGTTCCCACACACAAACACACTGTGCTGTCAAAAAGTGAGGGGATCATCTTATGCTTGCTCATGAGTTACAGTTGTGCCCATAAAAAGCAAGGAGATGCACAACATTTTTAGGGTAGTAATCTTATATTCAGTGTCACCTTCCTTCTGAGCAAATACTGCATATGAGTACAAGGAAAACTACTGTTTTAAAAATTCCAGTGCTCAATGCAAAGTGCTAAGGATGAATTACATGAAAAGTGCACCTAAAATAAATTAAAGCGAAGCAGTTACTATAGAAATTAACTATAAAAACATCTGTCCACAGAAAAAGAGCTCATATTATTTAATCCACCTACAGAAACAAAATGGTAATTTCTGCATCACAATTTTTACCAGTGCTTTAAAAAGGTAAAGGTAGTCCCCCTGTGCATGTACCAGTCATTTCCGACTCTGGGGTGACATTGCTTTCACAACGTTTTCACAGCAGACTTTGTATGGGGTGGTTTGCCATTGCCTTCCCCAGTCATCTACACTTCCCCCCCCCCCCCAACCAGCAAGCTGGGGACTCCTTTTACCGACCTCGGAAGGATGGAAGGTTTACCAGAATATAAAATATTTAAATTCCTCTGTAAATTAGAGAGGTTGGTCTCTCTTAGCTTCGAGAGAAGCAATTTGTTAAGGATATTGGATGAAATAGCAAATCAGCTAAGAGGTCAACATGAAAGCTCTCCTCAGGTTCAACTACATCAACATTTTGCTTCAAAAATTTGAGCCAGATTACGTGCTGTTGTTTTTTAAGGAACCACTGCATGCAGTTTAGCATCAAGTGAAAAAATACTTCATTTATGTATCATGTTGTGAGAATCCCCACCCCCATTTGCAATTCTTTGTGAAGCATTTCAGAACGATGGGAAAGATCTAGTGAAACCAGAACAACATTCATCTCTCCAATTAACAGAGCATGAGAAGAAGAAAAACCACACAGATAAAATGTGGGCATAGGTTTTTAAATAAAGCCAAAATAGATAAACCCTTTTTTTCATTCCCGGTACGTTAACAGGCATTGGCTATTTCACATGAACGCATGTCAGGGTGCTACAAAAACATAGTAACCTTATATATTGCCTACAAATAACGAAGTTTACTTGTTTGTAATGAGGTAACCCATACACTTATTGGTGGTCCCATACACACCATTATGTAATTTCTGCCTTTGTGTTTAAAATGATACGTTAACAACATCGTTATCCCTCCCTCAAACATTTTGGTTCTCTTTTGGATTACCTTCTGGCTGGAAGCAACATTGAAAAGACCTGAGAAATCATTCACACTACGCAAGAAAAAAAAACCTACAGACCAGGCAACAAAAACATCCAACATCAAAATAAATAAATAATGACCACTGATTAACCAGTTCCTACTGTTCTCCCCAGACCACTAAAGTCAACCATAGAGACAAGTCTCTAGACGACATCAGGAGCTACATCACAAACATAAGCAGCTATATCACAAACTGTAGCTTTAGTACCAAAATTATAACACAAGAAATCAGCCATTTCAAAAGCAATCCCAGAAAGGAAGACCTAGGAAGAAATAAAACCTGAAAGATGCCACGCAGGACAACATGCTCAAATACTTAAAACACATGCAATATGCAACATGACAGGGATGCCAGCCTCCAGGTGGGACCTGGGGATCCCCTGGAATTACAGGCTACAGAGATCAGTCCCCCTGGAGAAAAGGGATGCTTTGGAGGAGGGACTCTGGGGCATTGTGCCCCATTGAGGTCTCTGCCAGGCTCCAAGAGGGTCCCAAAATGGGTATGGCAAACCTATTCTCCACCACTAGCATGGTAAACGGGGGGCATCAGGTACCGACAAATTGCTGCCCTCTCTGCCAACTAATTCCTTTGGAGTTTGATTTCCTGCTTCAGGGACCCTGGCAAACAAACCCAAGCCTTCCTTGGGTTCAGTAGGCATGTGCCAAAATGGCATGAGCCTGGCAGATCGCGCTCCCCCTCCACAAAAAGCAGCCCCTCTCAGTGTGATCCTAAGCAGAGGTCCACTTTTACAGGTTTGCTGCTGTATTCCTTTATCAAGCGGCAGCTGGCCCTGCCAGACATCTCCGAAGGAGAAAAACAAATCCCTGTTCTACCATCTGAGCATCAACCAGGGTAGTAAAGGGGTGGGGGAACCACCCAGAGACCCCAGCAGCAGATGGGAGAGCAGGGTTGCCAGACCCAGGTAGGGAAACACCTGGAGATCTGGGGGAGGACCCTGGGGAGGACAGGAGGGGTACAAGGCCAGAGTCCCCCCCCCCCGCCAAAGCAGCCCTTTTCTCCAGGAGAACTGAGAAGGTTGCCACCTGCCAATAGAGGATGTAGGGGGTTAGGGTTGCCAGATCCAGGTAGGGAGAATCCTGGAGATTTGGGAATGGAGAGCAGGGACCTCAGTGGGGAACAAGGACAGTGGGGTGCCCCCTTCCTTTTCTCCAGGGGTCACCACCACCCCTCTCCTGCCATTAGAGGGGAATAGGGTTGCCAGATCCAGGTAGGGAGAATCCTGGAGACTTGGGGTGCAACGGCACAAGAGTCTCCACTCTTTAAAGCATCCATTTTCTCCAGGGGAACTGATAGCATTGCCAGCTGCCCCTCCCCCAGCCACCGATGGAGGGGGGGGGTTACCAGGTGCAGGCTAGGAAAGTCCTGGAGGTTTGGGGATGGAGGTGGGGGGAGAGAAACAAGGCCCCCTGCAGGCCGGGTGCGATGCCACCAGAGCCCCTTCCCCCCACACAAAGCGCTCATTTCCCCTGGAGGAAACCGCTCTCTGTCGCCTGGAGCTGAACTACGATGTGGGCTAGGCCCACCTAGGAAGAGAAGGCAGGCATCCTTGGGGGTGGGGAGGACAGGACTGGCCCTGCCACTAGGCAGCCTAGGCGACTGCCTAGGGCGCCAGCCTTCTGGAGGGTCACATAGGCGACTA
The DNA here is from genome assembly GCF_032191835.1 of Heteronotia binoei. NCBI lineage: Eukaryota > Metazoa > Chordata > Lepidosauria > Squamata > Gekkonidae > Heteronotia > Heteronotia binoei. The sequence continues at coordinate 59,442,994 of NC_083238.1, forward strand.
CCTAGAGTGCCAGCCTTCAGGGAGGGTCACCTAGGCGACTGCCTGGGGCGCCAGCCTTCTGGGGGGGCCACCTATGCGACTGCCTGGGGCGCCAGCCTTCTGGGGCGGCACCTAGGTGACTTCCTGGGGCTCCAGTCTTTTGGGGGGGGTCACCTAGGTGACTGCCTGGGGCGCCAGCCTACTTGGGTCCACCTAGGTGACTGCCTGGGGCGCCAGCCTTCTGGGGCACCACCTAGGTGACTGCCTGGGGCGCCAGCCTTCTGAGGCGGCACCTAGGTGACTTCCTGGGGCTCCAGTCTTTTTGGGGGGTCACCTAGGTGACTGCCTGGGGCGCCAGCCTTCTGGGGTCCACCTAGGTGACTGCCTGGGGCGCCAGCCTTCTGGGGCAGCAGCTAGGTGACTGCCTGGGGCGCCAGCCTTCTGGGGTCCACCTAGGCGACTGCCTAGGGCGCCATCCGCATGTGACTGGGCGCCGTTATCCCAGGGGGGTGCCAGAAGTCCAGGGCCGGCCCTGGTCGGGGGGGGGGGGGCGTGCAGCCGCGCTCAGGCCCTCCCTCCCCCCGCGAGATGCCGCATAGCAGCGTCGCCTCCCGTGCTGGCCGCAGCCAGAGCCCCGCGGCCGGGCAGGGCGGCGGCGGCGCCACACAAAGCCCTACCTGAGGGGAGGCCTCGCCGTCCCCCCCGCGCCGGGTCTCGTCGGGCTCCTCCCGCGCTGCAGCAGCCCCGGCGGCCCAGGAGGCGGAGGGAGGCGCCCGATGCTGCTGCTGCTGCTGCCCCGCCTCTCCCGCCACACGCGGCGCCGCCCCTGGGGGGCAGCAGAGGCCGCCTCAAGCCCCGCAGCAGCGAGAGGGATGCTCCGGCCAGGCGCCCCCGCCCCGCCGCCTCCTTCGCCTCAGCCGCCGCCGGGCATCGCTCGCTCGTGCCCCTCCTCGCCCCGCCCTCCCTCAGCCCACGCCCCGCCCCGCCTCCAGGCCCCGCCACACCCGCGGAGGGGGGAGGCAGAACAGCCGCCCCTCCCTCCCTCCTCACCTGCTCCTCTGAGGAGAAGGGGCGCCGCCCCTCGGCTGGGCTCCTCGGCCTCCCTCTGGCCGCCTGGCGCGCCGCTGCGGGGAGGGAACGAGGGGCGGGAGCCGCCTGCGCCCATTAAGAGGCCGGCACGGCCCGGCCCAGCCCACCGGGGAGGGAGGGAGGGGGGGCCACGCTTGCCACTTCAAGGAATAGCTGCGGGCTTTGGGGGTGGAGCCGAGAGACTTTGGGGGGTGCAGCCAGGAGTAGGGCTGCCAAGTCCCGTTCAAGGAATAGCTGGGGGCTTTGGGGGTGGAGTCAGGAGACATTGGGGGTGGAGCCAGGAGTAGGGCTGCCAAGTCCCGTTCAAGGAATAGCTGGGGGCTTTGGGGGTGGAGTCAGGAGACATTGGGGGTGGAGCCAGGAGTAGGGCTGCCAAGTCCCGTTCAAGGAATAGCTGGGGACTTTGGGGGTGGAGTCAGGAGACATTGGGGGTGGAGCCAGGAGTAGGGCTGCCAAGTCCAATTCAAGGAATATCTGGGGACTTTGGAGGTGGAGTCAGGAGTAGGGCTGCCAAGTCCCGTTCAAAGAACAGCTGGGGGCTTTGGGGGTGGAGCCGGGAGACTTTGGGGGTGGAGCCAGGAGTAGGACTGCCAAGTCCAATTCAAGGAATAGCTGGGGGCTTTGGGGTGGAGCCAGGAGACTTTGGGGGTGGAGCCAGGAGTAGGGCTGCCAAGTCCCGTTCAAGGAATAGCTGAGGGCTTTGGGGGTGGAGTCAGGAGACTTTGGGGGTGGAGCCAGGAGTAGGACTGCCAAGCCCAATTCAATAAATAGCTGGGGGCTTTGGGGGTGGAGCCACAAGTAGGACTGCCAAGTCCAATTCAAGGAATATCTGCGGACTTTGGAGGTGGAGCCAGGAGACTTTGGGGGTGGAGCCAGGAGTAGGGTTGGCAAGTCCAATTCAAGGAATAGCTGGGGGCTTTGGGGGTGGAGTCAGGAGACTTTGGGGGTGGAGCCAGGAGTAGGACTGCCAAGCCCAATTCAATAAATAGCTGGGGGCTTTGGGGGTGGAGCCGGGGGGCTTTGGGGGTGGAGCCAGGAGCAAGGGTGTGGCTAGCACCATTGAACTCCAAAGGGAGTTCTGGCCATCACATTTAAAGGGACTGTTAGGTTGGCCAAGTCCAATTCAAGGAATATCTGGGGACTTATTTGTAAGCTGTATGAGTTGTTTGTAAGGTTATTGGTAAGCTGTATCAGTTAATCATTATGGGCTCTGTTTATAAGGATTTGATAGTTTTTATGGTTGTCAATGTGAACTTTTGTGTCAAACATATTAAGTATGAAGCATTTTTATAATTAAAAAAGTATATAAACATATTTAAAATGTATTTAAAAGTTTGGTAATTTATTCATATCGCGAAGATTGTTTTTTTGTTGTTTGCAGATGTCCTCACTGTGGGGATTGGCAGCTCTAGGGGCCCACATCACCCTCAGCAGCCACCATGTCCAGCACCGCCTGCTCTGGGGGAGGCTAGCTTCCTGGAAGGGGGGGGGGGGAGTTGGGGATTCCTTTTCTTCCCCTGGCTCCCACCCGGAATGATCACTCATTTCCAAAGAGCCCTTTCCCTGCAGTAGAATAAACATCAGATTTTTGAAAGCTGTAAAACATGAAAGTAGGTAGGAAGGAAGGAAATAGATTTTTTGGGGGGGAGATAGGTGGAAAGAAAGCAACTTCAATGTTAAATGTGTTCTCCAAGCCACCAATTGACTTGGCTTGGAGAAGTGATTTAAAGAGACAAATGCCTTCTCCAACCAGCCGGTGGGACGGAGGCGGGGGGGCTTCGAGAGCCACACAGCTTGTGTGAACGAGCCACAGTTTGGCCATCCCTGTTTCAGACCAACACAGCAACCGGTGTTCCCTCTAAGCTGAGTTAGCATGAGCTAGCTCGCAGATTTTTAGCCTCCAGCTCACATATTTTTGTCTTAGCTCTGGAAAAATAGCCCCAGAGCACAATAATTTATGCAGCAGCTCACGACTTTCATGCCAGTAGCTCACAAAGTAGAATTTTTGCTCGCAAGACTGCAGCTTAGAGAGGGCATTGGCAGCTACCCACAGGAACCAATACTGTATCCAGGGGTGTCGAACTCATTTGTTATGAGGGCCGGATCTGACATAAGTGAGACCATGTTGGGCCGGGACATGTTGGCCCTGGGCCGCATGTGTACCTATTTAAGATTAGGTAGCAGAGATATAAACTTTATAAAGGACACAGACAAACAGAAAGACTTTAAAAAAAAACCTTAAAATAAAACATGCTGAAAATATTAACACTCGTTGGTCTTAAAGGTGCTTTCTTTTCATCTCTCCCATGGGATCCAGAGAACTGGGCAAAGGAAGCTCTGGCTCTTTCCTTCCTTCCCCAGGGGGCCAGGAGGGGGAGGAGCCTCAGCCAATAGAAGGAAGAGAGGCTTGGCTCAGTAGCTCTGCTGTGTGATTGAGAGAGCCTGGCAAAGCAGCCTCCCCCACCCCCTTTCCTCTCTGAGGAGCCTCAGCCAATAGAAGGAAGGCTGGCCCAGTAGCTCTGCCGCGTGATTGAGAGAGTCTGGCAAAGCAGCCTCCCCCCTCTTCCTCCCTAAGGGAGGAGCCTCAGCCAATAGAAGGAAGAGAGGCTTGGCCCAGTAGCTCTGCTGTGTGATTGAGAGAGCCTGGCAAAGCAAGCTCTCCCTCCCCCCTCTTCCTCCCCAAGGGAGGAGCCTCAGCCAATGGAGAAAATAGAGGCTTAGCTCTGTAGCTCCTGTGCAACTGAGCAAGCCTGGCAAAGCCAGCTGTAACGCAGCAGGAAGCAAGAGGGAGGGAGAAGGAAGCAGATGGCAGCCAATTGCTCGGGGGCCTGATAGGAACCCTCCGAGGGTCTCATTCAGCCCCTGGGCTGCGTGTTTGACACCCCTGCTGTATCCTGGGCTTCTTGCAAGACTCCTTCCATGAGACCCACTGCGGGACTCCAGGCCTTTTCTACCTTACCCGGCAGTTGTGAGAATACAAAGTAAGATGGGAGGATCACATCTCCTCTGCCACTCAGAGCATTTGGGAAGAAAGGCGGGATAAAAACGGGGATAGACAGAAACAGATGCCCTTTGCTTCCTCCGACAAACACTAGAGAGGTCTGAGACTGCTCAGCATTTATTTGAGCGCAGGGAGGTCATATTAGGCACGACAATGCCCAGGGCCGGATTAACAATTAGGCCAAGTAGGCACTGGCCTATGGCCCCCGTGTCTTTAGGGGCCTCAGGCTAGTCTCCCTCCCTTCCTAGCTTCCCCCCTGCTTTCAGCCCTCCCTCCTGCTTCAGGGTCATCAGAAAGCGGGCGGGGGGGGGGGAGGAAATGTCCACTGGGCACTCCGTTATTCCCTAAGGAGACCGATTCCCTTAGGGTATAATGGAGAATTTATCCACGGGTATCTGGGGCTCTGGTGGGGCTGTCCTTTGAGGTAGAGGCACCAAATCTGCCGCATAGCATCTGGTGCATCTCCTCAAAACACCCCCCAAAGTTTCAAAGAGATTGAACCAGGGGGGTTAATTCTATGAGTCCCCAAAGAAGGTGCCCTTATCCTTCATTATTCCCAATGGGGGGGGGAAGCATTTAAAAGGTGTGCAGTCCCTTTAAATGGGATGGCCAAAACTCCCTTTGGAGCTCAATGGTGCTTGTCACACCCTTGTTCCTGGCTCCACCTCCAGTGTCTCCTGGCTCCACCCCCAAAGTTCCCAGATGTTTCTTGAATTGGACCTGGCAATCCTAGGTCCAACTGATGCTGGCAGCGGCACCAAGTTTGCCTCTCTCTATTTCCCCCCCTGCAGTTTAGTAAAAGGGGCTTTTAAGAAGGTGCCTGCAGGCTGCAGCGGGGGGCGTGGACGGTAGGGCGGGCGCTCCGACTCGGAGATAATCTGCAAAGTGGCCCTGAGATTTTGACTGCCTAGCGGCCTCCGCAGGGTTTAATCCAGCGCTGACAATGCCTGATCCCCAAATAGGGTTGCCAATCCCCAGGTGGGGGCAGGGGATCCCCCGGTTTGGAGGCCCTCCCCCCGCTTCAGGGTCATCAGAAAGCGGGGGACGGGGAGGGAAATGTCTGCTGGGAACTCTATTATTCCCTATGGAGATTTATTCCCATAGAAAATCATGGAGAATTGATCCGCGGGTATCTGGGGCTCTGGGGGGGGCTGTTTTGGGGGGTAGAGGCACCACATTTTCAGTAAAGCATCTAGCGCCTCTCCCCAAAATACCCTCCAAGTTTCAAAAAGTTTGGACCAGAGGGTCCAATTCTATGAGCCCCAAAAGAAGATGCCCCTATCCTTCATTATTTCCTATGGAAGGAAGGAATTGAAAAGGTGTGCCGTCCCTTTAAATGTGATGGCCAGAACTCCCTTTGGAGTTCAGTTATGCTTGTCACAGCCTTGATCTTGGCTCCACCCTTAATGTCTCCTGGTACCACCCCCAAAGTCTCCTGGCTCCACCCCCAAAGTCCCCAGAGATTTCTTGAATTGGACTTGGCAACCCTATCCCCAAATCGAGCTTGGAGGTCTAGCACAGGGATAAGAGCGTAACGCAACATAGCCCCTACAAATTAAAAAACAACAACAGTGCCGCGAAAATGAAGAGGGAGTGTAATAGTTTTCACTAATGAAAGTGACGGCAGGGTATTAATCTTTCTATGCTGGACGGGCGATTCCCTGACCCCCTTCCATGGGATCTGTCGCCACGCGAAAAGGGCCGATGCCCAGAAGTTAAGCTTTTTCAGATTAAGGCTTTTAAAGCCATTTCCCTTGGATGTGCCCCCCCCCGAACCAAATACAATGATTCAGCTACATTCAAATACGGTGCCCCCATCTGTTCCATAAGAGAGCTGAAAGAGTCTGAGTTATAGTTTAGAAATAGGCCTTTTCCCACCATAGGGTTGCTAATCCCCAGGACAAACAGAGTAAACAATAGCAACGCAGTACAAACAGAAATCTAAAAAACAGCTGTGTCAAAAATACGTTACAGTTATAACAAATTTACAAAATTCTATATTATATTGTGCAAAAGCATCCGAAATTCATTCCAAAAGTATAAATCACATAGAGAGCATAAAGTCCCAAACAAAAACACAGTTCCCAAGAATGACGCTGTCAATTGAAATATACAATATGGGCGTTTGAGAGAAGCTGGTCTGAGGACCTTGTCAGTTGGTTTGTGAAGAAGCTGCAAAGAAGAAGAAGATGATATTGGATTTCTGTCCTGCCCTCCACTCCAAAGACTCTCAGAGCAGCTCACAATCTCCTTTACCTTCCTCCCCCACAGCAGACACCCTGCAAGGTGTGTGGGGCTGAGAGGGATTTCACAGCAGCTGCCCTTTCAAGGACAACCTCTGCCAGAGCTATGGCTGACCCAAGGCCATGCCAGCAGCTGCAAGTGGAGGAGTGGGGAATCAAACCCGGTTCTCCCAGATAAGAGTCCGCACACTTCACCACTACACCAAACTGGCTCTCCAGCAGAACACGATTTAAGCTGGGGATTGCGTGAAGGCAAGACTTTCTCCTTCGGAAGCCGACATCAGTGGAAGGACTCTGTTTGGAATTTACTTCTGAGTAGCAGTACTCCTTATAGACTTTTTTGGAATTTTCCAGAGTCATCCTTGGGAACTGTGTTTTTGTTTGGGACTTTATGCTCTCTATGTGATTTATACTTTTGGAATGAATTTCGGTTGCTTTTGCACAATATAATATAGAATTTTGTAAATCCCCAGGTGGGGGCAGGGGATCCCCCTGTTAGGAGACCCTCCCCCTGCTTCAGGGTCATCAGAAATTGGAAGGGGGAATGTCTGCTGGGCACTCCACTATTCCCTATGGAGACCAATTTCCATAGGGTATAATGGAGAATTGATCTGTGGGTATCTGGAGCTCTGGGGGGGGGGGCTGTTTTTTGAGATAGAGGCACCAAATATTCAGCATAGCATCCAGTGTCTCTCCTCAAAACACCCTCCCAAGTTTCAAAAAGATTGGACCAGGGGGCGCCAAACAAAGGTGCCCCTATCCATTATTTCCAAAGGAGGGAAGGCATTTAAACGGTGTGTGGTCCCTTTAAATGTGATGGCCAGAACTCCCTTTGAAGTTCAAATATGCTTGTCCCACCCTTGCTCCTGGCTCCACCCCCAAAGTCCCCAGATATTTATTGAATTGGACTTGGCAACCCTACCCCAACAAGCCAACGTGCCAGCATCTAGATAAGAACAAAGCTACATCTGCGCTATGATGTTTTTGCTGGGATATACCACACTACCCACTGGAGTAATCTGCACCGCAAGAAATACACATAAGAAACAGCTGGATTTGAGTCCAGAGCACTTGGGTTCTAAGGTGCTTAGGGTTGCCAAGTCCAATTCAAGAAATATCTGGGGACTTTGGGGGTGGGACCAGAAGACTTTAAGGGTGGAGCCAGGAGACATTGGGGGTGTAGCCAGGAGCAAGGGTGTGACAAGCACAACTGAACTCCAAAGGGAGTTCTGGCCATCATGTATAAAGGGACTGCACACCTTTTAAATGCCTTCCTTCCATAGGAAATAATGGAGAATAGTGGCACCTTCTTTGGGGGCTCATAGAATTGGACCCCCTGCTCCAATCCTTTTGAAACTTGGAGGGTATTTTGAGGAGAGGGATTGGATACTATGCTGAAACTTTGGTGCCTCTACCTCAATAAACACACACACACACCCCCGAGCCCCAGATACCCGCGGATCAATTCTCCATTATTTTCTATGGGAATAAGTCTCCATAGGGAATAGAGTCCCCAGCAGACATTTCCCTCCCCTCCCCCCACTTTCTGATGACCCTGAAGCAGGGGGATGGCCTCCAAATCAGGGGATCCTCTCATTTCATGTTTTGAATGAATGAATGAATGAATGAATGAATGAATGAATGAATGAATGATTGGTCGATCTGTGTAGCCTGAAGCTCAGTTGTAATTCTGGGAGATCTCCATTCCCCACGCAGAGGATAGCAGCCCTAATCACATCTCTAGGCTAGGAGCATGGAAACAATGTTCCAAGTTCGAATCCCACTCTTCCACAATTATTAATTGTTGTGACCTTGACCCACCTTTCAGTTTAACCAGTGCTCCAATGTTGTGGATTATCAATTATCAATAGGAAAATTTATTGAGGTTCCAGAGGGGAGGATAAGAAAACATTTAATTAGTTGCATTTGGAAGACTTGCTCTATCTTGCCTGAATAAGCAGTTTTAGTCTCATCCACGGTTTTCCACCATTCTTTACTGTGGGGCCTCACACACCTGTTACTTTTCAGCTTAAGACGAGCACGTGCAGGGGAATTCATGACAGGTGATGGAAAGCTCCGTAAGACCAGAAGGGGGACAAAAAGTTGACTTTCTCCCAAAAGGAAGCATGTGGAATTCTTAGCGGTATTCATTATAAAAATGTAATGTAATACTCCTGCTTAGCTTTTTGTTCCCCTATTACCCTATGAAGATTGTGTAAGAGAAAGAAAATACAGAGATGGGAAGGCTGGACTGGCTGGAGAAAACATGTAGACCAGGGGAGGCTAAACTTCCTTAATGTAAGAGCCACATAGAATAAATGTCAGATGTTTGAGAGCTGCAAGACAGAAGGAAGGGAGGGGGATGGAGGGAAGGAGGAAGGGAAAGGGAGGGAGGGAGGAAAGGAGGGAGAGAGGGGAGAAGGGAGGAAGGGAAGAAGAGAGGGAGGGAAGGAAGGGAGGGGAGGGAGGAAAGCAGGGAGGAAGGGAAGGAAAGGAAAGGAGGAAGGAAGAAAGGGAGGGAGGGGAGGAGGGGGAGGGGAGGGAGGGAAGGGAAGAAGGGAGGAAGGAAAGAAGAGAGGGAGGGAAGGGGAGAAGGGAGGGGAGGGAGGAAAGGAGGGAGGGGAGGGGAGAAGGGAGGAAGAAAAGAAGGGAAGGAAGGGAGGGAAGGGGAGGAAGGAAGGGAGGGAGGGAGGGAGGAAGAAAGGGAGGGAAAGAGGGAGGAAGAGGGAAGGGAGGAAGGAAGAAAGGGAGGGAGGGAGGAGAGAAGGAAGGGAATGAGGGGAGAAGAGAGGGAAAGAGGAAAGGAGGGGAGGGAAGGAGGGAGGGAGGGAAGGGGAAAAGGGAGGGAGGGAAGGGAAGAAGAAAGGGCAGGAGGGAGGAAAGAAAGAAGGGAGGGAGGGAAGGAAGGAGGAAGGAAGGGAGGGGAGGAAGGAAGAAAGGGAGGGAAGAAGGAAGGGAGGAAGAGGAAGGGAAGGGAAGAAGGAAGAAAGGGAGGGAAGGAGGAAGGAAGAGGGAGGGGAGGAAGGAAAGGAGGGAGGGAGGAAAGAAGGGAGGGAAAGAGGGGGGAAGGGAGGGAGGAAAAAAGGGAGTGAGGTCCTGGAGATCTCCTGCCTTTACAGCTGATCTCCAGACTACAGAGATCAGTTCTCCTGGAGGAAATGGTTGCTTTGGAGGGTGAGCTCCATGGCATTGGACCCTGCTGAAGCCCCTCCCCTCCCCATGACCCGCCCTTTCTAGGCTCCACCTCCAAAATTTCCAGATATTTCCCATCCCAAAGGTGACTGCCCTCCAGTAGGAGAATATTATGTGTGTTTCACTTCCATCTTTGCTGCATAGATCTTTCTTCGCCAGACCCAACTGAAAGTGTGATGTGATTTGACTGGGTTTCAATCTACTTTTTAAAAATTAATTTGAATGAGTGTTTTTATGGGGCTGTCTATAAAGAAGAATGAATGGGGCGACCTTCTGCTTGAGCCACTCATCTGAATTGGCTTTGCTTTTCTTAAAGCCCTTTAAAACCATTTAAAGGGTACACAGCTCATCCCCCAATCCTTGCCCCATAGTTGACTTTTCCTCACCCTCTTGCTGCAGACTGTACGGTTGCCAGGTCCAATTCAATAAATATCTGGAGACTTTGGGGGGCAGAGCCAGGAGACTTTGGGGGTGGAGCCAGGAGCAAAGGTGTGACAAGCACAATTGAACTCCAATGGGAGTTCTGGCCATCACATTTAAAGGGACCGCACACCTTTCAAATGCCTTCCTTCTATTAGAAATGTTGAAGGATAGGGGCACCTTCTTTTGGGGCTCATGGAATAGGACCCCCCTGGTCCGATCCTTTTGAAACTTGGAGAGCATTTTGAGGAGAGGCATTGGATGCTGTGCTGAAAATGTGGTGCCTCTATCTCAAAATGCAGCCCCCCTAGAGTCCTAGATACCCGTGGATCAATTTTCCATTATACCCTATGGGAATAAGTCTCCATAGGGAATAATGGAGTGTACAGCAGACATTCTCCGCCTTTGCATTCTGATGACCCTGAAGTGGGGCAGAGGGCTTCCAAACCAGGGGATCTCCTGCCCCTTCCCGGGGATCGACCCCCTAGCAGGCTGCAACCAACGAAGAAAGCATATTTTACTCGCCTGGCTTCCAGTCTCCTGGCTCAGCTCAACACAACACAAAATTCATCACCTGGCGGCGGATTGGTTTTCAGCGAAGAGGCTGCCCTAAATAACCCGACTGCAACGTTCTCTGTTCCAGCTATGATTACGCGTAGTTACCATAAATCTCATGAATCCCCTTTCAAAGCCCGCAGCGCAGCAGCAAAAGAGATGAGCGGCCTAAATTAGTGGCGTATAACTGGCATAAGGTACAGTAAAGTCACCTTAATTTGGATTTCAGCACCGCAGGAGATGGTTTGATCCCCTTTGTTGCATTTGCGAGAAGCTTAAGGGAATTAGCTTTAAACAGGGCTTTTTTGTTGTTGTTGTTGTAGCAGGAACTCCTTTGCATATTAAGCCACACCTCCTCGATGTAGCCAATCTTTCAAGAGCTTACAGTTCTTCGTACAGGGCCTACTGTAAGCTCCAGGAGGATTGGCTACATCATGGGGGTGTGACCTAATATGCAAAGGAGTTCCTGCTACAAAAAAAAGCCCTGGCTTTAAATTAAGAGGGGGGGCGGCAACTTTTCTGGTGCATCACCTCCTCCCCCGTTAGTCAACATACAATAAAATTGGTTGGGAAAATTCTGGGAGATTTTTGGGAGGAAAGAGCTTCGATGAGGTATGACATCATTAGCGTTCCCTCTAAGCTAAGTTAGTGTGAGCCAGCTCACAGTTTTTTAGCCTCCGGCTCACACACTTTTGTCTCAGCTCAGGAAAAAGGGCCCCGGAGCAAACGTGTTTATGCAGCAGCTCACCACTTTAATGCCAGTAGCTTCTGAAGTAGAATTTTTGCTCACTCAGCAGCTTAGAGCAGGGGCGTAAAATGTGCAATTCAGGGGCCGAATCAGGCCCCCAAGCAACTGGCTGTCATCTGCTCCCTTCTCCCTCTCTCTTGCTTTCTCCTGCATAACATTTTGCTTTGCAAGACTTGCTCAATCGCACAGGAGCTACAGAGCAAAGCCTCTGTTTTCTCCATTGGCTGAGGCTCCTCCCTTGGGGAGGAAGGGAAGGAGGCAGAGTTTGCTTTGCCAGGCTCTTTCAATCGCACAGCAGAGCTACTGAGCCAGGCCTCTTTTCCTTCTATTGGCTGAGGCTCCCCCCAGTCCTCTGGGGAAGGAAGGAAAGAGTCAGAGCTTCCTTTGCCCAGTTCCCTGGGTCCCATGGGAGAGATACAAAGAAAGCACCTTTAAGACCAATGAGTGCTAACGTTTTAAGCATCTTTAAAGTTTTTAAAGTGGCCTGATATGCAAATAGGCAGGGCTCTTTTTCTAGCAGGACCTCCTCTGCATATTAGGCCATGCCCCCCTGATGTAGCCAATCCTATTGGAACTTACAGTAGTTTATATCTCTGCTATCTAATCTTAAATAGGTACACATATGGCCCAGCCTGGCATGTCTTAGACTAACCCAACATGGCCTGGCCCAACAAGGTCTCGTCTATGTCAGATCCGGCCCTCATAATAAATGAGTTTGACACCCCTGCTTTATAGTGTGTTACAGCAGGGCCCACCAGACAGGTTGAGAACACAGACTCTCAGCACAAATTAAGACACAATTACATATGGACCACAATAAAACAGCTCCAGGATCAATATTCTTGATCTATAAAATGTTTGGATCGAGCGATTTCCTGGAGGACAAAGCACAATTGCGCCTGGCTGCAAAAGGGTACCTTCGAAAAGGCAAAAAGGAAATTAATTAGAGCTCTTCTTTCATGCGCTGGTTTGTTTAGTCACCTCTGGACGACGTCCGATAAAACAATGTTTTGAGTGAGGTATTGATTTCCGTTAATAATGTTTTTTGTATAGTTCCTGGAATCCTGAAATTATGAGACAGTAGAAGAAGAAGAAGACTGCAGATTTATACCCCGCCCTTCTCTCTGAATCAGAGCCTCAAGAGTGGCTTACAATCTCCTATATCTTCTCTCTCCACAACAGACACCCTGTGAGGTGGGTGGGGCTGAGAGGGCTCTCACAGAAGCTGCTCTTTCAAGGACAGAGTCTCAGAGCAGCCTACAATCTTCTTTCCCTTCCTCCCCCACAACAGACACCCTGTGAGGTGGGTGGGGCTGAGAGGGCTCTCACAGAAGCTGCCCTTTCAAGGACAACTCCTGCGAGATCTATGGCTGTCCCAAGGCCATTCCAGCAGCTGCATGTGGAGGAGTGGGGAATCAAACCCGGTTCTCCCAGATAAGAGTCTGCGCACTTAAGCACTACACCAAACTGGCTGTCTGATTGACCTGATTGAGGAACAACAAATACCTGAGAAATAAGGAGAGGAGGGGAAGGAAGAGGAGTTGATGTTATACCCCAACCGTCACTACCTGATGGAGTCTTGCAGATAGGGTTGCCAGCCTCCAGGTGGCATCTGGAAATCTCCCACTTTTACAGCTGATCTCCAGCTGGCAGAGATCAGCTCCCCTGGAGAAAAGGCTGCCTTGAAGGGTGAAGTCAACGGCACTGTGCCCTGCTGAGGCCTCTCCCCTCCCCAAACCCCGCCCTCTCCCAGCTCCACCCCCAAAGTCTCCAGGTATTTCCCAATACAGACCTGATAACCCTACACAGAATGGCTTGCAATCACCTTCTCTTCCTCTCCCCACAATGGACAACCTGTAAGGTAGGTGAGACTGAGAGAGCTCTGAGAGGACTGTAACTAAAACCAAGGTCGCCCAGCTGGCTTCATGGGGAGGTGGAGTGGGGAATCAAACCCGGTTCTCCAGATTAGAGTCTGCCACTCTTAACCACAACACCATACTGGCTCTCGACTAGACATGACGGCATCCTCGTGGCCGTCATAAGGGCACTGGGGTTCCCACAGCCTTATGGCAGAGGTGCTCACCTCCTACTCCCCCCCCCTTTTTGCCAAGTCTACTGAACCCTAGAGTTTTCCCTCCTAAATGGCTAGAGCATCTGAGGAAACCATAGAGTTTTCCCGGAAATGCCTAAAGTGGCCGCCATGCAATGTTGCTGGTGTGATGACGTCGCTTCTGGGCGACGACATTGCGCCAGCAATGTCGGGGGAGGTTCCCACCAGCGGCCGAATGTGGGGTGGTGGGTTGGGAACCTCCTGGGTGGGGGAGCCCCTGCCTGGACCGAGGACTTGGCAGACCTCTCCCCCCCACACACAAAAAAAAAACTTTTCAAGTGCCAAAACAAAGGCATCATGCTCTGAACCTGATTGGGATTGGCCCCTCGCAACGTTTTTAAATAACTTAAAAATGGCAGTGATCTCCTCATGGCCAGGGCTTTTTCTTTGTAGTAGGAACTCCTTTGCATATTAGGCCACACGCCCTTGCTGTAGCCAATCCTCCAAGAGCTTACAGGGCTCTTAGTAGAGGGCCTCCTGTAAGCTCCAGCAGGATTGGCTAATCAGAGGGGCGTGGCCTGATATGCAAATAGGCAGGGCTCTTTTTCTAGCAGGACCTCCTCTGCATATTAGGCCATGCCCCCTTGATGTAGCCAATCCTATTGGAACTTACAGTAGAACCTGTACTAAGAGCCCTCTAAGCTCTAGGAGGATTGGCTACATCAGGGGGGCGTGGCCTGATATGCAAATAGGCAGGGCTCTTTTTCTAACAGGAGCTCCTCTGCATATTAGGCCATGCCCCCCTGATGTAGCCAATCCTATTGGAAATTACAGTAGAACCTGTACTAAGAGCCCTCTAAGCTCTAGGAGGATTGGCTACATCAGGGGGGCGTGGCCTGATATGCAAATAGGCAGGGCTCTTTTTCTAGCAGGAGCTCCTCTGCATATTAGGCCATGCCCCCCTGATGTAGCCAATCCTATTGGAACTTACAGTAGAACCTGTACTAAGAGCCCTCTAAGCTCTAGGAGGATTGGCTAATCAGGGGGGCGTGGCCTGATATGCAAATAGGCAGGGCTCTTTTTCTAGCAGGAGCTCTTCTGCATATTAGGCCATGCCCCCGTGATGTAGCCAATCTTATTGGAACTTACAGTAAAACCTGTACTAACAGCCCTCTAGGAGGATTGGCTACATCAGGGGTGTGTGGCCTAATATGCAAAGGCATTCCCGCTACAAAAAGACCCCTGCAAATAGCATTGCCAAGTCCCCTGCAGCCTCTGGCGGGAAACTTTTTTTGGCCACTCTGGGCATTTCCAGGAAAGTTCTATGGTTTTCCCGGACGTTCTAGCAATTTGGGAGAAAAACTCTATGATACCTTAGAGTTTTCCCAGAAATGCCCAGAGTGGTCGGCATGCGAAGTTGCTGCCGTGATGATGTCACGTCTGGGTGATGTCATTGCACTGGCAACGTTGCATGGGGATCCCTCCACTAGCCCACTGTGGACTGGTGGATTGAAGACCTCCAAAGCAGAACTCCCGCCCCACCCGGGAACTTGGCATTCCTTTATGCAAAGGGTTCCTGTTACCAAAAAAGCCCTGCTCATGGCAATCACAAGGAAGCCGTCACATCTCGTTTGGCCCTAGGACTCCCGTCTGGCTGCGGGCTATTTGTTGCGTGACCAACTTCTAACAGGGATTTGAAGGCCTTTCTACTCACAAGGCTAAAACTGATTTGCGCTGAAAAACGGATATGCAATGCCAAGAGTAAACCTTCCGCCCTGAAAACATTCGTTTTCATTTATCCGTTCTGTTTACAGACGAGGGCTTCGAAGAAATGTTAGTATGATGTTGCAAAAAAGTGAGAAGCTAATCCCCACGGATTTTACAAACGCGATCCCTAGAAAATGGGCATAAAATTATAACACAATATAGAAGCAGAGCACATGAATTGGCTCCCCTCTCATTTTCAGCTGTGTAATAAACCCGATCACAGGAATCTATTGGGATTACGTAGTTCTACTTCCCTGGAGAAGGGAAAGAAAGGAAAAGGAAAAGTCCCCTGTGCAAGCACCAGTCGTTTCCGACTCTGGAGTGACATTGCTTTCGCAATGTTTTCACAGCAGACTTTTTATGGGGTGGTTTGCCATTGCCTTCCCCAGTCTTTTACACTTTCCCCCCAGCAAGCTGGGTACTAATTTTACCAACCTTAGCTGATGGAAGGCTAAGTCAACTTTGGGCCGGCTACCTGAACCAGCTTTCACTGGGGTAGAACTCAAGTCGTAGAAAACCAGCTTGTAAAGAGGTACCTTCTCTTCTCTGTTCCAACCTACAATGGCTCCAAAAGGCACTGGTAGCAGCAGATATATTGCCCACATTAACTTCCTGTGGCAGTATTTTGGAACGGTACTTCACACACTTGGAATAGATTCTTTGGCTTCAGTCTGCCACAAAAAAAGATGCTATTCCTAGCAAATAGCCATTCACAACCTGACACCTGACAAATTTCTCTCCCTCTCTCTTCTCTCTCTGCCTTTTGCAAGAGGAATCTAAATACAGGAGCTGTTGTATTATCTTTACCAGGAATCAAGTTCCATTGGAATTGGGGGGTGGGGGGAGAAGAGAAGATATCCCAGTCATAAAAGACATTGGTGAACATCTCTTGCACAGAGCTTTTGTTGAGCAGGAACGCACAGGATTGAAATAGGTTGAAATTAAATCCAAAGAGTTTCTGGCTCAACATTAGGAAGAACTTCCTGACCATAGACCGGTTCCTCAGTGGAACAGGCTTCCTCGGGAGATGGTGGGCTCTCCTTCCTTGGAGGTTGTTAAACAGAGTCTAGATGTCCATCTGACAGCGATGAAGATCCTGTGAATTTAGGGGGAGGGGTCTGTGAGTTTAGAGTGGTTCCTCAGTGGAACAGGCTTCCTCAGGAGGTGGTGGTCTCTCCTTCATTGGAGGTTTTTAAACAGAGGTTAGGTGGCCATTTGACAGCGATGAGGATCCTGTGAATTTAGGGAGAGGGGTTTGTGAGTTTAGAGTGGTTCCTCAGTGGAACAGGCTTCCTCGGGAGGTGGTGGGCTCTCCTTCCTTGGAGGCTGTTAAACAGAGGCTAGGTGGCCAGCAATGAGGATCCTGTGAATTTAGGGGGCAGGGTTTGTGAGTTTCCTGCATTGTGCAGGGGGTTGGACTAGATGACCCTGGAGGTCCCTTCCAACTCTATGATTCTAGGAGCACAGTTCCGGCTGGCTTGGCATCAGGGGGTGTGGCCCAACATGCAAATGAGTTCCTACTGGGCACTTCCTCAAAAAAAAAGCCCTGTGGGAAACAATGGTGATGTCAGGGGATGTGGCCTAATAAGCAAATGAGTTCATGCTGGGCTTTTCCTACAAAAAAGCCCTGCATGAAACAGTGGTGATGTCAGGTGGTGTGGCCTAATAGGCAAATTAGTTCCTGCTGGGCTTTTCCTACAAAAATGCCTTGCTTTTGCATGAGATACCCCTATTGCTATTCTTAGCACACAGCGCTTTGATCAGATTCTTCAGTGGATGGCGGAGCCACACTTGAAACAGACAGACAAAAAAGCTACTCCTGCAACTTGAATGCGGCATATTATTATTGGCAGCCTTGCTTTCATCCAGATGGCAGTTTCTCTGAAGATCTGGGGAGGAGGAGAAGCAGAGATCCATTCTATCTTGTCGGTGGGAGCCAGACGAGGAACCTGGTTTGATCTGACAGCGTTTAATGCAAAACGAATAGCGCACCTTTTCAAGACGAGGCTGCTTTGCCAAACCTTGTTGCTAAATGCAAATTTTGAAAGCACCTTCGAAACATTTCAGGTGACCCATGTTAGGGTTAACTTAAAAAAAAAAAAAAGAGGACATCTTTCCCAACTTACTACTTCAAACAAGTGATCACGATGACAGATCTCATTCATGCTGGCTAGATTTAATGCATTACCATCGGCCATCCTTTTTGGAAGACACCACAGAATCCCCCGCAATCTTAGACAATGCCCTTGTAGTCAAGGAGTCATCGAAACGGTCCCTCATGTTCTTATGGACTCCCCTTTTTATAGCAGTCCATCTGCAAGATATCTAGATGCACTGCTTTCTGACCATCAAGACCTTTCTGACAATGCCAAGGTTCGTTTTTTACTCCACGGGAAACACAACTTTGTCACTACTCACGTCGCTTGCTTTTTACAGGTTGCGATCCAAATCAGAGAGGCTTTTACTCATGCATAGCCTACTGCTATTTTATGTCATTTAACTTTTGCTGGTTTTTTAAAGGTTTTATTATATTCTATAGTGTCACTGTTGGTTTTAAAGTATACTGTATTCTTGTATTAATGCCAATAAAGGTCTATGGTATGGATTAACTACATATGGGGAGATCTCATTTTAAATACCCCCGAGTCCCCTCCTATTTAAGCTGTGGTAATTGCTACTGACTAGGGAATGTTCCTAACCTTCCAAGCCCAAAAGAGGACTTTTAAAAAAGCCCCCAAAAGAGGATGGACACCTGTATGACTTCAGGTGTGGGTCACTCGCAAGGAGACTCATTCGACTGTCCACACTCCACTCCAACAGGTAAGGCAAAAGGCACTTTATTAACGCAGAGAAATCCAAAAGAGACCTCAAACGCCCAGGCAAAGAAAATCTGGAATCTGGAATGGTCCACAAACAATAACAATTAAAAACAAATCCAAACTTCAAGGGCGGGGGGGTTTCCAGCCGGGCCAGACAGTTAAAACAAACTTTTTTCGATTTGGCTTTACCTTGAGAGGACTCCCTGGCCGCCTACCGTCCTCCAGTCCAGCTGTTAACTAAGGTAACTCTGCAGCTCTAGCGGAATGCTCCGTGAACCATTCCTGCAAAGACTTATAAATCAGTGATCTTCTTTTGGTTTGTCAGAGGTGCTATTTTGAGTGGAAGTTGCTCTCTTCCTTACAACACCTGAAAAAGGCAGTCCCCTGTGCAAGCATGCGGTGGCATTACATTACGTTTTCACGGCAGACTTTTTATGAGGTAGTTTGCCATTGCCTTCCCCAGTCATCTACACTTTCCCTCCAGCAAGCTGGGGAGTCATTTGACTGACCTCGGAAGGATGGAAGGCTGAGTCAACCTTGAGCCGGCTACCTGCACCCAGCTTCCACCAAGATCGAATTCGGGTCGTGTCCAGAGCTCGGACTGCAGTACTGCAGCTTTACCACTCTGCACCATGGTGCTTCTAATTGTAACTTAGAAGTAACTTTGACCCAGCTTTGCATACTGCTATTGATTTAAGCTCTATCTGTACTACTGTTTCCAGCACGACTGCCGGCAGGGAAGAATCTCAGGGCACTTACAAATGTGGGGATTTGATATAATCCCGACTTTGCACAGAAGACGGCATATTCTGTGAACGCTACACAAGCAACAGGTGTACCAAATTAGCTATCATTTCACTACTGCCCCTCCCCTCCTCCTTAGATATAAATGTTGCTGTCCTTCATACATGATATTGTATTGGTGTTTTGGTGTGAAGATCAAACAGAAGAAAGGAGAATGAATTTATAAGAGGAGGAGGAGGAGGAGAAGACTGTAGATTTATACCCTGCCCTTCTCTCTGAATCAGAGTCTCAAAGTGGCTTACAATCTCCTTTCCCTTCCTCCCCCACAACAGACACCCTGTGAGGTGGGTGGGGCTGAGAGAGCTCTGACAGAAGCTGCCCTTTCAAGGACAGAGTCTCAGAGCGGCCTACAATCGCCTTTCCCTTCCTCCCCCACAACAGACACCCTGTGAGGTGTGTGGGACTGAGAGGGCTCTGCCAGAAGCTGCCCTTTCAAGGACCACCTCTGCCAGAGCTATGGCTGACCCAAAGCCATTCCAGCAGGTGCAAGTGGAGGAGTGGAGAATCAAACCCGGTTCTCCCAGATAAGAGTCTGCGCGCTTAAATACTACACCAAACTGGCTTTCCATTGGGAAGAAAAGAAGGGTATAATTGTCTACATAAATAAACTATATGGCTCTATATTCTTAAAACTATAGTTCTGTAAAACAAAAATGTTTTATACACACAAATCCACTAATTTTTTGCACTGGGGGGCTCAACCACTTCCATTGTGGTTAGAATTATTGCAGCATTTTTGCATACAATTATGGTCACCAACTCTGGGTCGGGGAATATGTGAAGATTTTGTGGGTGGAACCTAAGGGGGTGGGGTTTGGGGAGGGGAGGGGCTGGGCTTCAGAGGGAATCGATGCCATCCAGTCTACCTTCCAAAGTACCAATTTTCTACGAGGGAACTGATCTCTGCTGTTCGGAGATCTTTTGTAATCCTGGGAAATCTCCAGCCAGCACCTGGAGGCTTGGCAACTCTGTATTACAACCAATGCTCCTTCTACGCTAGAGTCACATGAGCAAAAAAAAAAAATCTACTTTGTGAGCTACTGGCATTACAGTTGTGAGCTACTGCATCAATGAGTTTGCTCTAGGGCCATTTTTTTCTGAGCGAAGACAAAGATGTGTAAGCCGGAGGCAAAACAACTGTGAGCGAACTCACACTAACTCAGCTTAGAGGGAACACTGTTCAAAACACCTCAGTTTTAGACTCTTTATACCCTTCCACAGCCACATTTTATTCCCTTTCTGCCTAACCCCAGCACCAGCCATTATGGGCCATTCTATCTTATGATCCCATAGAACACAATGGGCTCCATACCCAATTTGGCGCCCCCTCTGTTGGCGCCTGGGGCAAGCAACCCCCTCTGCACCCCCCCCCCTAGATCTGGCCCTGTTATCGGGTTCTGTAGGGCCGGAGCCAGAACAAACTGCCAAGAGATGTCCGGCGTTTCTTAAGTGGAACAGAACGCCCTTCACTGCCTCCAACCTCACTGGTAATTGATGAAGCTAAATTCTCTGGAAGAGACATTCTGTACAGTTGGTGGAGCCCAAATACTGTAGCTGGAAGCAGAGTCAGCATTTCTTAGCCGGCTTTTCAGGGTTCACGGGCTGCACCTCTGACCCCAGGAACTCCTTCTTTCTTTGCCATAGAAGGTCAGGCTTCTAGCTTACGATTATCACGCCCTCGGAAGAAGGGAACCGGTGACCCTTGAAAACTCCTTCCCTGCCACTCATTTCATCAGTCTTCCAGGCGAGAAGGACTTTGGCTCTTTCCTGCTGCCCTCTGACATTTCAGAAATGAGCACAGGGAAGGGGGCTGGAGCTCATCTATTTTCACGACAAGATTGACTGTTGGAATCCCATCCCCCCTCCCCCCTCCCCACTCCAACATAACATTCCCGTTCTGCCTGCCATTTCTTTTCAGTAGACAGTGCCCTCTGTTAATTCAAAAGAGCGTGCAGTGCTTGGTGGTTTTCTAGCAGAACTGGTAGAGGATGGAACAGAGTTGTTTTCTGTTGCTGCAGAAGGTCAGGCCATGGGCCGCTACTACTACTACCATCACTACCACTACTAGAAGTAGTACTAGTAGTTGCAGTAGTGGTAGTGGTAGTAGTAGTAGCTTGGGGAGGGATGGTGGCTGAGTGGTAGAGCATCTGCTTGGGAAGCAGAAGGTCCCAGGTTCAATCCCCGGCATCTCCACTAAAAAGGGTCCAGGCAAGTAGGTGTGAAAAACCTACGCTTGAGACCCTGGAGAGCCACTGCCAGTCTGAGTAGACAAGACTGACTTTGATGGACCCAAGAAGGTCTGATGCAGAAGAAGGCAGCTTCATATGTTCATAGCAGCAGCAGCAGCAGCAGCAGTAGTTCTTCCTCCTCTTCTTCTTTTCTTCCTCCTCTTCCTCCTCCTCCACATAGGGTTGTCAAGTCCAATTCAAGAAATATCTGGGAACTTTGGGGGTGGAGTCAAGAGTCTTTGGGGGTGGAGCCAGGAGACACTGGGGGTGGAGCCAGGAGCAAGGTTCTGACAAGCACAATTGAACTCCAAAGGGAGTTCTGGCCATCACATTTAAAGGGACCGCACACCTTTTCAATGCCTTCCCTCCATTGGAAATAATGAAGGTTAGGGGCACCTTCTTTTTGGGGGCTCATAGAATTGGACCCCCTGGCCCAATCTCTTTGAAACTTGGGGGGTATTTTGAGGAGGAGTCACCAGATGCTATGCTGAAACTACGCTGCTTTTGCCTCAAAAAACAACACACACACCCCGATACCCACGGATCAATTTTCCATTATACCCTATGGGAATTGGTCTCCATAGGGAATAATGGAGTGCCTAGCAGACATTTCCCTTCTCCTTGACCGCTTTTTGATGACCCTGAAGTGGGGGGAGGGCCTCCAAACTGGGGGATCCTCTGCCCCCACCTGAGGATTGGCAACGCTACCTACACAGCCTTACCTCCAGCCGTCCCTTTCTAGGAGAAGTGGCCCACAGAATTCAAAATCACCTACACAGGTAGGCTGCCCTTCCAATTAAACACAAGGCTTAGAGTAGAGGTGAGGGAAGAGAACTGCTGCTTGCCACCAGGATTCAGTAGACCAGGTCAAGCATCCTCCACTTCAAGCTGCCCACCCCCCGAATCGCCAGGATTTTCTTAACCAAGAATTGGCCACCTGACTTGTATGCAAGGTAAAAAAAAAACCCAAGAGATTTTGCCTAGTGGAACCAGGAAATGTCCCCGCGGGATGCTGGCTGCTCTCTCCTGCCATCTAGCGGGAATAAGTAAAATGACACCAAAATTAATTCTCCCCTCTTTAGGGTTTGTAGAGTCTTTTGGGATCAATTCTCCCCTCTGCTAAAAGCTTCCAGCCAATGGCAGGCATTGAAGCAGGGGTGGCCAAACTTCTTTAATGTAAAAGCCATACAGACTAAAATTCAGATGTTAAAGAGCCGTGAGACATGAACATCAAATGTTTGAGAGCTGCAAGGAAGGAAGGAAGAAGAAGCCGAGCAGTTAACAATCTCCTTTACCTTCCTCCCCCACAACAGACACCCTGTGAGGTGGGTGGGGCTGAAGAGGGCTCTCCCAGCAGCTGCCCTTTCAAGGACAACCTCTGCCAGAGCTATGGCTGACCCAAGGCCATTCCAGAAGATGCAAGTGGAGGAGTGGGAAATCAAACCCGGTTCTCCCAGATAAGAGTTGGCACATTTAACCACTACACCAAACTGGCTCTCCCAGGAAGGGAGGAAGGAAGGGAGGGAGGAGGCAACATCAGGGGAAGGCAAGGCCTCAATCTCTCTGCCCAGTTGTTGGCTGTCCACAGAAACTACTTGACCACTGTGTGAGACAGGAGGCTGGACTAGATGGACTCTCATTGGTCTGATCCAGCAGGGCTCTTCTGATGTTCTTCTCAGGGGAAGGCCTCAGCCTCTCTGCCCTATTGTTGGAGTTCCAGAGGAACTGGTTGGTCACTGTGTGAGACAGGAGGCTGGACTAGATGGACCCTCCCTGGTCTGATCCAGCAGGGCTCTTCTGAGGTTCTTCTCAGGAGAAGGCCCCGGCCTTTGTGCCCTGTTGTTGGCCCTCCAGAGGAACTGGTTGGCCTCTGTGTGAGACAGGATGCTGGACTAGATGGACCCTCACTTGTCTGATCCAGCAGGGCTCTTCTGATGTTCTTCTCAGGGGAAGGCCTCGGCCTCTCTGCCCTGTTGTTGGCCCTACAGAGGAACGGGTTGGCCACTGTGGGAGACAGGAGGCTGGACTAGATTGACCCTCACCGGTCTGATCCAGCAGGGCTCTTTTGAAGTTCTCATGATCCTTCTAGCCTCTTCCATTATTGCTGTGAGCACTAATGATTCAGCTGTCGAGAGACAAAATGTGTAAGGGGATATCCTCCGTGAGCTCATTTTTCGTGAGTGTGGATGATTCCATCATAGCAACCAGGGGTTTATGTAATGCAAAGCTTAGGCGGAACAGAAAGCTAGAACAGCTGCACCGACAGAAATTGTTTATCCCTGCAAATGCTTTTTTTTTTTTCAGCTGCAGTCCTCCATACACTTTAGGGTTGCCAATCTCCAGGTGGGGGCAGGGGATCCCCCGGTTTGGAGGCCCTCCCCCCGCTTCAGGATCATCAGAAAACAGAGGAGGGGAGGGAAATGTCTGCTGGGCACTCCATTATTCCCGATAGAGACCAATTCCCATTGGAAATAATGGAGAATTTATTTGCAGGTATCTGGGGCTCTGGGGGAGCTGTTATTTGAGAGAGGCACCACATTTTCAGCACAGCATCCAGTGCCTCCCCCCCAAAATACCCTCCAAGTTTCAAAAAGATTGGACTGGGTCCAATTCTATGAGCCCCAAAAGAATGTGCCCCTATCCTTCATTATTTCCAATGGAGGGAAAGTATCTAAAAGGTGTGTGGTCCCTTTCAATGTGATGTCCAGAACTCACTTTGGAGTTCAATTATGCCTGACTGTTGCAACCTTTCTCCTGGCTCCACCTCCAAAGTCTCCTGGCTCCACCCCCAAAGTCCCCAGATATTTTTTTGAATTGGACTTGGCAACCCTAGTACACTTACAATTCTGGCCTGAACTCCCTGGTTTGCTTTTCGTGTAGGGTGGCTAGCCTCCTGGTCCCAGCTGGTGATTCCACAGTTTCGAGGACTACTCTCCACTGCGGGCTACCCAGCCAGCAGGGAAACCCCTTCCCTGAACAGGGACAGTGCATGATGTCATCAAGTCAGGGATGTCATGTGGGGACACTCTGGTATTTTGGCAAACTCTATGGTTTTAAACAAAGTAGGAGTCAAGTGCACCTTTAAGACCACGTTTAAGTTTTATTCAGAATGTAAGCTTTCGTGCGCTCCAAGCACACTTCATTCAACGATGAATCAGGTCCAGCGAGCAGAGCTACATAGAGCTGGTAGGCAGTGTTTTAGAATGCAAAATGGGACACATTGAAGATCCAATGAAAGGAAAGGAAAGGTCCCCTGTGCAAGCACCAGTCGTTTCCCGCTCTGGGGTGACATTGCTTTCACAACATTTTCACGGCAGACTTTTTACAGGGTGGTTTGCCCTTGCCTTCCCCAGCCCTCTACGCTTTCCCCCCAGCAAGCTGGGGACTCATTTTACAGACCTTGGAAGGATGGAAGGCTGAGTCAACCTTGGGCCGGCTACCTGAACCAGCTTTCACTGGGATAGAACTCAGGTTGTGAGCAGAGAGTTCAGATCACAGTATTGCAGTACTGCTGCTTTACCACTCCGCACCACGGGGCCGCTTAAAGATCCAATGACAGAATAGTAAAATTAACAAATTGAGCAAACCTTTGATCTGGGTAGCATGAGTATGAGAAACCAATAAAATAGTAACATGTCAAAATGTGAGAATGTCTGCTAATTACTCTATTGTTATAAGCCTGGGCCAAAATGAGGGCATTTCTTTCTCAGAAGTTTTTCCCATCTAACTTATATACCTTTTAACATGTAACATACATGTAGTTTGCCATTAGAAGAAAAATACATTCAATTATAGTGGAAGACGGGTTTAGTATACGTAATGAGATAAACAGCCAATATCCCTATTTGAGTATGTCAATACAGCTAAAAGAGAAATACATTTTATAGTGATGTTCTTGTCCAGCTAATTTACTATTTAACATGCCAATATAAACAGCCAATATCCTTATTTTGCGCATGTCCTGGGCTTTTTCTTGAGCAGGAACGCACGGGAACGCAGTCCCGGCTGCCTTGGTGTCAGGGGGTGTGGGCTAATATGCAAATGAGGTCCTGCGGAGCTTTTTCTACAAAAAACCCTATGTGAAACAATGGTGATGCCAGGGGGTGTGGCCTAATATGCAAATAAGTTCCTGCTGGGCTTTTTTTACAAAGACTGCCATATGTCAATTCCAAAAATTATTCTGATACACTATTCTAAAAGAGAAATACATTGGAATACTGTGGAT
Source organism: Heteronotia binoei (assembly GCF_032191835.1). Taxonomy (NCBI): domain Eukaryota; kingdom Metazoa; phylum Chordata; class Lepidosauria; order Squamata; family Gekkonidae; genus Heteronotia; species Heteronotia binoei. Next base: position 59,468,114 of record NC_083238.1, read on the forward strand.
GTATAACCATACTCAAGCGGGCAGCCGTGTTGGTCTGAAGCAGTTGAACAAAGCAGGAGTCAAGTGGCACCTTTAAGACCAACCAATTTTTATTTAGAATGTAAGCTTTCGTGTGCTCTTAAGCACACTTCATCAAACTGTGCTGAATTCCTCGTCTGAGGAAGTGTGCTTAAGAGCACACGAAAGCTTACATTCTAAATAAAAATGGGTTGGTCTTAAAGGTGCCACTGGACTCCTGCTTTGTTCAACTCTACTCAGCGAGGACACTTGACTCCTACTTTATTCTGCTGTACAGACCAACAGGGCTCCGCCCACTCGCATCCCTCTAAAAAAAACCCCTCTGGCGGGAAGCTTCTCTCTGCGCATGCGCGCTTCGGCTAGGTCTGGGGAAAGGACTACGCGTCCCAGGATGCCACGCGCGGGACGGAGCGCCGGAGGGAAGCGGGTCGGTTTGAAGGTAGGGCGGGCGGAGGAGCTCCATGGAAACCGGGCGGCGCGGCCTCCGCAGCAGGCCCTGAGACCCCCGCGGTGAGCAGTGGGGCAGCCCCGGCGGGTGGGGGCGGGAGACCTCCCTCGGCCCCGCCCCCCGCACAACAACCCCGCGAGGGAGGGGGCCCCCGAAGGCGCCGGATGCCAACCTCCAGGCGGGGCCTGGGGACTCCCCGGAATTCCAGCTCCTCTTCAGGCTGCAGAGATCAGGTTTCTATGCAGAAACTATGGCTGCTTTGGAGGGGGGCTCTGGGGCATTGTGCCCCTCTGAAGTCCCTCCGCTCCCCAGGCTCTTCCCCCAAATCTCCAGGTGTCTCCCCGCCTGGATCTGGCAACCCCATCTTCCTCCATCCTTCTCTGAGGGCAGGAGGGGGGCTGGGCAATCCTATCAGTTCCCCCGGAGAAAAGAGCTGCTTTGGGGGGGCTCTGGGGCATTGGACCCCTCTGAGTTCTCTGGCCTCTGCCCCCAAATCCCCAGGAATCTCCCGGCCCGGATCTGGCAACGCTACCCCTCCATCCCCCTCCAATGGCGGGGGGGGGACCTGGCAATCCTATCAGTTCCCCTGGAGAAAAGGGCTGCTTTGGAGGGGGGCTCTGGGGCACTGCACCCCACTGAGTTCTCTGGTCTCTGCCCCAGATCTCCAGGAATCTCCCGGCCTGGATCTGGCAACCCTAACCCCTCAAGCCCCACAGGTCTCCTGGCAGAGTGAGGATTTGAACTCGGGTCTCCCAGATCCTAGGCTGTCATGCTAAGGGCTGCCCCATCCTTTCTGTTATATATGTGTGTATACACACACAGATGGATGGACGGATGGATGATAGGTTGTTTTGTAGAAAAATAGGTGGTGGAGCTCATCCAGGGATTGTTATGCAGCTGCACCTACTATTCAATGGACAAGGTGGGAAGGAGGAGGGGGAACTCTCAGAAAGGTTCAGAAGCTAAACTCCTGTGAACTCCTGCTGAATCCGAGGCCTAGATGGATAGAGAGACAGACAGACAGATTCACATTATTTATATTTCCCCCTTTCTCATATATGCGTGTGTGTGTGTAGGGGAAAGGCACTTGTGAATTTCTTGCATTGTGCAGGGGGTTGGACTAGATGACCCTTGAGGTCCCTTCCATCTCTGTGATTCTATGATAAAACGTTATTTATATCCCCCTGTCCCTTTCTCCCCAATGGGACTGCAAAAGCAGTTTACCTCATCTTTCTACCTATCCTGTTTTATGCTCACAACAAACTTGGGGAGTTTCCGTGGCAGAGTGGGAATTCGAACTCAGGTCTCCCAGATCCTAGGCTGACACTATAATCCTGGGGCATTACCTGGAGGTTGACATCCCTGTGTTCAAGCTTTCAGATTTTGCAGAACTTCACTCTGGATGTTTTTAAAACAATGAAGAGAGAGAGAGATGGATATTACTATGTTTAAAAAAAAAAGACTGTGCTTGTAAAAATATAACAAGTGCCAGCACACTTTTTCATTGTTCTTGATACTTTAAAAAACAACTTGTCTGAGGAAGAGTTCTGGAGTGCTTAAAGCCGGCTTGTTGTTGTCTGACTGGCAGTAGCTGTTCAAAGGAGTTCTTTCAAACTATTTGCAGCGTACAGGCTTTCAAGATCTCCAGAACTAGTAGGCTGAGGGTTTAAAACAAAACAAAACAAAAAGATGAAGAGTTCTGGAGAACTTGACCGTTTTTTCCCACTTGGCAGAGGTATTTCAGTACCTGCTGGGAAGCTGGGATGTTGGATGAAGAAGGACTTCTCGTCTGTTGTAAATGTGGGGGTGAAATCTGATGAGGTCAGGTTAGCCTGGGCTGTCATGGCCGGGCGTGGTAATGTGAAAAGGGCCACCGGACTACAACTCCCAAGGTTCGTGGGGGCAAGCCAAACCTGTCAAACTGAACCACTAACCAGTTTCTATCTTTGCCCCTGGCTTTTGTGAGAGACGCAATCCCCAGTGGCCAAACTTCTTTGGGATCCGTCTCTCCTTCCAACGCATTTTATTTCTCTCAAGCCTGGCTGTTGTAATAGGCCAGGGGTGGCCGGACTTGCTTAATGTAAGAGCCACATAAGAGTAAGCATCAGATGTTTGAGAGCCGCAAGATGTGAACGTCAGATGTTTGAGAGCCGCAAGATAGAAAGGGAGGGAGGGAAGCAAATAGATGGGGGAAGGGAAGGAGAGGTGGAAAGAAAGCAACTTTAACTTTACATGCATTCTCCAAGCCGCCAACTGGCTTGGCTTGGAGAAGTGATAAAAGAGACAAATCCTTCTCCAAGCTGACTGATGGGCAGTGGGGGTTCCAAGAGCCGCACAATATGTGTGAAAGAGCCACATTTGGCCACCCCTGTAATAGCCTGTCAAATCTCTTACAACTGGCAGAGATCTCTGGGTTTCTCCTTGCAGAGTCCTTTCTGGCTGCTGAGCTCCGAGATGGCGAGGCCGATCATTGCCCCCGTGAGCGTCAACGCCACGGCTCCGGAAGCCTTTGAGGTCCTGAACCAGAGGATGCGAGTGGTGGAGGAGCAGACGAGCACCTTGCTGAAGGACATGGAGGCGCTGGGCGCAAACGGCTACAGGTAGGGCTGAAAGCCATGAAATTAAAAGACGTTTGCTCCTTGGGAGGACAGCTACGGCGAACCTGGGCGGTGTAATAAAAAGCAGAGACATCACCCTGCCGACAAAAGTCCGTATAGTCAAAGCAATGGTATTCCCAGTAGTAATGTATGGCGATGAGAGTTGGACCATAAGGAAAGCCGAGTGCAGAACATAAGAACATAAGAGAAGCCATGTTGGAACAGGCCAGTGGCCCATCCAGTCCAACACTTTGTGTCAAACAGTGGCCAAAAAATCCCAGGGACCATGAGGCGGTCCATCAGTGGGGCCAGGACACTAGAAGCCCTCCCATTGTGTCCCCCCCAAGCACCAAGAATACAGAGCATCACTGCCCCAGTCATAAGAACGTAAGAGAAGCCATGTTGGATCAGGCCAGTGGCCCATCCACTCCAACACTCTGTGTCACACAGGGGCCAAAAAAACCAGGTGCCATCAGAAGGTCCACCAGTGGGGCCAGGACACTAGAAGCCCTCCCACTGTTGCCCCCCCACAAGCACCAAGAATACAGAGCATCACTGCCCCAGACAGAAAGTTCTAACAATATGCTGTGGCTAATAGCCACTGATGGACCTCTGTTCCATATGCTTATCCAATCCCCTCTTGAAGCTGGCTATGCTCGCAGTCGCCACCACCTCCTGTGGCAGTGACTTTTCATCATTTTCAGTGGGCTTAGACTGGTGTAACCGAGCCTAGGACCGCACTGCAAGCAACGTTCCCTAGGATTGCACTGCAAGCTGCCGAGTCTTGTGAGCAAAAATTCTACTTTGCAAGCTCCGGACAGTCCAGTTGCGAGCTGCTGCATCAATTAGTGTGCTCAGGGCGGGGCCCTCCTTCCTGAGCAGGCTGAGCTAAGACAGAAATGTGTGAGCCGGAGGCTAAAGAACTGTGAGCTAGCTCACACCAACTCAGCTGAGAGGGAACACTGGCCGCAAGTCACTGAAATTGGCGTGTTGTTTGTCTTATTGCGTTTTTGTGGTTGCGTGTTCTTTGTCAAGATGGACCATTTCTTGTTTTACTAAAGTTTGTTGTTGTTGTAATTTATTGTGTTGTAACTGCCTTTGGAAGAGCCCCGTGGTGCAGAGTGGTAAAGCTCAGGGCCCTCTGCTCACGACCTGAGTTCGATCCCAGCAGAAGCTGAGTTCAGGTCGCCGACTCCAGGTTGACTCAGCCTTCCATCCTTCTGAGGTCGGTAAATTGAGTCCCCAGCTTGCTTGGGGCGGGGGGGGAAGCATAGAGGACCGGGGAAGGCCATGGCAAACCACTCTGTCAAAAGTCTACTGTGAAAACTTTACGAAAGCAACATCACCCCAGAGTCGGAAACGACTGATGCTTGCACAGGGGACCTTTGCTTTCCTTTCCCACCATGCTTACAGGACCCCGTGGCTCAGAGTGTTAAAGCTGCAGTCCTAAGCTCTGCTTACGACCTGAGTTCGATCCCCGGCGGTAGCTGGGTTTTCAGGTAGCCGGCTCGAGGTTGACTCCGCATTCCATCCTTCCGAGGTCAGTCAAATGAGTCCCCAGCTTGCTGGGGGGGAAGTGTAGATGACCGGGGAAGGCAACGGCAAACCACCCCGTAAAAAGTCTGCCGTGAAAATGTTGTGAAAGCAACATCGCCCCAGAGTCAAAAAATGACTGGTGCTTGCACAGGGGACAACCTTTACCTTTAACTGCCTTTGGAAATTTTTTTAAAGCTAGTTTATAAATAGTTCAATGAAACCAAATGAACAGATGAGAAAACCAAATGCATGTGATTATATGCAAAGAGAAGCACCTGGAAACTGTGCTATTTGTCAAGAACACGCTCCTTACAAGGAAACCCGGTAGTCCGGGACATGAGGAAAGGCTGAAGAGTTTGGGAGTTATTTAGTTTAATTTTTAGATGTATGCCCCGCCCTATCCCGCAAGCGGGCTCAGGGCGGCTCACAACAATAAAACAACAGAGTTAAAACAATACCATAAAAACAGACAGCCCAAAACAGAAGATCACAGTAAACAGGCTTACAGACATAGGCAGTAAACAGCATGCGGCTGATAGCTCGTAGCGTAACATAACACCATAGTGGTGAAATGATGACTTTCAAAGGATGAAGTGATGTCTTTCAAAGGATGCCCGCTGAATTAATTGAAAGCCTGGCGGAAGAGCTCCGTCTTACAGGCCCTGCGATACCTTGATGTGTCCCGCAGGGCCCGGATCTCCAGCAGAGAGTTCATTCCACCAGGTAGGGGCCAGGACTGAAAAGGCCCTGGCCCTTGTTGAAGCCAGCCGGGCATCCTTAGGACCAGGGACTATGAGGAGATGTTGAGCAGTAGACTACAGCCTGGGGGGGGGGGTTCATATGGGGAGAGGCGGTCCCAAAGATATGCAGGCCCCTGGCTGTAAAGGGCTTTAAAGGTAAGGACCAACACCTTATCATTTTAGAAAAGAGACAACCAAGGGAAGACATGAGAGAGGTTTATAAAAGTATGCCTGTGGGGTGGAGAGAGCGGGCAAAGAGAACTTTTTCTCCCTCTCCCCAAAGATTAAAACTAGAAGGCATCCAGCAAAGTGGACGGGCAGGAGGTTCAGGATGGACAAAAAGAAATCTGGTCCAGAGGAGGCCGACAAAGGTGGTGAGGGGTCTGGAGACCGAGTCCTATGAGGAAAGGTTGAAGGAGCTGGGGATGTTTAGCCTGGAGAGGAGGCGGCTGAGAGGTGATAGGATCACCATCTTCAAGTACTTGAAGGGCTGTCATAGAGAAGATGGTGTGCAATTGTTTTCTGTGGCACCAGAAGGTAGGACCAGAACCCGCGGGTTGAAATTACATCAAAAGAGTTTCCAGCTCAACATTAGGAAGAACTTCCTGACAGTTACAGCGGTTCCTCAGTGGAACAGGCTTCCTCAGGAGGTGGTGGGCTCTCCTTTCTTGGAGGTTTTTAAATAGGGACTAGATGGCCATCTGACAGCAATGAAGATCCTGTGAATTTAGGGGGAGGTTTTTGTGAGTTTCCTGCATTGTGCAGGGGGTTGGACTAGATGACCCTGGACGTCCCTTCCAACTCTGTGATTCTGTGAACTGCCTGACTGTTAGAGGGGTTCCTCCGTGGAACAGGCTTCCTCAGGAGGTGGTGGGCTCTCCTTCCTTGGAGGTTTTTAAAGAAAGAGAGGCTAGATGGCCATCTGACAGCAGTGAAGATCCTGTGAATTTAGGGGGAGGCGTTTGTGAGTTTAGAGCGGTTCCTCAGTGGAACAGGCTTCCTCAGGAGGTGGTGGGCTCTCCTTCCTTGGAGGTTTTTAAAGAGAGGCTAGATGGCCACCTGACAGCAATGAAGAGCCTATGAATTTAGGGGGAGGTGTTTGTGAGTTCAGAGCGGTTCCTCAGTGGAACAGGCTTCCTCCTTGGGAGGTGGTGGGCTCTTCTTCCTTGGAGGTGTTTAAACAGAGGCTAGATGGCCATCTGACAGCAATGAAGATCCTGTGAATTTAGGGGGAGGTGTTTGTGAGTTTCCTGCATTGTGCAGGGGGTTGGACTAGATGGCCCTGGAGGTCCCTTCCAACTCTATGATTCTGTCTGGCTAGCCTGGGCCATCCAGATCAGGGCAGAGATGGACAGAGGTGGTTGCCCATTGCCTGCCTCTGTATAGCAACCCTGGGTTTCCTCGGTGGTCTCCCATCAAAGTACTAAACCAGGCCAACCCTGGTTACCTTTCGAAATCTGACAAGATTGGGAAGGCCTGGGCTATCCAGGCTGAGGGAAAGGGACATGCAGAGGAGGCTGGCCGTTGCCTGCCTCTGCGGAGCAACCCTGGACTTCTTTGGGGTCTCCCATCCAAGTCCTCACGAGGGCTGACCCTGCTTCGCTTCTGAGCTCTGACAAAGAGTGGACCGGACAGGGCTGCCCAGGTCAGGTTACCCCATGTCACCGAGAAGTAGTTCTTCCTGTTTAAAGAGTTTTATTAGGTTTACAGTAAAAAGGACAAGCCCCGTGGCGCAGAGTGGTAAAGCTGCAGTACTGCAATCTGAACTCTCTGCTCACGACCTGAGTTCGATCCTGGCAGAAGCTGGGTTCAGGTAGCCGGCTCAGGTTGACTCAGCCTTCCATCCTTCTGAGGTCGGTCAAATGAGTCCCCAGCTTGTTGGGGGGAAAGTGTAGATGACTGAGGAAGGTGATGGCAAACCACCCCATAAAAAGTCTGCCGTGAAAACGTGAAAGCAACGTCACCCCAGAGTTGGAAATGACTGGTGCTTGCACAGGGGGACTACCTTTTTACCTTTAAAAAGGAAGGAGGTAGGGAGGGAATGGGGGGTAAACATGAATATGAAAATGTTACATTCTGCATATCATGATATCAAAAAAGGAGAGATAATTCAAAAAGTTTCAAGATACATTGAAGTAAAGGATAAATACTGTAAGTCTTAGTTTGTGTACATCCGGATCAGTCATGCTACAGATACGAGAAGTGAAAACAGGAATTTTCATCGGGTAGCAATAATGATGGATTCAAGCAGGAGAGTCAAGCCAAGCATATAGTGGTTCCCAATATTTTTTACCATCTTCTACAGTCTTGTCTTTCAATAAAGAAAATACATAGTCCAGCTCAGCTGTCTCTAATACTTATCCAGTCAGTTCTTGTTTAGTAGGCAGGTCCTGGTGTTTCCAGTTTTGCACCATCAAAATTCTTGCTGCTGTATTAATATGTGCCATTAAATGTTTTGCCTCTTTTGAGTAGTTACTAGGATAGATGTTCAGTAAGAATAACTCAGGCTTAAACTGAATTTGTGTTTTCAATATTTTGTGCAATAGCTCATGTACCATCTCCCAATAGCTTTTGATAACGTTACAAGACCATCACATACGATGATAAAAAGTTCCAGTATGTGTAGTACATTTCCAACATTTGTTAGATACATTAACATATATTTTAGACAATTTTTCAGGAGTCACGTACCGTTTATAAAACATTTTGTAAACATTGTAAACACTTTTTCAGGAGTTATAGACCATCTATAAAACATTTTGTGAACATTCTCTTTAAAAGTCATCACTTTAGTTAATTTAATGTTGAATAAGAAGTCGTTCTTATTTCCTCTCCAACAGAGTCTGGATTGTAGCCATGCGGCTGCGTGCTTAGCATTGTGGAGATGCAGGATCGCATTTTAATTAATTGGGGCTTTTAATATGTTTTCTGTCCCCCCAGTGTGGAGTTTTTCCCCCCCAAACCTGCAGAGCATGCCCAAGACCACCAGTCCATCAGCCCCCTTTGCGCGAGGGTGGCGTTTGTGGGCGAGAACGACCCGCTGTGGAAGCAGTGTGAGAAGCTGGTGAGCCGGATGTGCCGCCTGGAGAGCATTGTGCAGACCCTGAAGCTGAATGTCTTCCGGCTGCAGACGGAGAAAGAGCTGAACCCGCAGCACGCAGGTACTCCACAGAAGGAGGGAAGAGAGCCAGCATCTGCAGTAAGAGCAAAACCTCTGCTGTGTGTTTTAAAAGGGGTTTTTTTAACCCTCTGGACAGAGAACAGGCTGAGGGGGGAGTGTGTGCAGTTGCTTTTCAGACGTATCAGCTCTCCTTCATTCAGAGCCCACTAGATCTAGCGGGAGAGGTAATGGGTTGGGGGTGGGTTCCAGCTCTCCCCCTTCGTCCTAGCAGGGAACAGAGGTTTGGAGGGATAGAACCCGAGACTATCTAGGGCAGGGCTTGCCAAACTTGCTTAATGTAAGAGCCACAAGACATGAATGTCAGATGTTTGAGAGCTGCAGGCAAGGGGGGAGGGAGGGAGGGAAGAAGGGAGGGAAAGGAGGGAGGGAGGGGAAGGAAGGAAGGAAAGGGAGGGAGGGAAAGGGAAGGGAGGAAAGAAGAGAGAGGAAGGGAGGAAGGAAAGGGAGGGAAAGGGAAGGGAGAAAAGAAGAGAGAGGAAGGAAAGGGAGGGAGGGAAAGGGAGGGAGGGAAAGAAGAGAGGAAGGGAGGGAGAAAAAGGGAAGGAAGGAAAGAAGAGAGGAAGGGAGGGAGAAAAAGGGAAGGAAGAAAAGGGAAGGAAAGGGAAAGAAGGAAGATGGGAGAGGGAGGGAGAAGTGGAGAGAAAGCAACTTTAAATGCATTCTCCAAGCCGCCAGCTGGCTTGGCAAAGCAGTTTAAAGAGACAAATGCCTTCTCCAAGCTGGCCAATGGGGCAGTGGGGGCTTTGAGAGCCACACAATACGTGTGAAAGAGCCACATGCTGCTCCCGAGCCACATTTTGGCCGCCCCTGCTTTAGGCAAATGAGCAAGCTTTGGTTCTCAAGGGTTTGGAAAGTGTGGCTCTAGAACAGTGGCCCCCCAGTGAGGTGCCTGGGGGTGCCATGACCAGGTGGGGCTTCTGCCCTGCAAGGATTCCGATTGGCCACTGGAGATCTGATTGGCTGCACTGACATTTTAAAGCAGGGGTGTCAAACTCATTTGTTATGAGGGCCAGATCTGACATAAATGAGACCGTGAGGGGCTGGGCCATGCCGGGTTGGGCTGAGCCATGTCGGGCTGGGCCATGTGTGTACCTATTTAAGATTAGGTAGCAGAGATAGAAATTTTATAAAGAACACAAACATACATTTTTTTTTGAGTATAAACAAATTTATTAGTAACATATGGCAGCAGAATTATATCTACAACTTATAAAGAGCTTAAAATAAAAAAAAAATCGTTCTACCTCCCATACTTTACTTTCCTCCCATAAATTTTTAAACAATTTAAAACACGCTTAAAATGTTAGCACTCATTGGTCTTAAAGGTGCTTTATTTGTATTTCTTCCATGGGATCCAGGGAGCTGGGCAAAGGAAGCTCTGGCTCTTTCCTTCCTTCCCCAGGGGACTGGGGGGAGGAGCCTCAGCCAACAGAAGGAAGAGAGGCTTGGCTCAGTAGTTCTGCTGTGTGATTGAGAGAGCCTGGCAAAGCAAGCTATTCCTCCCCCCCTTCCTCCCCAAGGGAGGAGCCTCAGCCAGTGGAGAAAATAGAGGCCTTGCTCTGTAGCTCCTGTGTGATTGAGCAAGCATTGCAAAGCAAGCTGTGATGCAGAAGGAAGCAAGAGAGAGGGAGAAGGAAGCAGACGACAGCCAGTTGCTCGGGGGCCTGATAGGAGCCCCCCGGGGGCCTGTTTTGGCCCCCAAACTGCATGTTTGACACCCGTTTTAAAGCTGCCACCCCAGCGCAAGGACCGTGTGGCTGAAGGTCATTGGCGGCAGCCATTTTGTGGCTGAGACCACCCTGCTGTGTCAGCGCACCAGAGGCTCTGCAGGCTCAGAAAGGCTTCGGGACCTGCTCTAGAATTCTACTCTCTTCCTCCTACCCCCGCCCCCCCTTGCTGTCTGGCAGCCAATCTGGAGCGGCGCTTAAACGCAATGCAGGAGGAGCACCTCCAGGAGCTGCGGGTGCTCCAGGCGGAGGGGAGGACCCTGCGCCAGCAGCTGAGCGACTCCCAAGAGGAGGCGGAAAAGGCCCGCGAGCGGACGGAACGGCTCAGCGCTGCCCTGGAGATCGCCACCGCCACCAAGGTACCAGGCGGGGGGGCTCGTGGGGGGCAGCCCGCTCTCGAGAAATTCTTTGGCCCAGTCTTGGGGATGCCCTTTCCCTGCGGCTGAGGAGACGCAAGCTTGTAAAGAGCCCTCTCGCCAAAAATGGGAATCCTGGAACTGCGTGTGTGTGTGGGGGGGAGGGGGGCGTTTAAAAAACGTTATTGTACACCAATTTCTCACTGCATGTTCTTAACATCCTCCCTCCCCACCCCAAATTTGCTCTGCTTTCAAATGAAGAAGAAGAAGATATTGGATTTATATCCTGCCCTCCACTCCGAAGAGTCTCAGAGAGGCTCACAATCTCCTTTCCCTTCCTCCCCCACAACAGACACCCTGTGAGGTAGATGAAGATATTGGATTTATATCCCGCCCTCCACTCCGAAGAGTCTCAGAGCGGTTCACAGTCTCCTTTCCCTTCCTCCCCCACAACAGACACCCTGTGAGGTAGATGAAGATATTGGATTTATATCCCGCCCACCACTCCGAAGAGTCTCAGAGCGGTTCACAGTCTCCTTTCCCTTCCTCCCCCACAACAGACCCCCTGTGAGGTGTGTGGGGCTGAGAGATCTCTCACAGCAGCTGCCCTTTCAAAGACAACCTCTGCCAGAGCTATGGCTGACCCAAGGCCATGCTAGCAGGCGCAAGTGGAGGAATGGGGAATCAAACCCGGTTCTCCCAGATAAGAGACCGCACACTTAACCACTACACCAAACTGGCTCTCCAAATGAGACGAAGTGGGGTGCTTTTCTAAGGTTATAAGCATCGATATTTCTCAATAATCAATCTTTTGTTGTTAGATCAAAAGTCGCTTTATTGTAGAAACTCTGAAGCTTTACCAAGGACAGAATCCTTGGAAGTAATGGCCTATACACGATTACACAGTTACTATATAGGATTACTACAGATGCAGTTGAGTCACGGGTTCAAAGGTTAGTACATAGTATCTCTTTTATTACTAAGAAATTCAGGCTATTAAAAACATCTCCCTTTCTCACACTTCTTCCAGACCTGATAAGAGCTGTCTGTGTGAATGTGGAGGAGAGGCACCTCACCACCAGGCTGCAGCGTAAACATCCTTGGGCTAGATGGATTTACTGCTTGCCCAAACGTTGTAAAAGGGAGGGGGGCGGTGGATACTAGCGGCCTGCTTTCTGTCTAAGAAACCATCATGGCACTTAGAAATATGCATGCTTGACAGAAGGGTGTCAGACGTGGAGAGGAGGGGCTGTGGCCCGGCGGCAGAGCCTCTGCTTGGCATGCAGAAGGTCCCAGGCAGTCTTCCCTCTCAGCTGAGTTAGCGTGAGCCAGATCACAGATTTTTAGCCTCTGGCTCACACGTTTTTTGTCTTCGCTCAGGAAGGATGGCCCCCGGAGCATGCTCATTTATGCAGTCGCTCACAACTTTAATGTCAGAATAGGAGTCGATTGCACATTTAAGACCAACTTAGTTTCATTCAGAACGTAAGCTTTTGTGTGCTCTAAGCACACTTCATCAGACAAGGAATCCGGCACAGTGAGCAGAGCCACCTGAACAGCATACTCGAGATTGCTACAGCACAGACATTTTGATGCAATAAAAAAGGCAGATAATAAAAAGAGTCAGCTGCCTCCAAAGCTTACGTTGTGAATAAAATTGTACATGTGAAATGGTACAGATTTAAGATCCAATGACAGAATAGTCAAATTATCTGGTGGGCAATGGCTCAGAATGTAAAATGGTACAAATATAAGATCCAATGACAGAATAGTAAAAATAAATCGATTTGTTAACAAATGGATTTGCTAATTTTACTCAGTTTGTTAATTTGACTATTCTGTCATTGGATCTTATGTTTGTACCATTTTACATTCTAAGCCACTGCCTACCAGATAATTTGACTATTCTGTCATTGGTTCTTAAATCTGTACCATTTTACATCCTGAGCCACTGCCTACCAGCTATGTGTGGCTCTGTTCACTGTGCCGGATTCCTCATCTGATGAAGTGTGCTTAGAGTTTACTTGCACTGCTTTATAAGGGTTGCACTTGGTTTTCTGGAAGACTATAGTTTTGTAGACAAACACATAGCCCTCACACGGTCTTGACCAGCTTGCAAAGCTGTTCATTTACAAAAACTCATGCTTTCCCCTGGGTCCTAGGCTCAGAGCACTGACTTCTGTAATGAATGTCAATAAATCAAAAGCTGGTTTGCAGCTTACAGATACACACCTGAACAGCATACTCAAGATTGCTACAGCACAGACATTTTGATGCCATAAAAAAAGACATCCAATGTCTTTGCCGTTGTCGTCTTCTTCCCATGTTCTGTCTTTCTGCGCTCTGCCTCTCTCCGTTTCGCCCCTGCAACTTGGTCGGACGTGCGGTCTTTCATTCTTTGCAGAGAGACGTGGCCATCGCCGCAGAGGAGCTGAGGGCGACCAAACTTAAGATGGGTCACAGCCTGCAAGAGGTAAGGTCAGAAGGCCGGTTGTTACTTCCAGGGGAAAGGGAGAAGAGTCAAGGCGGAACTTCTCCACCAACCCATGACTCTCAGCCTGTTTTTGGCCTCCGTCTGCACTGTGGAAGACGAGAGGTGCTTGCTCCCTCCAGAACTGCTGGTTTTGAAAGACCTGAGTCAGATTGAGGTGATGAGAGAGGAGGTGATAGATAAACTGATAGACAATTTAAAAACTGATAAGTCATGAAGGAATCATCAGTCGACACGTGTAGGTTCAGGAAGAAGAGAGGTCTGACTTCCTCAGCCAACCTTTATTTATACATTCTGCCTTGAAGCTACATATTTGCTTAGCACATGGTGTTTAAACAAAGAACAGGAAGCATCTGTTCGAGGGAGACCAGGATTTTTACAGGATTCAATACGGTCATCAATTTGTCAATATTGCATAAAGAGTGAGAATGTGGGTGAGCAGGATGTGAGATGCCTGTGCCCCTTGGGCTCCAGACACAATGGGGAATATGGAAGCTCCAGGCTGGTGTGCCAGGCACATGGTCGCACCCACTTCCTGTCTGTGGTCTTTGTGGGACCCAGGAATCGAGCAATTTCTCAGGGCAGGATTCCTACAAAGTCACCCGGCCCAGATGGCATACATCCAAGAGTTCCGAAAGGACTCCAAGGTGAACTTGTGGGTCTCCTGACAAAAATACGTAATCTTTCGTTAACATCTGCTTTCGTCCCTGAGGACTGGAAGGTAGCAGATGTCACCCCAGAGGAGATCTGGGAAATTTCAGGCCGGTCAGTCTGACATCAATACCAGGAAAGTTGGTAGAAAATGTTATTAAAGAGAGAATTGCCGGGCACAAGAAAAGCTATTGAGGAAGAGTCAGCGTGAGTTCTGTAAATCAGTTCGCCAAGCCAAGCTAGCTGGCGGCTTGGAGAATGCATTTAAAATTAAAGTTGCTTTCTTCCACCTCTTCCTCCATTTATTCTCCTCCCTCCCTCCCTTCCATCCTCCCTCCCTCCCTCAAACATCTGACGTTCGTAAGAACCTAAGAGAAGCCATGTTGGATCAGGCCAATAGCCCGTCCAGTCCAACACTGTGTCACACAGTGGCCAAAAAACCCAGGTGCCATCAGGAGGTCCACCAGTGGGACTAGAAGCCCTGCCACTGTGCCCCCCTCCCCCCGCCAAGCACAAGAATGCAGAGCATCACCGCCTCAGGCAGAGAGTTCCAACATGTCTTGTGGCTCTCAAACATCTGACGTTTGTTCTCTGTGACTCTTACATTAAGCAAGTTTGGCCACTCCTGGCGTATCCAGTGTTTACTCAGTTCATTCATCCACTTGATTTTTTAAAAATGTCTTCTAGCTAAGAGAGCAGCTCTCTAAGGAGTCTGGCACGAGGAAGTCTTTGGAAGAATCCCACGGAGTTCTGCTCTATCGGGTGCAGGACATGGAGCAGACGGTGGAAAAAGAACGGAAGCAGGTTGGTACATTTTGGCAGTATTCGTCCTTCCTGTGGGCTTCAAGCCCACCGTGCAATCTGTAGGACACTGCTGACGACATCAACCGTTACCAAAGCGTGCTACTGGAGTTTAAATATTCTTACGTAGTACAACAGATCAAAGATTTAAAACGTCGACTGCAGTGTGACATGATAGAGGTTTACAAGATTATGCATGGGATGAAGAAAGTAGAGAAAGAAGTCCTTTTCTCCCTTTCTCACAATACAAGAACTCGTGGGCATTCGATGAAATTGCTGAGCAGTTGGGTTAGAACGGAAAAAAGGAAGTCCTTCACCCAAAGGGTGATTAACATGTGGAATTCACTGCCACAGGAAGTGGTGGCGGCTACAAGCATAGACAGCTTCGAGAGGGAATTGGATAAAAATATGGAGCAGAGGTCCATCAGTGGCTATTAGCCACAGCTTATCACTTGCCCTTTGTCTGGGGCAAGTGATGCTCTGTATTCTTGGTGTTGGGGGGGGCACTGTGGAAGGGCTTCTAGCCCCACTTGTGAACCTCCTGTTGGCACTTGGGGTTTTTTTTGGCCACTGTGTGCCACAGAGTGTTGGACTGGATGGGCCATTGGCCTGATCCAACATGGCTTCTCTTATGTTCTCGTGTTCTTATGCTGAAAACTAAACAGTCGGCTGAACTCCTTTTAAAGGAGTTGAAAGTCATTAGGATCCAATGGACGCTATATGCCCACTGACTCCTCCCCTGGTAGGCGGGTTTTTGTCCAGCAAGGCTTCTGACTGGCCACTGGAAATTTGATGGAATGTGCTGTCAGGTCGCAACCATGACTGACTTAAGGCCACTGCAGGGGGTTTTCAGAAAGAGATGAGCAGAGGTGGTTTGCTCTGTGGAGCAACTTTGAATGGCCTTCGTGGTCTCCCATCCAAATGTTAACCACGGCCGACCCCGATGAGCTTCTGAGGCTGGGCTAGCCTGACCCAGCCAAGTCGGGGCCTGACATTTGCAAAAAAAAAAAAAAATTGGATTTGAATGGTTAAGTGGGGAAACTTATTTTTGGTGGCAACGTGGTCAACAGCCGGTGGTCTTCAGCCCTTCCGGACCTTTAAGACTTAGCCGGCGGCGTGGAAGCTGCTCAGCTACAAGCAGGTGATCTCACAGTCACGTGACAGGAAGAGTAGGAACCAGAGCGCTGATCTCAGCGGCGTCAAGGCCAGGACGGTGTGCTGCACACCAAGAAAGTTATGGACAAATAAGTTCAAGCCAGGCATCAGGAGGTGTAGTGTAGTGTAGAGCAGGCTAAGATTCGAGCTGCAGCGAAACTACAGGAGCTTAGCGTACAGCTGTGTAAATAAAAAAACCGCTAAGAGACACCATAAATTTTAAACACGACAGTGTAATGTAGAGGTCAGTGGTGTTCTGACCAAGCTTGCACATAGAACTTCAAATGAACAAGGAAAGGAAAGGTCCCCTGTGCAAGCACGAGTCGTTTCCAACTCTGGGGTGACGTTGCTTTCACAACGTTTTCACGGCAGGCTTTTGACGGGGTGGTTTGTCATTGTCTTCCCCAGTCATCGACACTTTCCCCCCAGCAAGCTGGGGACTCATTTGACCAACCTTGGATGGAAGGCTGAGTCAACCTTGGGCTGGCTACCTGAATCCAGCTTCCGCCGGAATCGAACTCAGGTCGTGAGCAGAGAGTTCAGATCACTGTACTGCAGTACTGCTGCTTTACCACTCTGCGCCAGACATTCACAGAAGACAGTTCAAAAACAGTCTTTCCAATCACAAAGGAGTAACAATATTCCAGTATTAAGTTCATGGAACTAAAGGAAGTCCTTCCAAAGACGTTTGTTCTAGATATCAAGACGTTTCATCCGTCTCTCTTCAGTTTGGAGGCTTATTTATCACTGGAGCCCAGTCTTCACAATACATTCACTGAAGACCAACAAGGATCAGAACATGTCTGTAAGATTTCCAAGTTCTCCACAGACATGTTCTGAACCTTTTTGGTCTTCTGTGAACGTATCGTAGAGATTGGGCTCCAGTGATAAATAAACCTCCAAACTGAAGAGAGACGGATGAAACGTCTTGATATCTAGAACAGACGTTTTTGGAAGCGCTTCCTTTAGTTCCGTGAACTAAATACTGGAATATTGTTACTCCTTTGTGGTTGGGAAGACTGTTTTTGAACTGTCTTCTGTGAATGTCTTTTCGCTACATGCTCTCGTCTGTTTGAAGTTCTGTGTGCAAGCTTTGTCAGAACACCACTGACCTCTACATTACACTGTCTTGTTTAAATTTTATGGCTTTTTTTTTATTTACACAAGGTCACAGCTGTGGCAGAATCTTTCTTCTATTACTCACATCTCTGCTCTCTCAGCGTCTGTTTGGTGTAGTGGTTAAGAGTGGTGGACTCTAATCCAGAGAACCGGGTTTGATTCTCCCCCCTCCTCCACATGGCAGCCGGCTGGCTGACCTTGGGTCCGTCGCAAGTTCTCTCTCAGATCCGTTCACTCAAGAGCAGTTCTCACAAGAGCTCTCTCAGCCCCACCGGCCTCACAGTCAGCGTTCCCTCTAAGCTGGAGAGTCTCGTGAGCAAAAATGCTACTTTGCGAGCAACTGATCTTTAATCTGTGAGCGACTGGCCTTCAAGTGGTGAGCTCCTGCATCAGTTGATGTGCTCTGGGGTCATCCTTCCTGAGCTAAAGCACGCTAACTCAGCTTAGAGCAAGGGTGGCCAAACCTGCTTAACATAAGAGCCACATAGAATAAATGTCAGATGTTTGAGAGCTGCAAGGAAGGGAGGGAGGGAGCCAAATAGATAGGGGGAGGGAGGGGAAAAGAAAATAACTTTAAATTCATTTTCCAAGCTTCCGGCTGGCTTGGCTTGGACAAGTGATTTAAAGAGACAAATACTATCTCCAAACCAGGCTTCAGGAGCCACACAATATGTGTGAAAGAGCCAAATGTGGCTCCCAAGCCACAGTTTGGCTACCCCAGCTTAGGGGGAACACTGCTTACAGGGTATCCGTTGGGGGAAAGGAAGGGAAAGGAGATTGGAAGCCACTCTGAGGGAAGGGCGGGGAATATTCCAGTCTCCGCCCCCTCTTTCTTCCTAGAGAGAGGCAGGCATGCACGGCCTTGCTGTCTACCCACGCGGACCAGGGAGCAAAAATTTCCAGAAAGCAGGGGAACCAGCAACTCTGTTGGGTCTTGCAACCCAGCAGGTGGGGGCTGCACAACTCCCCTGACCCGAGTACTTGAAGGGCTGCCCTGTAGAGGATGGGGTGGAATTTTTTGCTGTGGCCCCAGAAGGTCGGGCCAGAACCAACGGGTTGAAATTAAATCAAAGGAGTTTCCGGATCAACATAAGGAAGAACTTCCTGACCGTTAGAGCGATTCCTCAGTGGAACAGGCTTCCTCCTCGAGAGTTGGTGGGCTCTCCTTCCTTGGAGGTTTTTCAACAGAGGCTAGATGGCCATCTGACAGCAATGAGGATCCTGTGAATTTAGGGGGAGGTGTTTGTGAGTTTCCTGCATTGTGCAGGGGGTTGAACTAGATGACCCTGGAGGTCCCTTCCAACTCTAGGATTCTATGAAGGGTATCATATAGAGGATGGGGTGGAATTGTTTTCTTTGGCCCCAGAAGGTTGGGCCAGAACCAACGGGTTGAAATTAAATCAAAGGAGTTTCCGGCTCAACATAAGGAAGAACTTCCTGACCATTAGAGCGATTCCTCAGTGGAACAGGCTTCCTCCTTGGGAGGTGGTGGGCTCTCCTTCCTCAGAGGTTTTTCAACAGAGGCTGAATAGCCATCAGACAGCGATGAGGAACCTGTGAATTTAGAGGGAGGCGTTTGTGAGTTTCCTGCATGGTGCAGAGGGTTGGACTAGATGACCCTGGAGGGCCCTTCCAACTCTGTGATTCCAGGATTTCTATGACCTGTGGGCTGAAGCCTCAAGCACGCCGAAGGAGCTCCCCGCCTTTACTCTCTGGCTGTCGTTCCAGGTGCAGCTTCTGCAGCAGGACTGCAATGGCCTCCGCCAGGCTGTCCAGACGGCTCATGAGCGGCTGCAGGAGGCGGAAGAGAGGGCGGGCCAGCTGGAGCAGGAAGGCGCCAGGCTCAGAGCTGAGCTAGGTGAGCCCAGCACCCCGAAAGGCCTTTTTCCATACTGGCGAAGTGACCCCAAGAATCGTGAGACAGGGTTTTTTTTAAAGAAGGTTTTTCAGGCATCCATCTCCCAAAACCCGAGGGGGACATCTTTATCCGCAAAACATCCTTGCGAGGCAGGCTGAGAGCTGGCAATCAGTGAAAGGTCATCCTGTCTGTGAGTTCCCGGGAAAGGTGATTGGCACCCGGGTCTTCCCCGTCCTTGTGCGTCTGACAACATCTCGCTGGCATCTCACCTCCACATGCAGCCAGCTGGGTGACTGTGGGTCAGTCACAAGTTCTCTCAGAGAGCCAGTTTGGTATAGTGGTGAAGTGTGTGGACTCTTATCTGGGAGAACTGGGTTTGATTCCCCACTTCTCCGCTTCCAGCTGCTGGAATGGCCTTGGGTCAGCCAGAGCTATCGCAGGAGTTGTCCTTGAAAGGGCAGCTTCTGGGAGAGCTCTCTCAGCCCCACCCACCTCACAGGGTGTCTGTTGTGGGGGAGGAAGATAAAGAAGATTGTAAGCCGCTCTGAGTCTTTGATTCAAAGAGAAGGGCGGGGTATAAATCTGCAGTCGTCATCGTCTTTTTTTCCTTCTTCTTTTCCTTCTTCTTTCTTCTTCTTCCCTGTAAGAACAGCCCTGTATGTTCTTGGAGGACTGGCTACATCAGGGGGTGTGGCCTAACACGCAAAGTAGTTCCTGCTACAAAAAAAGTCCTGGTTGCATGGAATGTAGATTTTATTGTGGATGATCCTATGGGATCATTGTCTCCAGGTTAAGGCATGAATGTCAATATGGTGGCTTTATGGAGGACTGAAAGAGATTCCTAAACCTAGCCCTGTGGATGTTACTCAGAAATAGTGTGCTGCTAGCCCAACGGTATTGTTTCTGAGGAAATGCACACATGAAGTGTCCAGAAAGAAAACATGGCTGTATCAACCATCCCGGTTCGAAAAACTTTCTGCTTCCCTCTGCTATGATATTCTAGGAAGTTCTAGATCGGATATTTTGGTCAAGACTATGTTGATATTTTTAAAAAGTGAGTATTTTGAATGCCAGCTCTTTTTGTTGGGCTCTGTTCCAGAATCCCGAGAGACCGCCGTTTTCAAGCTCAGTGAAGAAGAGAAAGTAAGTCCAAAAAGGGGGCATCTTGAACTGGAGAGAATGTTGAATGTTTTGTGCTTTTGAAAGGGACTGGCCCAGCCTCCATACCTGCAGTTGAAAACCATGCGACTGAGGGCAGCTGAGATGAACAGCTCTCAAGCTGAAATAGCCCTAACAAAGCATAGCCAGCTTCAAGAGGGGACTGGATCAGCATCTGGAGCAGAGGTCCATCAGTGCCTATGAGCCATAGCATATTGTTGAAACACTCTGTCTGGGGCAAGTGGTGCTCTGTGTTCTTGGTGCTTGGGGAGGGCAACAGTGGGAGGGCTTCTAGTGTCCTGGCCCCACTGATGGACCTCCTGATGGCACCTGGGTTTTTTAGCCATTGTGTGACACAGAGTGTTGGACTGGGTGACACAGTGTTGGCACCTGGGTTTTTTAGCCATTGGCCTGATCCAACGTGGCTTCTCTTACGTTCTTATAACTGGGGCAGTGATGCTCTGTATTCTTGATGCTTGGGGGGCACAGTGGGAGGGCTTCTAGTGTCCTGGCCCCGCTGGTGGACTTCCTGATGGCACCTGGGTTTTTTGGCCACTGTGTGACACAGAGTGTTGGACTGGATGGGCCAGTGGCCTGATCCAACATGGCTTCTCTTATGTCCTAATCCCTGGCCCGTGGATGGGCTTAACGGATGTATCATGCGATGGGAAAAATGGGATTGGCTGGTGTTCTTCTGTTGATCACAGGACTGTTTTACACGTTCAATGGTCTTTTCCCCCCAGGCTGCCCAGCTGTCTTTCAGCAGAGAACACGAGGAGAACCTGAAGCTGCGGTCGGAAATAACCGCTTTACAGGAGATGGCCGGGAAAGTTCAAGTAACTCAATCCGTCATCTCTTGGTCTCCATCCAAAATTGCGTTTTGCAAAGGAGGGAAGACACTTTGGTTATATAGTTAATTTTTTCCACACAGCTGGGGATTTGTCACAAGGGCAGAGAAGAGAACGGGGTTTGTAGGCGCAGGAGCGAGGATTTCGCCTTCAAGCAAGGTAGCCCCCAAAACTTGCAGCTTCATTGCCGCTAGAAACCCTGCTCATCTTTTCCATCACCCCGCCTCCCCAGCTGTAGCTCAGTAGTAGACGTCCCCAGGTTCAAGCTCCAGCATCTCCAGGTTTTTTTTCTTTCTAAAATATGATGAGTTTATTTTTAAAATTCCAAGTGATACAGAACTTTGTTGGATGAAGTAGTATCGTCGATTAATTCCATAGATAACAAAATTCTACTATGAATAAAGTACTATGGTATATATCACATTGTAGAACTACCCCGTGGCGCAGAGTGGTAAAGCTGCAGTACTGCAGTCTGTGCTCTCTGCTCACGGCTTGAGTGCGGTCCCGGCGGAAGCTGGGTTCAGGTAGCCAGCTCCAGGATGACTCAGCCTTCCATCCTTCCGAGGTCAGTGAAAGGAGTATCCAGCTTGCTGGGGGGAAAGTGTAGAGGACTGGGGAAGGCAAGGGCAAACCACTCTGTAAAAAGTCTGCCATGAAAACGACATGATGTGACATCACCCCATGGGTCAGTAATGACTCTCTGCTTGCATAAGGGACTACCTTTTCCTTTAGGAGCCCCATGGCGCAGAGTGGTAAAGCTGCAGTACTGCAGTCCAAGCTCTGCTCACGACCTGAGTTCAATCCCAGTGGAAGCTGGTTCAGGTAGCCAGCTCCAGGTTGACTCAGCCTTCCATCCGTCCGAGGTCGGTCAAATGAGTACCCGGCTTGCTGGGGGGAAAGCGTAGATGACTGGGGAAGGCAAGGGCAAACCACCCCGTAAAAAAGTCTGCCATGAAAATGTTGTGATGCGACATCACCCCAGAGTCGGAAACGACTGGTGCTTGCGCAGGGGACTGCCTTTACCTTTTTAGAACATCTTATTTAGCATTTAAGATAACGTCCAGTTCACCAATCAATCGATCAATCGATAGATAAATAAATAAATATTTTATTAAGGATAAGGAAAGGAAAAAGGAAAGATCCCCTGTGCAAGCACCATTCGTTTCCGACTCTGGGGTGATGTTGCTTTCACAGCGTTTTCACGGCAGACTTTCTATGGGGTGGTTTGCCATTACCTTCCCCAGTCATCTACATTTCCCCCCCAGCAAGCTGGGTACTCATTTTACCAACCTCGGAAGGATGGAAGGCTGAGTCAACCTTGGGCCAGCTACCTGAATCCAGCTTCTGCCGGAATCGAACTCAGGTCGTGAGCAAAGAGTTCAGATCACAGTACTGCAATACTGCTGCTTTACCACTCTGCGCCACGGGGTAATTTAAGGATAAATTAACTGATAATTGGGCTAGAATTTTTTACTCTTAAGCTAAGAAGAATGCCTTGCTCCATCCCAAGCCAAACGAAAGGGGATATTTAAACAAAAAGAGAAAGAGGGGATGGCATAAGTTCAGAAAGAATTATCGTGAGAGAAATTGAAGGTAAGTTATGTTAATAGGTAAGATGTTTTTAGGTTCCATCACTTGAACAATGGTTTATAAAAAAATCTGGGACATTTTCATAATGGAGAAAATCACAGCACAACTTCCCTGGTCCGATGTTTACCCCAGGGTCACGTCTTTTGAAGAAAATCAGCTTCCGTTTCTGGAAGATACTGAATCTAAAAACATCTTACCCAGCATCTCCAGTTAAGAGGATCAGGTAGTACTAGTACTACTAAGAGCTTTCTCAGTGGCTACTCCTGCCCTACCTGAAGAGGTCAGGGCCCTGTAGGACTTGCCACAATTCCGCAGGGCCTGTAAGACATACCTGTTTAGACAGGCTTTTAATATCTAACCGGAGGCATTTTAACATCTGACAGTGGCACTTAGCGCCCATCATCCCACAGCAGAAACTCCCCCCCCCCCCGAACCAGACAGAAAATAAGCGCTAAAAACATCAACGTATTCTAATGGCTAGCGCTATTCACGCCATCTTGGAACCACAAGAGACCAGGGCCCTGTGGGACTTGCCACAATTCCGCAAAGCCTGTAAGACATACCTGTTTAGACAGGCTTTTAATATCTAACGTCTGACATTAGCGCTTAGTACCCATCATCCCACACCAAACACCCCCCCCCCCCCGAACCAGACAAGAAGCACTAAAAACATCAATGAATTCTAACGACTAGCGCTATCCACGCCATCTTGGAACCCCAAATTAGATATCTGAATTTATGTTGTCGTATTTTTAAGAATGTTTTATTGCAATAATTGAATATTGTTGTACTGTTTTAATTGTTGTTTTACTTGTTGTTAGCCGCCCTGAGCCCAACTGGGGAGGGCGGGGTATAAATGCAAATAATTAATAAATAACTAGGAGGTGATGGGAAAGACCTCGGCCTGAGATCCTGGACAGCCACGGCCGATCTGAGTGGGCAGCACTGACCCCGATGGGCTGAGGATCTGAGTCCTTAGGGGGCAGCTTCATGTGTGGGAAAGCACATAACACCCATCCATTCTCTGCATTCTCTCTTTTACACGTAGGGCTTGAAATACATTCATTTCTTAAGAGAGAGAACTGGGACTAGCAGTTGCATGGAGAATCCTTGCTGCTGTCATGGAGAGAGAGAAAAAATCCCTTTTTCTCTTTGTTTCAGGTGCTCAATGAGCAGTTGAGCCAACAGTGCGCGGAACTGAGCGAGACACTTCGGCGCGTCACCGTGGAGAACGCTAGACTGATTTCGGACCACCAGGCTGCCCTTAAGGTGTGGGATCCGTTGGATCTACTTCTGTATGACTTGTCCTGGGAGGGGCGGGAGGCTCCGTGGTAGAGTATCTGCTTGGTAAGCAGAACCAGGTTCAATCCCCGGCATCGCCAACTAAAAAGGGTCCAGGCAAATAGGCACGAAAAACCTCAGCTTGAGACCCTGGAGAGCCACTACCAGTCTGAGTAGAAAATACTGACTTTAGGGAGGGATGGTGGCTCAGTGTTAGAGCATCTGCTTGGTAAGCAGAAGGCACCAGGTTCAATCCTCAGCATCTCCAACTAAAAAGGGTCCCAGCGAGTAGGCGTGAAAAACCTCAGCTTGAGACCCTGGAGAGTCGCTGCCAGTCTGTGTAAACAATACTGACTTTAGGGAGGGATGGTGGCTCAGTGGTAGAGCATCTGCTTGGTAAGCAGAAGGTCCCAGGTTGTCCCCAGCATCTCCCAACTAAAAAGGGTCCAGGCAAGGAGGCGTGAAAAACCTCAGCTGGAGACCCTGGAGAGCTGCTGCCAGTCTGAGTAGACAAGACTGACTTTGATGGACCAAAGAGGGTCTGATTCAGTAGAAGGCAGCTTCATATGTTCATATTAGGGGAGGAACAGTGGCTCAGTGGTAGAGCATCTGCTTGGTAAGCAGGAGGTCCCAGGTTCCATCCCCAGCATCTCCAACTGAAAAGGGTCCCTCGGGGTCATGAGCTCTGCCTGGGGCTCCTTCTGCATCATAACCAGCCCACAGTGGCATGACCAGGGAATCCCAGTGGTTGTCACAGATGGGAGAGACGGCACATAGGTTCAGTGTTGCTTGGTTTCCTTTACTGTGTCTGAGAGTCCCCCGGGCTCAGAGGGTTGGTCTTCTTCAGCACCAGGGCACTATGGGACTTGGTTGCCTAGCAGCCCACCTCAGCCAATCCTTGCAGTCAAGGGAGGGTTGAGAGGTGTTCCAGAGCATCCCTTGGCGATGCCTTTCACAGCCTCCCTCCCTAAACAATAAGGGGGGAAAAGATGGTTTCGAGCAGACAACTTGCTAGACAATCGAGCAGTCAATTTGCTAACAGCTGCAAATTCGCTAACAATTCGCTACCGGGGAGATATTTCGGTCGCTTGGAATTGTATCGTTCTGGAGCGCTTTCGTCAATCCTCCTTTTCAGGCCGAACAGGACAGAATTAACCAGAAGCTGCAAGAGCAGGACTTGCTTCTGGATGCCGCCCGGGCCAGCATTACGGGGGAGCTGCAGAACTTGCAGAAAGAAAAAGTGGAGCTTCAGAGAGAGATGTGAGTAAGAACAGAGTGAAAGGGCAGTGATGCTCCTTGAAAGAGCCAGTTGGGTGTCGTGGTTAAGCGAGCGGACTCTTATGTGGGAGAACCAGGTCTGATTCCCCACTCCTCCGCTTGCAGCTGCTGGAATGGCCTTGGGTCAACCATCGCTCTCGCAGAGTTGTCCTTGAAAGGGCAGCTTCTGTCAGAGCTCTCTCAGCCCCACCCATCTCACAGGGTGTCTGTTGTGGGGGGAGAAGATATAGGAGATTGTAAGCCGCTCTGTCCTTGAAAGGGCAGCTGCTGTAAGAGCTCTCTCAGCCCCACCTACCTGACAGGGTGTCTGTTGTGGAGGGGAGGGGGGTAAAGGAGATTGTGACTGCTCTGAGATGCTGAGATTCAGAGTATAGGGTGGCATATAAATTCAGTATCTCCTTCTTCATAAGTGTGGCGGCTGGGCTTTCTTCTCTGTCCTGTTCCATCTTATTTCTCGCGGCTTCATATGAGGAAGAGGATGTTCGGATTGATACCCTGCCCTTCATTCACTCTAGAGTCTCAGAGTGGTTGCCAGTCACCAGTTTGGTGTAGCGGTTAAGTGTGCAGCCTCTTATCTGGGAGAACCGGGTTTGATTCCTCCTTCCTCCACTTGCAGCTGCTGGAATGGCTTTGGGTCAGCCATAGCTATTGCAGGAGTTGTCCTTGAAAGAGCCAGTTTGGTGTAGTGGTTAAGTGTGCAGCCTCTTATCTGGGAGAACCGGGTTTGATTCCCCACTCCTCCACTTTCAGCTGCTGGCACGGCCTTGGGTTAGTCATAGCTCTCGCAGGAGTTGTCCTTGAAAGGGCAGCTGCTGTAAGAGCTCTCTCAACCCCACCTACCTCACAGGGTGTCTGTTATGGGCGGGGGGAAGGTAAAGGAGATTGTGAGCAGCTTTGAGACTCCCAAGATTCAGAGAGTAGGGTAGGATATAAATCTAATATCATCACCACCTCCTTCTTCTTCGCGACTGGACTTTCTTCTCTGTCCTGCTCCACCTTATTTTTCGTGACTTCATAGGAGGAGGAGGTTCGGGTTTATACCCTGCCGTTCCTTCGCTCGGAGTCTCAGAGTGACTTTCGGTCACCTTCCCTTCCTCCCCCCACAACAGACCCCCTGCGAGGCAGGCGGGGCCGAGAGAACTCTGAGTGAACTGGGACTGACTCAAGGTCGCCCGGCAGGCTGCACATGGAGGAGGAGTGGGGGAATCAAACCCGGTTCTTCCAGATTAGAGCCTGCCGCTCTTAACCATGACACCCAACCAGCTCTCTTAAGTCTTTAAAAGCAAGAAGGCATCACGGAAAGGAATGGGGGGGGGGGGCTTCTGGTGGCGGAAAGAGCCGTCGAGTCTCAGCTGACTCACGGCGACACCTCGTGGGCTTTTCGAGGCAGGAGACGGTCAGAGGTGGTTTGCCGTCCCCTGCTTCCGTGTAATGACAGTGGACTTCCTTGGGGGCCTTTTTCATTCACATACTAGCCAGAGCCAACCCTGTTGGGTTTGAAGATCTGATGAGACTGAGCTAACCCAGGTCAGGGCAGAGACAGAACAAAGATGGTCCTCTGCGTAACAACCCTGGACTTTCTTAGTGGCTTCTCATCCATGTGTTAACCCAGACCACCTGCTTAGCTTCCAAGATCTGATGAGATCAGGCTAGCCTGGGCCATCCAGATCAAGGCAAGAGACATCCAGACGTAGTTGCCATTGCCTGCCTCTGCGTAGCAACCCTGGTCTTCCTTGGTGGTCTCCCATCCACGTATTAACCCAGACCAACCCTGCTTAGCTTCCAAGATCTGATGAGATCAGGCTAGCCTGGGCCATCCAGGTCAAGGCAAGAGACATCCAGACGTAGTTGCCATTGCCTGCTTCTGCGTAGCAACCCCGGATTTCCTTGGTGGTCTCCCATCCACGTATTAACCCAGACCAACCCTGCTTAGCTTCCAAGATCTGAAGAGATTGGGCTAGCCTGATCAACCCAGGTCAGGGCAGAGACATACAACAAAGGTGGTCGGCCATTGCCTGCCTCTGCGTAGCAACCCCGGACTTCCTTGGTGGTCTCCCATCCACGTATTAACCCAGACCAACCCTGCTTAGCTTCCAAGATCTGATGAGATCAGGCTAGCCTGGGCCATCCAGGTCAAGGCAAGAGACATCCAGACGAAGTTGCCATTGCCTGCCTCTGCGTAGCAACCCTGGACTTCCTTGGTGGTCTCCCATCCGAGTACTGGCCAGCACTGACTCTGCTTAGCTTCCAAGATCTGATGACTGGGCTAGCCTAGACCATCCAGGTCACAGCGGGAAGACTTTCTGAGCGCTGTGAAAGTCCCAGACACCAGCCACACAACGGCCACGTGTACCTGCCTTGTTGTTGCAGGGAAGCGCTACGTGCCGAGCACGCCGACTGCAAGCAGAGAGCCCGTGACGTCGCGGTGGCCACGGCCACCCAAAAGGAGCACCTGGAAGCTACGGTGACCAGGCTGCAGAACGAGCTCGAGGCAGCGCTGCAGGAGAGGGAATCTCTGGTGATGGAGAAGGAGAGGCTGGAGGAAGAGGTACGGGGCATAGTTGCCGGGTTCTTCCTTTTAAGGATGTCAGCGTTGTGCAAAGAATGAACAAAAAAGTAGGAAACCTCTAAATAACAGAAGAAAGGGAAGTCTTGAGTGCCAGAGGTCTAGGGTAATTGTAGGATGATTGCAGAAAGGAATATTGAAGGAGCGTATGAAATTCAAGAGTTACAAAAGTTTAAGGGAAATTAAAGTGTTAGAAGACTGGATCTGTAATATTATGACAATAATTAAAAGACTGGATTTGTAATTTTATGACAATAATTGAATGCACTGTTAAGAGTTTTCTAAGAGCTGCGTTGAAATTGCAATTGTAGAAGGGGGGTATTTATGTATATTTATAATCCTTCCTTCCTTCCTTCCTTCCTTCCTTCCTTCCTTCCTTCCTTCCTTCCTTCCTTCCTTCCTTCCTTCCTTCCTTAAGAACATAAGAGAAGCCATGTTGGATGAGGCCAGTGGCCCATCCAGTCCAACACTCTGTGTCACATAAGAGAAGCCATGTTGGATCAGGCCAATGGCCCATCCAGTCCAACACTCTGTGTCACATAAGAGAAGCCATGTTGGATCAGGCCAATGGCCCATCCATGAATTTCCTGCATTACACAGGGGGGTGGACTAGATGATCCCGGAGGTTTCCTCCAACTCTGATTCTAGGATTTTGTGAAGGCCAAGCCATGAAATGGAATCCAACAAGGAGGCAGAACGAATGAAACGAGAGAAGGGCAGAGAGCCTGAGTGAGAATCTCTCCGTCAGCTTTTTGGCAAGGTTTCCTCAGGAGAGAGCCCAGCTCAGCTTGGATTCTTCTCTGGTCAGGCTAATGACAGAGCTGTTTTTGATCCTTACCGGCAGATGCAGAGAACCATCCGTGAAATGTCGCACGAGAACAACAGACTGGAAGCAGAAGTGACTGGAAATCAGGTGCGCCCTCCCGCACACCACGCGTCCGACCCCCACCTTTCAGCCGCTTCCCCTCTGTTAGTGTCAGGGAGGGCGTCAGAATGAATCGGTTTGTGGTGGAGGTTTCTGCACTGTGGATCCCTTTGGTTTCTTGGGGGTTTCCACATGGGCTTTCCAGGTTCCAGAAAAGCTTGGCTCTGCACTTGCCAGGGCACTGATCCAGACATATCCAGGCATGTTGCAGCCATACAGTAAAAGAATCATAATCATAACAAGACAATGGATTTATATCCCACCCTCCACTCAGAATCTCAGAGCTGCTCACAATCTCCTTTTATCTTCCTTCCCCACAACATACACCCTGTGAGGTGGGTGGGGCTGAGAGAGCTCTCACAGCAGCTGCCCTTTCAAGGACAACTCCTGCGAGAGCTACGGCTGACCCAAGGCCATTCCAGCAGCTGCAAGTGGAGGCGTGGGGAATCAAACCCGGTTCTCCCAGATAAGAGTCTGCGCACTTAACCACTACACCAGACTGGCTCTTTCAAGGACAACTCCTGCGAGAGCTATGGCTGACCCAAGGCCATTCCAGCAGCCGCAAGGGGAGGAGTGGGGAATCAAACCCGGTTCTCCCAGATGAGAGTCTGTGCACTTAATCACTATGCCAGCAGGCCTCACGAGGGGCAAAGTGCAAACCTAGAGTCTGGTGCCATGCTAGAAGCCTGCTTGCGAACATTTTCTTTTTAACAAATGTTTTGTCACTTTTTAAAATGTGTGTGTGAGTGTGTGTGTGCACCTGAAAGTCATGGTAACCTCTGGCGACTGACCCCTGTGGAGGGGCCAGAGGCAATTCAGAAAGGTGGCTGAATACATCCTGCCCCTCCCCTCCTGATTGCTGGTATTCCCTTAGACGTCTCCCATCCAAATACTTGCCCGAGTCGACCCTGCGGAGCTTTTGCGATCTGAAGAGATGGGGCTTGTCTTGGCTTTTCCAGGTCAGGGCATAACTTTTGATCCCAGGAGTGGTTCTCTGTTTTAAGAGCAGCGCCAGGAGGAAGGGGAGGGCGCTCGGTTGGCAAGCGACTCCTCCCCGAGTGGCGCACAAGGCAGCAAGCTGTCCCCATGGCAGCCAGTGAGAGGCAGAGAGGCAAGGCCACAGAATGTGGAAAGGAAGCCGGGAGCCCTGTCCCTCCCAGCAGGCAATTCCTATAAAGGTCACGGGGTGGCAGCTTGTCACGATCCAGGTAGGGTTGCCAAGTCCAATTCAAGAAATATCTGGGGACTTTGGGGGTGGGGCCAGGAGACATTGGGGGTGGAGCCCAGATCAAGGCTGTGACAAGCATAACTGAACTCCAAGGGAGTTCTGGCCATCACATTTAAAGGGACGGCACACCTTTTCAATTCCTTCCTTCCATAGGAAATAATGAAGGATAGGGGCACCTTCTTTTGGGGCTCATAGAATTGGACCCCCTGGTCCAATCTTTTTGAAACTTGGGGGGTATTTTGGGGAGAGACATTAGATGCTATACTGAAAATTTGGTGCCTCTACCCCAAAAAAACAGCCACCCCAGAGCCCCAGATACCCGCAGATCAATTCTCCATGATTTTCTATGGGAATAAATCTCCATAGGGAATAATAGAGTTCCCAGCAGACATTTCCCTCCCCTCCCCCTGCTTTCTGATGACCCTGAAGTGGGGGGAGGGCCTCCAAACCGGGGGATCCCCTGCCCCCACCTGGGGATTGGCAACCCTAGATCCAGAGCCCAGTGAGGCCTACAGGCTCCAGAGAAGCCTGCCTTGGAGTTACTAAATAAAGGCTACATTTCCCAGGATCTCCTCTGTCCCTCTGATTGGATGGCAAAGTTTTAGAGGGAAAATTGCCCAGAGAGGGGTGGGACCTGAGGGGAGAGCATAAAAAGGGCCAAGCACAGACGGGGGTGTTCTTTCCTGGAGAGGCTGCAGGCAGGGAGGTTCTCTCTGGAAGGCTAAGCTGGAGGCAGCCTGTAGTCTAGAGCAGGGGTCCCCAACTCCTGGTCCATGGACCGATCCCGGTCCATGACCTGTTAGCAACTCGGCCTTGAGTTGTATGATTATTTCGTTATATATTATAATGTAGTAATAATAATAAGACAACATTGGATTTATATCCTGCCCTCCACTCAGCGTCTCAGAGCGGCTCATAATCTCCTTTCCCTTCCTCCCCTACAACAGACACCCTGTGAGGTGGGAGGGGCTGAGAGAGCTCTCCCAGAAGCTGCCCTTTTCAAGGACGGCGCTGCAAGAGCTCTGGCTGACCCAAGGCCATTCCAGCAGGTGCAAGTGGAGGAGTGGAAAATCAAACCCGGTTCTCTCAGATAAGAGTCTTCCCACTTAACCATTGCACCAAACTAATAGAAATAAAGTGCACAATTGTATCTTCCCGAAACACACACACACACACACCCCGGTCCATGGAAAAAAAAATTGTCTCCTACAAAACCGATCCCTGGTGCCAAAAAGGTTGGGGACCACTGGTCTAGAGAGCTTGCAGCTGCGAAGAGATTCCTCACCCAAGGGAGGTGGTGAGTTTTGGTATTAGTAGCAGGGAAGATGTAGCTAAACACATCAAGGCTTCTGTTTATTTACACCCACCTTTACTGTTTTCATATTCACTTTAGCACTAAACCTTTATCCCCCACTTATTGCTTTTAGAGCACTAATAATAAACTTTTTGTTGTTATCCTGCCTGGTCCGCACATCTCCTTGGTCACAGTTAAGAGGATTTACTCATAAGGAAGACAGGGCGGTTGGGTGCTCTGGGCCCTCCCATGCAGACCCTTACCAGAGTGGTGGCAGCCAGTAGAAGGCCCTCTGAGGCCCCTACGGTGTGATACGGCTGTTGAACAGAGAGAGAGAAAAGCCCCTCCAGGTGTTGGGAAAACCCAGGAGGGTAGGGTAGAACAGGACCTGCCGGGTACAACCATTCCAGCACATACGGTATTGACTTGCTCTTTGTAATCCGCCTTGAGTCCCAGCGAGAAAGACGGACTATATAAAATGTAAATAAGCAAATAAAAATAATGGGGGAAAACAGGGTCGGAAGTGAGTCCCGGCTCCTCTTGAATCTGCTAGTGATTCTGATTTGAGCAGTGAATCAAGTAAATTTGTGCCA
This sequence comes from Heteronotia binoei, assembly GCF_032191835.1. Taxonomy (NCBI): domain Eukaryota; kingdom Metazoa; phylum Chordata; class Lepidosauria; order Squamata; family Gekkonidae; genus Heteronotia; species Heteronotia binoei. The sequence continues at coordinate 59,499,553 of NC_083238.1, forward strand.
GCAAATAGTGCAGCCAACGACCGGTCATCTGTGCACCCCGACCGATAGCTTCCACGTCAGCAACTTGGCTGCGCTCGTCTAAGCCCCTCTGCTCCAGTGGGAGGCGTCGAAATCCAACCGCCTCGGGACAGGGGTTCTCAGATAGCCGGCTGCGTCCCTTCTGCCCAAGCATGATCCAGATGTGGAAAGCTGAACGTATTGCCAGACTGAACACATTAATTTTTATTCCCGGTTTCTGTCTTTAAAAATGTCACAGCTGCAGATTGGCTCCTTGAAAGAGAGGCTGGCCACGCTAGAAGCCGAAAACCGAAAATCAGCCGAGCGGGAAGCGGCCCTGGAACACCAGCTGGTGAGCTCCTCTCCGTCAGAGGACGGTCTGATATTCTTCCTGAGTTAGGAGAAGATTCCCTCTCCTCCCCTAGAAAGCCACGTGGAAGGCCTTCTGGAATAATAAGGTTATAAGTACAAAAGAACACAGGAGGCCTCATTTTGGGCCAGAGCTCATAGGAGAGGAGCTCCAGAACCTCTAAATTTCATTGTGCTCTTTCTTTCTTCTCCCCCCCGCCCCCAAATACTGGCTTCTGGGCTCCGTTGTTCAACCTCCCCCCCCCCCCCCGGTGAGAATTTTGCTGAACTCTAAGACTGGACAAACTTCCTAAAAATTTTCCCCCCAGAAAACGGGGAAAGAGCCAAAACAGATCAAGCAGACAGATGGGAATCTTCCTTGTGCCGCTGTAGCCACATAGGAGAAAGTCATTCAAAAAGTATGATGAGAGTAAGGTTTTATTGTGACATAATTCAAGAAGCATTTGAAGGCAGAGGCGGAGCTGATATAATTGAGTCCGCCTTCTGGCGATGTCAGGGGCATGTGGCATATGCAAATGAGTTGTGCTAACGAGCTCCGGTATCTCTTTTTCTGCAAAATGACCCCTGGGACACAGTGCCAAATACTGTATGCGTTCTTTGTGTGTGGACGCAGCTTTAATATCTGCGTTCCTTATGAGATGAATCCAAAGGTGCAGTTCCACTGGTGTAGTAGCACTTCCCATGGTAGAGGAGAGGAGGTTGATTTTTTTTGTCTTAACTGGTTTCTCCCCCTCCTACTGTACTGTGGATCTTACCCCTACTGGACTGATGTCTGCAAGCAGTTGCGTTGACTTTGGAGCTAGGAAGTAGATCCCTTTAGTGAAGAGGAAAGGAACAGCTATACAGGAGTGTCAAACATGTGGTCCAGGGGCCAAATCAGATCCCAGGAGAACTCTTATCAGGCCCCCGAGCAACTGGGGCGCCTGCTTCCTTCTCCCTCTCGCTTGCTTCCTTCTGCATCACAGCTTGCTTTGCAAGGCTTGCTCAATCGCACAGGAGCTACAGAACCTCTATTTTCTCTATTGGCTGAGACGCCTCCCTTGGGGAAGGGAGGGACTTCAGTGGGGGTATATTGCCCTATACTCCACTCTCCAAAGCAACCATTCTGTCAAGGGGAACTGAGCCCTGTAGTCAGGAGATTAGTTCTGAGAGGTCTCCAAACCCCACTTTGCGGCAATCTCCAGGGTGGCTGTCCAAACCACGAATTCGATACCTTTGGTGGACAAAGTCCTCTTCTCCCACTTCACCCTCACCCTGCCTGGTACGGAGAAAGGGTGGTCTACGGCCTTAATACTCCCAAGCAGACACAACCTCTAGGAAAGACAATCTGTGCGAAGGTTTGTTTGTTTGTTTTTATTTTATTTTATTTTGTGAATTTATAGTCCGCCCTTTCCCATCATGGACTCGGGGCAGAAGATTCAGCGGTCTAGAGGAATTCTGGGCCAGACAAGGATGACGTGAATGATGGTTGTACTGAGCGAAGCTTTCTGAAGGATTTGGTTTGGAGTGGGCCAAACAGATCAAAGGAAACAAAGAATCCCAGAATCGTGATGTGGCTTAAGAGGAGAAAGGCGGACGTTCTGCCGGCCTTGTCATCTTTTGGGAGATAACATCACTCCCTGTGTTTTTTTTTCTCCCAGCACGACCAGCAAGAAGTGGAGCGGGCTCTGGCCAAGCTGACAGACGACAAAAATAAACTGGCATCTGAGAAAGGAAGCCTTCAGGTAACTCTGCCTTGCGAAGTAGGATCGCTGGTCCTTTCCTCCCTTGCTTTGGTGTGTTCTTCCGCCCCAGAGTGGGTTGAGCAGGGCAACAGATCAGGAAGAACACCATGGGACCCACCTCTTTAAACGCCACAGAGCAGAGGGCGTGGTTTTCTTTCTGCCTCTGGAAAGACGGTTGAGTGACGGCCAAAGGGGAGGAGAAACGGCGGGAAAGAAAAAGCCGGTTTCTCCTCCCCTCCACCGCTCGAGCTGTGTGACCGCCAAGGGCCAGCCTTCTGTTTAAACCGCTTTAATGGATTCCATTCTTCTTATTTTGACTGTAATTTTCTTAGGGTTTGTAGAATCTTTCGGGCTCAAGTGCCGTGTTCTACTGGAGAAAGTTTTTCTTCCAGACGTTTTGTTTTCCAGTAGAAACGGAAGAAAAACTTTCTCCAGTAGAACACGGCATTTGAGCCCGAAAGATTCTACAAACCCTAATGATGTTACCAGCCGTGAAAACCTGAAATCTTTGTAATTTTCTTAGTTGCCCCTATTTTGGCAGATGTGCATGTACATAAATAGATAAGTTTCCTAGTGGCTCTTCCAAAGCACCGTTTTTAATTATTCTAATTACCGTTATGATAATGCCCCCCCACACAGTTATCCATGACAAAAAGTGGAAGAAATGTGCAGTGGACACTGAGCTTGCTACTTTAGGGTCAAAGACAGACTGGCCGGGGGCAGGGGATTCCCCCACCCCGAGCTCTCTTCGCCCACTGTCACTCGAAGCAGTAATTGCGGGCGAGGGGGGGGGTTAAAGTGGTAATGTTGTGTGCTTCATGACATCACTTCAAGGGAAAACCTGGAACTGACAGCAGGTAGCTCTAGGAATAACTGGAGACTCTATTGTAATGGAACCCCACCCCTAGCCAGCAGCCAACTCCCACTAGCGGCTGGCAGGGAGTCCCAGTTAGGCCAGACTCCGGTGCCCAAGGTCTCTTGCAAGCCCCAAAAGTCCAGCCCGTATCTCTATTGCTGCCACCACCCCACAGATTGTCAAAGCCAAAGTTGGGGAAGCTTCAGCCCTTTCTGGGAGACTTAATTACCTCCCTGCAAGGTAGACTCACAGTACAGTAACAGTTGCTTAACTTAGTAGGTAGCCCCAGTCTAAGACACTGGATTGAGCCTTTAGAGACTCGCAGCCCAAGACTTCACGCCATTTAATTATTAAGAGATATTTTATTGTGTGTGCAAAGAAAAGAATAAACTTTACAGTTATAGGAAGGCATGAAAAAAAGCCAGACCTATGCATAACCAGCCTTACTAATTCTTTAGCATAGTAACCACACGTAGTCAGCTTCCAACAGAACAGGGCCGTAGGTGATCAGAGTTCAGCCAGGCACACCAAGGTCACAAATGAAGACTGCTGTTGCTCCGCATGAAGGGAAGTCTGAGAGAAGTCAGACTCAAATTGGGTTTGGGATAGCTATTTTTTTGGAGCCAGGTCTGACCAGTTGCTGGGCCCTTGCAATTAACTTCACCTGATTGAGTAAGGAAAGGAAAGGAAAGGTCCCCTGTGCAAGCACCAGTCGTTTCCGACTCTGGGGTGACGTTGCTTTCACAACATTTTCATGGCAGACTTTTTACGGGGTGGTTTGCCATTGCCTTCCCCAGGCGTCTACACTTTCCCCCTAGCAAGCTGGGGACTCATTTTGCTGACCTCGGAAGGATGGAAGGCTGAGTCAACCTTGGGCCGGCTACCTGAACCAGCTTTCGCTGGGATAGAACTCAGGTCGTGAGCAGAGAGTTCATATCACAGTACTGCAGTACTGCTGCTTTACCACTCTGCGCCACGGGGTCGCTATCGAGTAAAGCGACTCACTAATGAGTAATGATCGTGTAATGCCACTCCCTAATGAGAGAACGGTCTAAATTAGTCCCAAGCCTCTCTCCTTCCATGGAAACGTATTCTTCTTGATTAACCAGACTCTCTCTGCCTGGCACCTTGCAGCTGAATCCAATTTGTCAAGGCCACATACCGATCCTTGGAACACTTTCTCTATGAAGAAAGGTTAAAACGCTTGGGGCTCTTTAGCTTGGAGAAACGTCGACTGAGGGGTGACATGAGAGAGGTTTACAAGATTATGCCTGGGATGGAGAAGGTGGAGAAAGAAGTCCTTTTCTCCCTTTCTCACAATACAAGAACTCGTGGGCATTCAATGAAATTGCTGAGCAGTCAGGTTAAAATGGATAAAAGGAAGTCCTTCTTCACCCAAAGGGTGACTAACACATGGAATAGCCAGCTTTAAGCATATACAAGCATAGCCAGCTTTAAGAGGAAATTGGATAAAAATATGGAGCAGAGGTCCATCAGTGGCTATTAGCCACAGTGTGTGTGTGTGTGTGTGTGTATGTGTGTGTGTGTGTTTGTGTGTATATATATATATATAGGTGTGTGTGTGTACACACACACATATGTTGGCCACTGTGTGACACAGAGTGTTGGACTGGGTGGCCCACTGGCCTGATCCAACATGGCTTCTCTTATGTTCTTAATGTAACATCTGTGTTTTTTTCCTCTCTAACTAATTTGTTATGAGGGCCAGATCTGACATAAATGAGACCTTGTAGGGCTGGGCCATGTGTATACCTATTTAAGATTTTATAAAGAACACAGACAAACACAAATATACACACACACACACACACACACATATGCACATAAATATATACATGCTTAAAACATTAGTGCTCATTGGTTTTAAAGATGCTTTCTTTGTATCTCTCCCATGGGACCCAGGAAACTGGACAAAGGAAGGAAGCTCTGGCTCTTTCCTTCCTTCCCCAGGGGGCGGGGGTGGGGCAGGAAAGGAGCCTCAGCCAAGAGAAGGGAGAGAGGCTTGGCTCAGTAGCTCTGCTGTGCAATTGAGAGAGCCTGGTAAAGCAATCTATTCTTTCCCCCTTCCTCCCCAAGGGAGGAGCCTCAGCCGATGGTGAAAATAGAGGTTTTGCTCTGTAGGTCCCGTGCGATTGAGCAAGCCTGGCAAAGCAAACTGTGATGCAGAAGGAAGCAAGAGGAAGGGAGAAGGAAGAAGATGACAGCCAGTTGCTCGGAGGCCTGATAGGAGCCCTCCAGGGGCCTGATTCAGCCCCTGAACTGCTTGTTTGACACCCCTGGCATAAAGTATAGAATCATAGAATCACATCTTTAATTAACTCTAGATGAAGGTACAACAGCTGGAAGGAGAGCTGCAGCCCTTTGCAGAGGCCCGCGCCGAAAACAGTCGGCTTCATAAGCTGAACGTGGCCTTGGAGACCAAATACAATCAGGTAAAGTTGGAAATCATGTTAAGAGCTGCAGAATTTTGACTTCTGTTGAACTTGAAAGACTCTGGATTTGGGGCAGGTTATCGAGGGAGTTGCAGATGAACAAAGTTCTGCCTTTAGGTAGGAAAAAGCCAAGGCATGGTTATAGGATGGGGGAGACTTGTCTTAGCAGTAGTCTGTGCGAAAAGGATCTAGGGGTCTTAGTGGGTCATATGCTGAACATGAGTCCACAGTGTGATGCAGTGGCTAAAAAGGCCAATGCAATTTTGGGCTGTATCAACAGAAGTATAGTGTCCAGATCACGTGATATGATGGCATCGCTTTACTCTGCTCTGGTAAGACCTCACCTGGAGTATTGTGTTCAGTACTTGAAGGGCTGTCATCGAGAGGATGATGTGGAATTGTTATCTGTGGCCCCAGAGTGTAGGACCAGAACCAATGGGTTGAAATTATATCAAAAGAGTTTCCAGCTCAACATTAGGAAGAACTTTCTGACCGTTAGAGCGGTTTCTCAGTGGAACAGGCTTCCTCGGGAGGTGGTGGGCTCTCCTTCCTTGGAGGTTTTTAAACAGAGACTTGATGGCCACCTGACAGCAATGCTGATTCTGTGAACTTAGAGGGAGGTGTTTGTGAATTTCCTGCATTGTGCAGGGGGTTGGACTACATGACCCTGGGGGACCCTTCTCGTGTTTTAAACAATTTATTGGTAGCATATGGTTACAAAGCTTATCTATTTCTTAATTTTTTTCTTTTTTTTCACATTAACCCATATGACATTTCCATCCCCCCTCCCTCCAATGTTGACTTCCCCGAGGTTATAAGTTCAAATCCATACTAAAGGCACTTCTGATTGCTCAAAGTTCCGTATATATATTCTTACAACTAAAAAAATGTCCAATATTTCTTTACTTTCCAAGTTTTCTCCATATATCCTTTAAATTTTCTCCACTCCCTTTTGAATATCTCTAAATCATAGTCTCTTAGTGTTCTGGTTAATTTGTCCATTTCACACCACGATAAAACTTTCATGGTCCATTCCCATTTCTCTGGTATTTTTTCTTGCTTCCAAAGCTGCGCGTACAAAGTCCTAGCAGCTGATAACAGGTACCAAATTAAAGTCCTGTCTTCTTTTGGGTATTTTTCTAATTGTAATCCAAGTAAAAACGTCTCTGCAATTTTCTTAAAATCATAGCCCAAAATTTTGGTGATTTCTTGTTGTATCATCTTCCAGAATTCTTTCGCTCTTTCACATGTCCACCACATATGGAAGAAAGAACCTTCATGTTTTTTACATTTCCAACATCTATCCGACATTTTCTTACTTATCTTAGCCAATTTTTTCGGAGTCATATACCACCTATACATCATTTTAAAACAGTTCTCCTTAATGCTTTGACAAGTTGATATCTTCATTGAGTTCTTCCAGAGGTGCTCCCATGTTTCCATTTGTATTTCTCTATTCACATTAATTGCCCATTTGACCATTTGAGACTTTACTACTTCTTCTTCTGTAGACCATTTCAATAATAACTTATATACTTTTGATATCAATTTTTCATTGTCACCTAACAGGACTCTTTCCAGTTCTGTTTGTTCTCGTCTAATCCCTGGGGGACCCTTCTCATTCTATGATTCTAAACCCGAGCAGTGGAAATCTTGGCCAGGCAATCCGGGCCCTCGTCAGAAATGTTTTGTTAACTTTCCTAGGTATTTTGCAAATTTATTTATTTATTTTTCAGTTCAGCTTCTCTCCTGCTCCTTTCCCTTTGAGCGGGGCTCAGGGTGTCTTCTGACTGTTAAATAGACAGTAAAATCAACACATTACAATTTAAAAGCCAAATATTACAAAAACCCCTGTTTCTGAATTCTGCTTTTTAAAATAAACGTCCAGAATCCTGTTCTACCTGGCTGTATTTAATTTTTTATCAAACCACAAGGTTTAATCCGCAGGCAACACAAAGCTCTAAAATCACACAGCAGTGAAACCCCAAGAACCGTAGCTTCACCATCTAACACGTTTCCAAGACCTGCATTACAGAACACAAACCTGAAGTCCAAGAGTCAAAGGCCATAGCGTATGCATTTTCTACGTTGCTGTCTGATGCAATATGAGCATATCGTAGTCCCGGCCTTCAGTCCATCAGAATTTGAGCTTGCCTCATTCCTCCAAGCTCCAAGCACAATTATAGGTTGCTGGGTTTTTTGCCAAGTAGCATCAGGTGATGACGACACCCAGTCATCACCCTCTACAAAGTTACCCCATCACTCCTGACCTCCTCCCTCCCATCCTGTGGGCTGCAGGTTCTCACGAGAAGCTAATTGCCACATTTCCAGTTTTGGCCCTGAAGGTGATAAGGGCTGTATAGACTGAGAGACCAATGAGCCACACCTACAAGATGGAAAAAGCCCGTTACCATTCACATTAACTCTTGAGGGGAATCAGGGGTGCTTTGCCTCACGAGGGCCATAGTGGACTACCAAGGAAGTCCACGGCAAGTCAACCCACCTCCGAACATCTCTTGGCTTGAAAACTCTACAGGTCACCAGAAGTCGGCTGCGATTTGGTGGTGCTTTCCACCACCAAAGAGAGAGCCAGTTTGGTGTAGTGGTTAAGTGCACGGACTCTTATCTGGAGAACCGGGTTTGATTCTCCACTCCTCTCCATGCACGTGCTGATGTGACCTTGAGTCATCCATAGCTCTTGCAAGAGTTGTCCTTGAAAGGACAGCTTCTGTGAGAGCTCTTTCAGCCCCGCCTACCTCACAGGGTGTTTGTTGTTGGGGAGGAAGATAGTGAGCCACTCTGAGATTCAGAGTGAAGAGCAGGGTATAAATCCAATATCATCATCTTTGCTTCACCACCACCAATCACACATAACACAAAAAGTTCTGGGAAGAAATTACTTGTGAAAGCCACAAATAAATTTTACTTAACTCCCTTCCTCCTCACTCCAGGATTCCAGAACTCTTCAGCCTGGCTTTAAATGTCTACCCTTGGGAATTTCAGGTGAATGCAGAACTTGGCTCCCTCAAGGTGAGCACGCAGAAGATGCAAGCGCAGCTTAAACAGGTACTCAGAGGACCCCAATTGCCCCTTTCTGTTCATCTCGTGAGTTTTTGTCGGTGTACGTGGTGAAGTGGGCGTGGAAGAAGGGCATTGGTGAGCCTGGGACCACGGGACTGTGCAGCCAGTGGTGACAGCGTAGATCAAGGGTGTCAAACTCATTTGTTATGATGGCCGGATCCGACATAAATGAGACCTTGTAAATGAGACATAAATGAGACCTTGTAGGGCCGGGCCATGTGTGTAAGGACAGGTAGCAGAGACATAAACTTTATAAAGGACACAGAAAAACACAAAGATTAAAAAACCCCCCGAACTTTAAAACATGCATAAAAGATTAGCACTCTTGCAGTATTTTATTTAACTAAGTCTCTGCTAACTGAAGGAAGCAAGAGAGAGAGAGAGAGAGAGAGCAAGAAGGAAGCAGACTTGCTCACGCACCTGATAGGAGCCCTTCAGGGGCCTGATTCAGCCCATGGGTTGCATATTTGACACCCCTAAGAACATAAGAGAAGCTATGTTGGGTCAGGCCAGTGGCCCCTGCAGTCCAACACTCTGTGTCATAAGAACATAAGAGAAGCCATGTTGGATCAGGCCAGTGGCCCTTCGAGTCCAACACTCTGTGTCACATAAGAACATAAGAGGAGCTATGTTGGATCAGGCCAATGGCCCATTCAGTCCAACACTCTGTGTCACATAAGAACATAAGAGAAGCTATGTTGGATCAGGCCAATGGCCCCTCCAGTCCAACACTCTGTGTCATAAGAACATAAAAGAAGCCATGTTGGATCAGGCCAATGGCCCATCCAGTCCAACACTCTGTGTCACATAAGAACATAAGAGAAGCCATGTTGGATCAGACCAGTGGCCCATCTACTCCAATACTCTGCGTCACACAGTGGCCAAAAAACCCATAGCAATGAATCTTGCTAACGAAAGTCAGGGAGAAGGCTAAACAGTAGAGTCAGGAGTGGCATTCCAGCCTTCTTACCTGGGGGTACCAGTGTTTGGATTTCAGAAACAGTGTTGGTGAGCCATTTCCCCCTTCTTCATTCAGGCGACTCTGTAAGCTAAGGGGAGGGTCTCTCATGACATCATAAAGGGCACCCTGAGGTCTCGGGATTCTATGATGTCATCAAGAACAAAAGCCTTTGAATAAGAGCAGCTGTAACTGGTTGAACAGCCACCTAAAGAGAGGGGGGGGGTAAAAAAAATCAGATTTAAAATGGCTTCCTCAGACTCCCTCGGTGGCATGACAACTTTATAAGGCCCCACGCAGAAGCGGAGACGAGAGGCGACGTTCGCAAATGGAGGCCTCAACATTTCTTCAGTTAACGGACGTTCGGGCCGTTCGTTTTAACCTGACCACATTTTCTCCGGGCCGTTCTTTTCTTCGGTGGTAAAAAAAAAAAAATGTCACACAGGGAAAGGAAGCCTTTCAACAGGCACTTCCGGCAGAATCCCGGCGGCCATTTTGGATCATGCGTCGCCTGGGACACCAAGGAGGATCCCGACCTTGAGGCCCAAGGGCCCCCTCTGTCTCCCTGCCCCCGCCGAGTTCGTTTCTCGCTGGAGCTGCCCACGAGGGAATCGGCTTCTCCGTGCGGCGACAGCTGTAAGGCCCCTTCGAGGACCCACTTCAAGAACGTTCACACCGTCATGAAAGAAACGCTGGATAGTGAGGGGGAAACGTCCGACCTCAAACTATCGATGTCGGAGTGGGAGATAGACAGCGAGGGGACCGATCTCCAGACTGTGAGTGGAGAAACTAGACTTTCGGGCAAGTGTACGGGCAATACCGGCAGTGCATCCAGACCTCAGGAAAACAGCGGAAACCAGAAGGGAAAAGGGGGTGGGATTACCAGGAACTCCAGACTTCAATTTTTGGTGCAGGAAAACAAATTCAGCTGCCGTGCTCACTGGCAGAGGATGTTGGGGAGACTCCAGGCCTCAGATTCAGCAGGAGCTCACAGGAGCGCAGCTCCTGAACCTTTCTGAGGGTTCCCCCTCTTCCTCCCCACCTACCTTGTCCATTGACTAGCAGGTGCAGCTGCATAACAATCCCTGGATTAGGAGAGCGGGCAGCCAGCCAGCCACCAGGGGCTTTGCCACACCTCCTGCAGCCCTCATTAACCCCTGGAGAAAGCCACACCACTCTTTCTCCACTTCTGATGTGTTTATGGGTGGCAGGTGGCTTGCTGGCCTTTTGACAGGGCGGGGTGGCTCAGGAGAGCCCCAGGTGAGCGAAATCTGCTTGGGATGGTTGGATCTCTACCCAGCCCAAGCAGGCCTCGCTTGCCTGGGGCTCTCCTTTCTTGCATCGGGTTGCTTTTTTTGGGGGGGAGGTGGCATATGCTAATGTTATGCTAATGAGCTCCACCACCTATTTTTCTACAAAACGACCCCTGGGAGACTCCAAACGTGATCTATATTAATACCACTGTGCAAAGAGGCCAGATTACCACTGCCAGTTGTGGGTTTCTTGTCTGTCACAGAGTCTTGTTGAAAGTAAGGGCTCTTTTGTCCTCTTCAGAAGGCCTCAGCCTCTATTCTCTGTTGTTGGCCCTCCAGAGGAACTGGTCGGCCACTGTGTGAGACAGGAAGCTGGACTAGATGGAGCCTCCCTGGTCTGATCCAGCAGGGCTCTTCTGATGTTCTTCTCAGAGAAAGGCCTCGGGCTCTCTGCCCTGTGGTTGGCTCTCCAGAGGAACTGGTCGGCCACTGTGTGAGACAGGAGGCTGGACTAGATGGACCCTCCCTGGTCTGACCCAGCACGGCTCTTCTGATGTTCTTCTCAGAGGAAGGCCTTGGCCTCTGCGCCCTGTTGTTGAGCCTCTAGAGGACTGGCTGGCCGCTATGTGAGACAGGAGGCTGGACTAGATGGACCCTCAGTGGCCTGACCCAGCACGGCTCTTCTGATGTTCTTCTCAGAGGAAGGCCTTGGCCTCTGTGCCCTGTTGTTGAGCCTCTAGAGGACTGGCTGGCCGCTATGTGAGACAGGGGGCTGGACTAGATGGACCCTCAGTGGCCTGACCCAGCACGGCTCTTCTGATGTTCTTCTCAGAGGAAGGCCTTGGCCTCTGCGCCCTGTTGTTGAGCCTCTAGAGGACTGGCTGGCCGCTATGTGAGACAGGAGGCTGGACTAGATGGACCCTCAGTGGCCTGACCCAGCAGGGCTCTTCTGATGTTCTTCTCAGAGGAAGGCCTCGGCCTCTCTGTCCTCTTGTTGGCCCTCCAGAGGAAGTAGTTGGCCATTGTGTGAGACAGGAGGCTGGACTAGATGGACCCTCAGTGGCCTGACCCAGCAGGGCTCTTCTGATGTTCTTCTCAGAGGAAGGCCTCGGCCTCTCTGTCCTCTTGTTGGCCCTCCAGAGGAAGTAGTTGGCCATTGTGTGAGACAGGAGGCTGGACTAGATGGACCCTCACTGGCCTGATCTAGCAGGGCTCTTCTGAGGTACTTAGGAAGGTGTGACAGACTAGAACAAAAAGGTGATTTTGCAAAACTGCAGAATCGTTTGAAGAGCGGCAGAGAAGGAAGAGTGGCTATGATTGACAGCTCTTTTCCTAGCGCTCCCATTGGTTGGAACAGGCCCACAGAGTTCTAAAGGGGCAGTTGGGTTTTGACAGTTGTGGTAGTTGTGGCTCTTACATTGAACAGGTTTGGCCACCCCGGTTTGCATCTGTTTCCATTCTACACTACAGACCACTTTTCCATGCCTAGCAACAATAATCTCTCTCTCCCCCCTTTTGCAAAAGACACAGTCTGCCCTCGACTGCCGAGAGGAGGAATATTTGCTGACCATCAAATCCCGTGACGAGGCCTTGAGGGAGAACCAGGAGATCAAGAAGCTGATGAGTGCCAGCGAAGAAAGAGGGAAACGGAAGGTAACGAGCGTCGCGTTGCGGCAAAGCGAATCTCCTGCCAGAGTTGCTTTTGATCGGCGTCACCGGCACCCCTGATCCGTAGGAGTTCATAGACTTGAAAGTTCCCTGACTGGGCTGCCAGGCAAGCCCCATCTCGTCCGATCCTGGAAGCGAAGCAGGGTCAACTCTTGCAAGTCCTGGGATGGGAGACCTCCTTGAAATACCAGCAGTCAGGAGGTTAGGGGTGGGCTCTATTCAGCCACCTCCCCGAATATCTTCCATGTCCCCAGTAGGGGTCAGTCACCAGAGGTCGCCATGACTTCCAGGTGCAGACACACTCACGCACTGTAAATACAACACAGTAGATACAATACAGTAGGTGGGCTGTTACTCCATATCCATCAATAAGGCAACATGCAAAAACATACATATTGCGAGCCTTCTTTATGAGCCTCAGAGTCTGCAAACCTACGTCTCCTCCACATAGTGCTATGCAGAGCAAAGGGCCTAAAGACCCTTTAAATCAAGGGTGTTGAACTCATTTGCTACGAGGGCCAGATCTGACAGAAATGAGATCTTGTTGGGCCCGGTAAGTTTGGGCCAGGCCATGTCGGGCCGGGCCATGTGTGTACCTATTTAAGACTAGGCAGCAGAGATACAAATTTTATAAAGAACGCAGACAAATGCAAAAGTATATTTTTAAAAAACTCAGAACATGCTTAAAAGGTTAGCACTTATTGGTCTTAAAGGTGCTTTCTTTGTATCCCTTCCATGGGGTCCAGAGAACTGGGCCAAGGAAGCTCCGGCTCTTTCCTTCCTTCCCCAGGGGACTGGTTGGGGGGAGCCTCAGCCAATAGAAGGAAGAGAGACTTGGCTCAGTGGCTCCACTGTGTAATTGAGAGAGCTTGGCAGAGCAAGCTATTCCTCCCGGAGGGAGGAGCCTCAGCCAATGGAGAAAACAAAGGTTTTGCTCTGTAGCTCCTGTGCGATTGAGTGAGCCTGGCAAAGCAAGCTGCGATGCAGAAGGAAGCAAGAGAGAAGGGAAAGGAAGCAGATGACAGCCAGTTGCTCGGGGGCCTAATAGGAGCCCTCCAGGGGCCTGATTTGGCCCCCAAACAGCATGCTTGACGTCCCTGCTTTAAATCTCACTTGAAACATTTGCTCTGTCAGTGAGCTGCAGGCCAAGTGTCTTTGACCAATCAGAGACTGACCAAAAATGGACTTCACCGCATCTCTCCTTTGCTTCCTCGAAACATCAGCTGACAGCTCTGCGGCGCAAGCTGGAAGAAGCCAACGGGGACAATCACAGAGTGACCACCTTGCTGGAGAACGTGGTGGCGTCTCACAAGAAGATGGAGAAGGCTATGGAGAAGGCGCACACGGAGCTGGGGCGCAAGGATTCGGAGATCAGCGGCCTGCGGAGGGAGAGGTAACTGGCCCTGCATCTCTCCCCTGTGCGGGTGGGGCTTTGGGTATTCAGTGGAACTGAGTTGTGCTGCGAATGGGCAACTTACGTTAAAGCTGAAAGAGATCTTTAGTAGGTAATTACTACCTGAATTCAGTTCAGGGGCTGAATCAGTAATTACTAAGTTACCTGTGTTACCTGGGGAGTTAGCGAAGGATGTGAGAAGACGGGAAAATGGAATATGTTTGCCGAATTTCTGTTCCATATATGGGAAGTGATCATTGATTCGGGGGTAAATTAATTAGAAAGAGAGGGACGGTGGCTCAGTGGCAGAGCATCTGCTTGGTAAGCAGAAGGTCCCAGGTTCAATCCCCGGCATCTCCAACTAAAAAGGGTCCAGGCAAGTAGGTATGAAAAACCTCAGCTTGAGACCCTGGAGAGCCACTGCCAGTCTGAGTAGACAAGACTGTCTTTAGGGAGGGACAGTGGCTCAGTGGTAGAGCATCTTGCTTGGAAAGCAGAAGGTCCCAGGTTCAATCCCCCGCATCTCCAACTAAAAAAGGGTCCAGTGTGACAAACCAACTGTTGCAAATTCACACATTTTCTTCCCAGTGAGAGAGAACCCCCTAAGGCCGTGACAATTCGATTCACATTTCAAAATTCCAGACAGGTGGCCAGCTCTGTTCCCATTTCAAGTAGATCTCCATCAGAGTAATGCTTATCATACAATTCCAAATAAAGTGCATTAATTAATTCTGAAGCGTCAATTTGAGCAGTCATGAAATGATCACACTGGAACTTTAGAGGCCTGGAAGAATAAACTATGGAATGCAGACGTGACGGACTAGAACAAAATGGTGATTTTGCAAAACTGCAGAGCCGTTTGAAGAACGGCAGAGAGGGAAGAGTGGCCATGATTGACAGCTCTTTTCCTACCTCTCATAAGAACATAAGAGAAGCCCTGTTGGATCAGGCCAGTGGCCCATCCAGTCCAACACTCTGTGTCACATAAGAACATAAGAGAAGCCCTGTTGGATCAGGCCAATGGCCCAGCCAGTCCAACACTCTGTCGCATAAGAACATAAGAGAAGCCATGTTGGATCAGGCCAATGGGCCATCCAGTCCAACACTCCGTGTCACATAAGAACATAAGAGAAGCCCTGTGGGATCCGGCCAATGGCCCATCCAGTTCAACACTCTGTGTCACATAAGAGAAGCCATGTTGGATTAGGCCAGTGGCCCATCCAGTCCAACACTCTGTATCACATAAGAACATAAAAGAAGCCATGTTGGATCAGGCCAGTGGCCCATCCAGTCCAACACTCTGTGTCACATAAGAACATAAGAGAAGCCATGTTGGATCAGGCCAGTGGCCCCTCCAGTCCAACACTCTGTGTCACATAAGAACATAAGAGAAGGCATGTTGGATCAGGCCAATGGGCCATCCAGTCCAACACTCTGTGTCACATAAGAACATAAGAGAAGCCCTGTGGGATCAGGCCAATGGCCCATCCAGTCCAACACTCTGTGTCACATAAGAACATAAGAGAAGCCATGTTGGATCAGGCCAATGGGCCATCCAGTCCAACACTCCGTGTCACATAAGAACATAAGAGAAGCCCTGTGGGATCAGGCCAATGGCCCATCCAGTCCAACACTCTGTGTCACATAAGAACATAAGAGAAGCCCTGCTGGATCAGGCCAATGGCCCATCCATTCCAACACTCTGTGTCACATAAGAGAAGCCATGTTGGATTAGGCCAGTGGCCCATCCAGTCCAACACTCTGTGTCACATAAGAACATAAAAGAAGCCATGTTGGATCAGGCCAGTGGCCCATCCAGTCCAACACTCTGTATCACATAAGAACATAAGAGAAGCCATGTTAGATCAGGCCAGTGGCCCATCCAGTCCAACACTCTGTGTCACATAAGAACATAAGAGAAGCCATGTTGGATCAGGCCAGTGGCCCATCCAGTCCAACACTCTGTGTCACATAAGAACATAAAAGAAGCCATGTTGGATCAGGCCAGTGGCCCATCCAGTCCAACCCTCTGTGTCACATAAGAACATAAGAGAAGCCATGTTGGATCAGGCCAGTGGCCCATCCAGTCCAACACTCTGTGTCACATAAGAACATAAGAGAAGCCATGTTGGATCAGGCCAGTGGCCCATCCAGTCCAACACTGTCACACAGTGGCCAAAAAACCCCCCAAGTGCCATCAGGAGGTTCACAAGCGGGGCTAGAAGCCCCTTCCACTTTGCCCCCCCCCTCCCAAGAATACAGAGCATCACTGCCCCAGACATTTCCAGTAATATACTGTGGCTAATAGCCACTGATGGACCTCTGCTCCATATTTTTATCCAATCCCCTCTTGAAGCTGGCTATGCTTGTAGCCGCCTCCACCTCCTGTGTCAGTGAATTCCACACGTTAATCACCCTTTGGGTGAAGAAGGACTTCCTTTTATCCGTTTTAACCTGACTGCTCAGAAATTTCATTGAATGCCCACGAGTTGTTGTATTGTGAGTTGCACCCGGAAGAGTGGGGAATCAAACCCGGTTCTTCTAGATAAGAGTCCATGCTCTTAACCCCTACACCAGATGGGGTGGCAGGCAGACACTTTCCTCACGCTCTTTTCCCTTGCCCTGTCTGGGCTTCCACGTGCAGGACCCAGAGCCAGCAAAGGATTCAGAAGCTGGAGGCAGAGCTGGAACAGTGCCACAGCCAGATGGCCGTGGAATCTCCGCCGGGTGCAAAGGTAATAAAAAAAAATCACTTTCCTGTGGTTAGGCTGGTAGCCTCGTCTGTCTTGGGCATGAACAGCCATCAAGTCACAGCTGGCTTCCGGCAAGCTTGTAGGGTTTTCCAGGCAAGAGGAGTGGTTTGCTATTGCCCGCCTGTGCGTAGAGCCCACGGATTCCCTAGTATCCAGATATTAACCCTGCTTGGTTTCCGAAATCTGATGACTTGGAGCTAGCTTGGACCATCCAGATAACGGCATAATTAAGTACCCTCCAGTCGCAGTGGATTTACAGTGATCCTGTAAGGTTTTGGGGGTAAAAGATCATAGAATCATAGAGTGGGAAGGGACCTCCAGGGTCATCTAGTCCAACCCCCTGCACAATGCAGGAAACTCACAAACACCTTCCCCTAAATTCACAGGATCCTCATTGCTGTCAGATGGCCATCTAGCCTCTGTCTAAAAACCTCCAAGGAAGGAGAGCCCACCACCTCCCGAGGAAGCCTGTTCCACTGAGGAACCACTCTAAACTCACAAACACCTCCCCTTAAATTCACAGGATCTTCATCACTGTCAGATGGCCATCCAGCCTCTGCTTAAAAACCTCCAAGGAAGGAGAGCCCACCACCTCCCAAGGAGGAAGCCTGTTCCACTGAGGAACCACTCTAAACTCACAAACACCTCCCCCTAAATTCACAGAATCTTCATCGCTGTCAGATGGCCATCTAGCCTCTGCTTAAAAACCTCCAAGGAAGGAGAGCCCACCACCTCCCGAGGAAGCCTCTTCCACTGAGGCCCCGCTCTAATGGTCAGGAAGCTCTTCCTAATGTTGGCCGTTGCCTACCTGGTATTCCTTGGAGATCTCCCATCCAGACACTAGCCAATGCTGCCCCACTTAGCTTCCGAGATCTGACCAGACTGGGCTAGCCTGGGTCCTGACATAGCCAGGACAAGAGAATTCACAATCTCTTCGATGCAAAGACTCCCATCATAGCTTTTGTTAGTCTGTGGTCAAGATCGGCTTGGGAAGTATCAGCTAGTGGATTATGTTACCAGTTTTTATTTTCTTTTTTGGTAGCCATGTTGGGTCAGGCCAGTGGCCCATCCAGCCCAACACTCTGTGTCACATGGTGGCTAAAACCCAGGGGCCATCAGGACGTTCACCAGCGGGGCCAGAACTCCAGAAGCCCTCCCACTGTTGCTCTCCAAGCCCCAAGAATACAGAGCATCACTGCCCTAGACATAAGAGAAGCCAGGTTGGATCAGGCCAATGGGTCATCCAGTCCAACACTCTGGGTCGCACAGTGGCCAAGACCCAGGGGCCATCAGGAGGTCCACCAGTGAGGCCAGGACACTAGAAGCCCTCCCACTGTTGCCCCCCACAAGCACCAAGAATATAGGGCATAACTGCCCCAGGCATAAAAACATAAGAGAAGCCATGTTGGATCAGGCCAATGGCCCATCCAGTCCAACACTCTGTGTCACATAAGAACATAAGAGAAGCCATGTTGGATCAGGCCAGTGGCCCATCCAGTCCAACACTGTGTCACACAGTGGCCAAAATACCCGGGGGCCATCAGGGGGTCCACAAGTGGGGTCAGAACTCCAGAACCCTCCCACTGTTGTCCCCCAGGCACCAAGAACACAGAGCATCACTACCCCAGACATGAGAACATAAGTGAAGCCATGTTGGATCAGGCCAGTGGCCCATCCAGGCCGACACTCTTACGTCACACAGTGGCCAAAACCCAGGGGCCGTATAGGGAGAGTGGAGGCTTATTTGATAGCTTAAATAATGTACCATGTTTCATTTCATTGAAACCATCTCTTCCTCGTGCTTTTCCTCTCCGCCGAAAAGACGGACCAGCTCCGCAAAGTCCTGGAAGCGACGAAAGGGGACAACAAGAAGCTGGCCGAAAACCTGGAGCAGACGCTGCAGAGCAAGAGCTTCCTGCAGAACAAGGTGGCCGACCTGCAAGAAGAGCTGGAGCTCAAGGAAGCCGCGTACCAGAAACTGGTGAAGTGCAGGTCAGAGCAACAGCGCCCTCTAGGCCCAGGGCCCCCTTCCCTTTCCCTTTCTGTTTGGTGTTTCTGGATTTTGGAGAGGGAGGACTCCTTCATGGGGGTAACATGGAGGGTCACCGGGTTCCCCCCTCCTGGCCGCCCGCAGGGGATGGGACGGGTAGGGGTGCCAGAACCAGGTTGGAGATTTGGGGTGGAGCCTGCGGAGCACAGTGGAGTACAGCACCATAAAGCCCCACCCTCCCAAGCGGCCATTTTCTCTGCAGGAGCTGATAAGAGTCGCCGGGTTTCCCCTGGCCACTGGCAGAGGCGGTGGTGGGGATGGGGGGCAGGGTTGCCAGATCCAGGTTGGGAAAGTCCTGGAGATTTGGGGGTGGAGCCTGGGAAAGGCAGGGACCTCAGGGGGGCTCAGTGCCATAACGTCCACTCTCCCAAGCAGCCATTTTCTCCAGGGGAAATGATCTCTGTAGTTGGGAGATGAGCTGTCATTCCAGAAGATTCCTCCCACCGCCCCCCCCCCCCAGGTCCCACCTAGAGGCTGGCATCCGGTAAAGAAAAGGTCCCCTGTACAAGCAGCAGTCATTTCCGACTCTGGGGTGAAGTTGCTTTCACGTTTTCACAGCAGACTTTTTAGGGGATGGTTTGCCATTGCCTTCCCCAGTCATCTACACTTTCCCCCCAGCAAGCTGGGTCCTCATTTTACCGACCTCGGAAGGATGGAAGGCTGAGTCAACCTCGAGCTGACTACCTGAAAACCCAACTTCCGCCAAGGATCGAATTCAGGGCGTGAGCAGAGCTTAGGACTGCAGTACTGCAGCTTTAACACTCTGTGCCACGGGGCTCTTAAAGGTAAAGGTAGTCCCCTGTGCAAGCAGCAGTCATTTCTGACTCTGGGGAGATGTTGCATCACGACATTTCACAGAAACTTTTTCTTATGCAATGGTTTGCCATTGCCTTCCCCAGTCATCGACACTTTCCCCTCCAGCAAGCTGAGTACTCGTTTTACTGACCTCAGAAGGATGGAAGGCTGAGCCAACCTTGAGCCGGCTACCTGAAAACCCAGCTTCCGCTGCGGATCAAACTCAGGTCATGAGCAGAGCTTAGGACTGCAGGACTGCAGCTTTAACGCTCTGCACCACGGGGCTCTTGCAATCTACAAACAGGGGTGGGAATTTTAGTTAGTCCTTTTCTCCTCTCACAGTGGCCTCTGACAGCTGGGGGGGGGGGGCAGCTGTTTTGTAATTTATTGAAAAGATTAGCCGCCTTTCCAGCTTACTGGAACTCAAGATGGCTTACAATGTAAATAAAAACAGAATACACTAAAATACATTAAAAACACTAGTTAATAAGATACATTAAAACACTAGTTATTAAAGTACATTAAAACACTAGTTAGTAAAATACATTAAAAACACTAGTTATTAAAATACATTAAAACACTAGTTATTAAAATGCATTAAAAACACTAGTTATTAAAATGCATTAAAACACTAGTTATTAAAATGCATTAAAAACACTAGTTATTAAAATGCATTAAAACACTAGTTATTAAAATGCATTAAAACACTAGGTATTAAAATGCATTAAAACACTAGGTATTAAAATACATTAAAACACTAGGTATTAAAATGCATTAAAACACTAAGTATTAAAATGCATTAAAACACTAGGTATTAAAATGCATTAAAACACTAGGTATTAAAATGCATTAAAACACTAGTTATTAAAATGCATTAAAACACTAGTTATTAAAATGCATTAAAACACTAGTTATTAAAATGCATTAAAACACTAGTTATTAAAATGCATTAAAACACTAGTTATTAAAATGCATTAAAACACTAGTTATTAAAATACATTAAAAACACTAGTTATTAAAATGCATTAAAAACACTAGTTAAAACCAATAATTTGAAACTGCTGGCGGGCAGAAGAACTAATTAAGCGCTGTCATGAACAATGTTCCTTCTAATCTGCAGAGTCTTGTGAGCAAAAATTCTCCCTAAGAGGCGGAGGACATCTTGGGTGTTTCCCACCGTCCAATCAGGGAGGCAGGAATCTTAAAAAACTTCCCCTTCCTGTGGATGTGGGAACCACCCTCCTTCCAGTTTATTTCCTGCCTCGACAGGGAGTAGCAGCGTTTAGGCTAGGTTCCTACCCTTTCTCATTACTTGCCTATCTCTTAAAAAAAAAAAAAAAAAAAAAGAAGATACTTTTTCTTTCCCCTCAGTTTCTACCTTGTTGTTCATCTCCTGATATTCTACCTCAGATCTTTTTCTGCCTTCTCAATCCGTCCTTCAGTCCCTCTCAGCTTCTCTGCCTCCTTTCCCCCCCCACTTTCTTCAGCGCTTCAGAAGCGGCGCGGCTGTTTAAACTCAAGCCGCGGCCGAGCGCACAGCATTCAAGCCGCAGAGGAGAGGGAAAATGACGCGTCGGTCAAGAGACGCGTTCATGGACGACGACCTGGTTCCTGACGCCTGGCGCGGAACCGAGAGGCCCGCCTCCGGAGCCGGCATGACTTCTAAGCTTGCCTCGGCTACCGGCAACGTGCCCTGTAGGGGCGAGAAAACCCAAAGGCGAACGCAGGCGGCGCTGGTCTTCCCCAGCCACGGAGGAGGCTTCCTCGTCAGGGCTCTTCCCCACTGGCAGCGGCCATCTTGGGGAGCGCAAAAAGGCGCGAAACGGGGACAGACCTCAGCCATGCAGCTTCCAGACGCAGGAACGTCCCGATGCCAACCTCCTGGCGGGAGACTCAGTTGCAGATGTGATCCAACCTGCGCTGGAAGCCACGCAGACCTGCCAGCCCCAGTCGGGCTTGGGTAACGTACCCTTTATGGGGCCCTCCTTTTTTACTGAGTTTCTTGAATCAATAAAGCAGACGGTGGGGGCAGCAGTCAGGGCATCTGGCCATAGGAGACCCAGGTCCCCCAGGTCCAGTTCCCCCTCCAGATCACCTTCTCCAAAGAGGTCCAGAGGTAGCTCCAGCCACCATAGGGCTTCAAAGAAACCTCTGCTCTGTGACCAGATGGAGAGCGAAAGATCCATTTCTGAGACCCACTCTCATGATTCCTATGGGGGAGATCGGGAGGAGGGCGAATTCTTATCTGATGAGGAGATAGAGGACGTTGCAGTTCCGGAACCCTCATCACGGTTTTTTCAAGGCAGAAGAGTTCCAACCTCTTTTAGCCAAGGTGCTGTCTGCTCTAGACTTACAAGCATCACCCGAGGAGCAGGAGTCTCCCCACCCACTAGCCAACCCCAGAAACAAACCCAAGGGAAATACGGAGTTTTTCCCCAGATTCAGATCCTCTGAAAAGGTTTTTCCCTTCCCTGAGTTCTTTGAGCGTCAGTTGAAATCTGAGTGGGCCAAACCTAGTACCAACAGACAGGTACCCAATTCTATCAAGAAGCTCTATGAATTACCTGCCTTTGCTAACGATATGCTGCAAGTACCATTGGTGGATGCACCAATCGCAGCCTTACAGTCTGTTAGCCTAACAGCCTTACAGTCTGTTAGCTGAGGATGGCCATGGCTAGGTGCGAGACAACTGGGACAAAAAGATAGACTTGGCCTTGAAGAGGAGCCACGAAGCTACGGCTCTGGCCATCAAGGCAGCTGCGGCCACCTCTATAGTTTCCAGAGCAGCGATCGTCTGGATAAGACGGCTTACTCAGCTACTGCCGGACGTGGATAAACGGGTCCTGGAAGGTACCAGCAGACTCCTTAGGGCCTCCGAATTTTCAGCGGATGCCTCATTGGATGCCCTCACTTTCTCCGCTAGAGCAATGGCATCAAGCACTGTAGCAAGGCGGGGGTTATGGCTCCGGGCTTGGCCGGCAGACGTGCACTCAAAGTCCATCGTGTCAGCATACCCATTCCAGGGAGAAAAGCTATTTGGAAACACCCTGGATAAGATCCTGGTGGAAACACGGGATAAGAAAAAGGCCATGCCCAAGTATCTGCGCCGCTCCGATAAGAGAAGCTTCGGGTCTGGTTCCTTTCGTGCCTCCTCCAGCTTCTCCAAACCAAAACAGGACTTCAGAAGAACAACCTGGGGACAGTCCAAACAGAGTTTCCAAAAGGGCTTCTCCAATTCACGATTCCAGAGGAATCAGCCCGATAGGTCCGACAAATTTGAGAAGGGCCCCAAGCCCAACAAAGCATGACTGGAATTCTATTCCAGTGGGGGGCCGTCTACTACACTTCCAGCAGGCGTGGGCGGCCTCAAGGGTCGATGCTTGGACGTTGGAAATTGTTTCATGGGGTTACCCCATAGAATTCAAAGGGCACCTCCTGTTCGTTACTTGGTGTCTCCTCTTCGCTCAAACCCAGAACAAAAAAGCATCACCCTCAAAGCAATTCAACATTTGCTGCAAATTGCAACGATAGAACCTGTTCCTCCATTGCAGAGAGGTCAAGGCGTCTATTCCATCTTCTTCACGGTGCCCAAGAAAAACGGGGGCTGGAGAGCGATTCTAGACCTGAAATTTTTTAAACAGACATATCAACCTCCGTCACTTCAGGATGGAGTCCATCAAATCTATAACGGAGTCCCTGCACCATCAGGACTACATGTCTTCTCTGGGCCTAACAGAGGCATATCTGCACATTCCAATCCTCCCAGCACATCGCAAGTTTCTTCGTTTTTTGCGTAAATGGGACTCACTACCAATTCAGAGCCTTACCCTTCGGCCTGGCGACGGCACCACGGGTGTTCACCAAGGTGTTGGTGAACCTGATTGCAATCCTCAGACAGAGAGGGATACATGTGCACCCCTTCCTCGACGACCTGCTGATAAGATCCTCGTCGAGGGAGAGTGCGGAGCAGGACGTTATACACACCATATCCTGTCTTCAACAACACGGGTTCATAATCAACATTCCCAAGAGTCATTTACAACCGTCCCAGAGGCTACAACATCTGGGTATGGTCATCGACACAAGGATGAATTCTGTTTTCCTCCCAGAAGACAAGATACTGAGGACCAAGGCATTGGTGCTCCAGTTAGTGCGGGAACCATTGTCATCTCTCCAGACCCTGGCACGACTTATGGGTCTTCTAGTCTCAAATCTGGAGGCGCTTCAATGGGGTCGCTTTTCACACCAGACAACTTCAGATGTTTTTGCGCCCTTATCAGATCCAGATCATGGAGAAGCGCCCTATGTCGTTGTCTGTTCCCAAGAAGGTCAAGGAGAGTCTCCTGTGGTGGACAAAGGACCACAACCTGCGTCAGGGGAGAACGTTCCTCGTAGAGAAGGAAATACAGCTCCTTTCGGACGCCAGACTTTCAGGTTGGGGGGCGACCCTCAACGAGATACCTACCCAGGGCCAGTGGACACCCGAGGAGGCGAGTCTTCCCATCAACCTTCTGGAACTCCGTGCGAACGGACAATATCGCTGCCAAGGCCTATTTAAACAATCAAGGGGGGTCCAGGTCGACTTCCCTTCGCAAGGAGGCCGTGAAACTGTTCGAATGGGCGGAGAGACATCTAAAGTCCATAAGGGCGGAGCATATCAAGGGGACTTGCAATATCAAGGCGGACTGGCTCAGCCGGGAGAGCATTCAATCGGGAGAGTGGTCTCCCAACAAGAAGCTTTTCTTAACGCTTCGGCCCGCCGGTGTTGGACCTCTTTGCGTCTTCTCAGAACCACCAGCTTCCTCAATTCTACACGAGGTACTACCACTACCAAGCGGAGGCCACGGACGCATTAACTTCTCCCTGGCCGCAAGGCTTTCTATACGCCTTTCCCCCAATCCCGATCATTCCGAGGTTGCTCAGAAGGATCAGGCTGCTAAGGGCCAACGTCATTCTGGTTGCTTCCTGGTGGCCGCGACGTCACTGGTTCTCATCAATCCAACAGATGTCAGTAGCGGAGCCGCTTCACTTACCAATCTGTCCAGACATGCTGTTACAGGGCCCGGTGTGGCATCCTCATACAGACTGGCTGAGGTTGACCGCTTGGAGGTTGAACGGCGCTCTCTCCTAGATCTTGGTTATGCAAGTGACGTGACGATCACCATCCTAGCATCCAGAAAAAGCTCCACAACGCGGATCTACGACATGTCCTGGAAAGCCTTCCACAGATGGTGTCGGAGAAAAGCCGTGGACCCGTTGCATCCTTCTGTCCCCAAGATCCTACAGTTCCTTCAGGACGGTCTCCATTCTGGATTGAAGCCAGCTACCCTCAAACGTCAGGTGGCAGCCTTATCCTCAGTTCTCCAGCAGGTGGACGGCGTGGACCTCTCATCTCACCCCCATATTCGACGCTTCCTTAGAGGAGCCTCCATGAGTTCTCCACCACAAGTACATCGGTTTCCTACCTGGAGATTGAACCTGGTACTCTCGGCCCTAACAGGTCCTCCTTTCGAGCCCTTAAGTTCTGTATTCCTAAAGTTCATGCGTATGAAGACCATCTTTCTGGTGGCAATAACATCGGCCAGAAGAGTTTCAGAGATCGGGGCCTTATCGGTTAAGAGGGAACTGTGTGTGTGTTCCACAAGGACAAGGTGGTCCTCTATCCGGACCCTACCTTCCAACCGAAGGTCTCTTCTAGATTCCATCAGAGTCAAGAGATCAACTTACCATCCTTCTGTCCGGATCCCAAGCATCCCAAGGAGCGCACATGGCATACCTTAGACGTGCGAAGAGCAATTAAGGTCTATCTTACAAAACTGAATCTATCCGAAAATTAGACTTCATGTTCATTAATATAGCGGCTCCTAGACTGGGACAGAAGATGTCCAAATCAGCAATTAGCTACGCCATCAAGCAGTGTATATCGGAGGCGTATAAGGCGTTAAACCTTCAAGTACCACCAGGGATCACTGCACACTCAACCAGGAGTGCGGCCACCAATGCTGCCTTCAACAGGAATGCCTCCATAGAGGAGGTGTGCAAGGCAGCTACGTGGGCATCTATCTCCACTTTCATCCGACACTATAAGTTGAACGCATATGTGTCGGCGGACGCAACTTTGGCAGACGAATCCTGCAACACGTGCTGCCTGAGTAGGACGATCCCACCCTGTATGACATACTGCTATGGGAGCACCCAAGATGTCCTCCGCCTCTTAGGGAGAACGACCCTTGGCACTTACCGTGAGGGGTCCTTCTCCTAAGAGGACAGGAGGACATCTTGCCCTCCCCTTCTTCTATCGTCCTACCCTGGGCAGCATCTATGTATCTGGATCTAACTTCTTCTCCTGTAGTCTCACCTACAGCTGTTGATTACTCTTTAACACAGGCTACCTGTAGTTTACATGTTTTTTCTCAGTTTCTATACGAGTTTATTTCAGTCGGTTTGGGAGGCTCATGCCAAGTTTTTGTACCGACCACCAGTTAGCTCACCTTTTTTCATAGCAGCGATGGTTGCAAGAGTTCTTTACTGCTTCTCGGAGTCACCCGAACTGGAAGGAGGGTGGTTCCCACATCCACAGGAAGGGGAAGTTTTTTAAGATTCCTGCCTCCCTGATTGGACGGTGGGAAACACCCAAGATGTCCTCCTGTCCTCTTAGGAGAAGGACCCCTCACGGTAAGTGCCAAGGGTCGTTCTACTTTGTGAGCTGCTGGCAATAAAGTTGTGAGCTGCTGCAGAAATTATTGTGCTCTGGGGTCATCCTTCCTGAGCTAAGACAAAAATGTGTGAGCTGGAGGCTAAAGATCTGTGAGCTAGCTCACGCTAACTCAGCTTAGAGGGAACGCTGGTCATGAATAAAATTGTCTTCAGCTGCCTCCTAAAGACAGAGGAAAGCTCGCTTGTGTGAACATCTGGCAGAAATATTTGCCATCTGTAGAAATATTTGCATTGTTCTGTTTCTGTTCTCTTTTCCCCATATTTAGAACTTTTCTTCCTTAATCATTAATTAGTGTATGGCATCATTTGTGACATACCCAGGAGCTCTGAAGACTGTCCGACAGACTTACGTTCTAGGTCTTCTGTGGCGAGCTAGGCTTATTTTGGGGGCTGAGAGAGCTCTGAAAGAGCTGTGTCTGACCCAAGGGCCAGTTTGGTGTAGTGGTTAAGTGCGCAGGCTCTTATCTGGAAGAACCGGGTTTGATTCCCCACTCCTCCACTTGCACCTGCTGGAATGGCCTTGGGTCAGCCAGAGCTCTCGCAGGAGTTGTCCTTGAAAGGGCAGCTTTTGTCAGAGCTCTCTCAGCCCCACCCACCTCACAGGGTGTCTGTTGTGGAGGAGGAAGATAAAGGAGATTGTGAGCTGCTCTGAGACTCTGTCCTTGAAAGGGCAGCTTCTGTGAGAGCTCTCTCAGCTCCACCCACCTCACAGGGTGTCTGCTGTGGGGGAAGAAGATAAAGGAGATTGTGAGCTGCTTCAATATCCAATATCATCATCATCATTGAATATAAACTTTAAGAATTCCCCTTACTACCACCTTCCAGTTACCGGGAAAGACACAAAAGGATTTTGTGGAGGTCTTTGGACACCACAGCAAGCCTTTGAATTCTCGGTTCATAAAACAGCAATTTATTGTGAAACACGGCCAACATTAGCTAGCAACACGTTGAGAGAACATCTCCGTCTCTGAACCGACCTTTTTGGATGAGAACGAGGTTCTCATATATCTCATCACTGGATATTTGACAGGGAATTTGGACTTTGAACTTCCATCCATGATTAGAATCTGGATTTTAGCTTCTGTGGACTCTGGGCTCTGCCATTTTCCTCGAACCTGTTCGTTTTTGCAAATATTGTATATTTTGGAGCATTCCGTATTCTGTAGTTGTTGGTCGTACATGAGTGAAAAGGACTGATCATTTGTAACTGAAGTTTTATTTGGAATTTGCGCGGTTGTTTTTGCATTCCATTCCTCAAGGGACCAGCTGATCGAGGACGCCAAGATGGAGGCTCAGCTGTGCGCCGAACGCCTGGAGACGCTCAAGAAACAGTTCCAGGTGGAGCGAGAAGCCGTCAAGAAAGTGGCCCAGAAGGAACTGGCAGAGGTGAGAGGCTCCCGGGGGCTCTTCTGGGCCTCTTTCCCAGTGTAGGGAGGCCCGGCTCACGGCACTCAATAAAATCCCACCACTTGGAGCCTTTTCCATCTCGACCAGCAGCCAGATGCCCACTTTGGAGGGCAGGGCCTGTGGGGTGGTAAGTGAATGTCAAAGAGAGGCAGTTTGGTGCAGTGGTTAAGTGCGGGGACTCTTATCTGGGAGAACCAGGTTCGATTCCCCCCTCCTCCACGTGCAGCCGCTGGCGTGACCTTGGGTCAGTCACAGTTCCCTCAGCCCCACCTACCTCACAGGGTGCCTATTGGTGGGAGGGGAAGGTATGAAGATT
Organism: Heteronotia binoei; assembly: GCF_032191835.1. Taxonomy (NCBI): domain Eukaryota; kingdom Metazoa; phylum Chordata; class Lepidosauria; order Squamata; family Gekkonidae; genus Heteronotia; species Heteronotia binoei. The sequence continues at coordinate 59,527,343 of NC_083238.1, forward strand.
GGAAGCTGAAGTCTAGTGTCCAGATCACGTGATGCAATGGTATCGCTTTACTCTGCTCTGGTAAGACCTCACCTGGAGTATCGTGTTCTTTTGGGCACCACTTTTTAAGAGGGATATAGACAAGCTGGAACGGGTCCAGAGGAGGGCGACAAAGATGGTGAGGGGTCTGGAGACCAAGTCCTATGAGGAAAGATTGAAGGAGCTGGGCATGTTTAGCCTGGAGAGGAGGCGGCTGAGAGGTGATAGGATCACCATCTTCAAGTCCTTGAAGGGCTGTCCTATAGAGGATGGTGTGGAGTTGTTTTTTGTGGCCCCGGAGGGTAGGACCAGAACCAGTGGGTTGAAATTAAATCAAAAGAATTTCCGTCCCAACATTAGGAAGAACTTCCTGACCGCTGGAGCGGTTCCTCAGTGGAAGAGGCTTCCTCCTTGGGAGGTGGTGGGCTCTCCTTCCTTGGAGGTTTTGAAACAGAGGCTAGATGGCCACCTGACAGCAATGAAGATCTTGTGAATTTAGGGGGAGGTGTTTGTGAGTTTCCTGCATTGTGCAGGGGGTTGGACTACATGACCCTAGAGGTCCCTTTCAACTCTATGATTCTATGATCCTTCGGGTAGTGAAGGTTGGGGTATATATCCAACCTCCTCCTCTTCCTCCTCCTCCTTCATCAAGCCTCGTTTGCTGCAACTCCAGGATCAGTACAGGATCTGTAATTTTGAAAATGCGAGTGGGCTTTGGTGTGAACACCATTTGTGTGCCACTTTTTACTGTATGCATTTTGTACTGTTTTTCTGCTGTACTCCAAACAGGCGGGTAGGAGCTGGATCCAAAGTCTCTTATTCAAATACTAATCGCAGCTCACCTTGTTTAGCTTCTGAGATCTGACAAGATTGGGCTGGCCTGGAACATCCAGGTTCGGGCAAGAAATGTTCAGAGGTGCTTTTCCACTGCACCTCTGAGAGGGAGAAAAGCACTTTTCTCCCTTTCTCACAATACGCTCAACGAAATTGCTGAGCAGTCGGGTTAGAATGGATAAAAGGAAATCCTTCTTCACCCAAAGGGTGATTAACATGTGGAATTCACTGCCACAGGAAGTGGCGGCTACAAGCATAGCCAGCTTCAAGAGGGGAATGGATAAGTATCTGGAGCAGAGGTCCATCAGTGGCTATTAGCTACAGGGTATTATTGATGGAACTCTCTATCTGGGGCAGTGATGCTCTGTATTCTTGGTGCTTGGGGGGGGCAACAGTGTGAGGACTTCTGGTTTCCTGGCCCCACTGATGGTGTCCTGGCCCCACTGATGGTGTCCTGGCCCCACTGATGGACCTCTGCTCCATATGCTTATAATCCTGATGGCCCCTGGGGTTTTTTGGCCACTGTGTGACACAGTGTTGGACTGGATGGACCACTGGCCTGATCCAACAGGGCTTCTCTTATGTTCTTTTGCCCACCTTTGTGTAGCAACCCTGGACTCTCTTGGTGGTCTCCCATCCAAGTAATAACCAGGGCTGACCCTGTGGAGCGTCTAAGATCTGACGACATTGGGCTAGCCTAGGCCATGGGTGCACGTATATGGAGACATGCGTAAGATTGCCCCCTTCAGCTACTAGTTTTGTGTAGTGGTAAAGTGCACGGACTCTTATCTGGGAGAACTGGGTTTGATTCCCCACTCCTTCACTTGCAGCTGCTGGAATGGCCTTGGGTCAGCCGTAGCTCTCGCAGAGCTGTCCATAAAAAGGCAGCTTCTGGGAGAGCTCTCTCAGCCCCACCTACCTCACAGGGTGTCTGTTGTGGGTGAGGAAGGTGAAGGAGATTGTAAGCTGCTCTGAGATTCAGAATGAGGGGCGGAGTATAAATTCAATATCTATCTTTTTCTACAAAGCAGTAGACAAAGACCAACTAAGTTTTATTCAGAATGTAAGCTTTCGTACGCTCTAAGCAGACTTCATCAGACAAAATCGGAATGGCTGATGAAGTCTGCTTAGAGCATTCGAAAGCTTCCGTTCTGAATAAAACTTAGTTGGTCTTAAAGGTGCCACTTGTCTACTGCTTTGTTCTATTCCTTCAGACCAACACGGCTGCCCACTGGGATCTGTCTTTTTCTACTTAATAGCTTTGTGAATTTTTCGCAAGATGTACTGATCCCTGTGGAGTAGCCCACAAAACTATTAAGTAGCTGAAAGAGGCAAATCCTAAGCAGGTCTACTCCGCAGCCGGTCCCGTTTTGTTTAGCGTGAACGGCCTTCAGAACGAGAAACCCGGAACGAAAACGAGGAGGCGTGTTGGGGGACTGAGGCGGAAAGGGCATTCTGCCTGGAGACCTGCAGCCTTCTCCTCCCCGCTGAGACGAGCCAGAGCGAACCCGTTTTCTTGGTCCCCTCTAGATGAAGGCGGCCCTGGAGGAGGCCCGCTCTAAGTCCACGGACGTGTCCCGCTGCAACAGGGAGTTGCGGGTCAAAGTGATGGAGCTGGAGGAGGCGCTGGTCAGTCACAAGGAGAGAGTGAAGAGGCAGAAAGTGCTGATCACCCAGTACTTCAGCTCCAAGGCAAATAACACCCGGAACGCAGAGAGGATAAAGGTGGGTAGTGTGATGTTTGTTGTTGTTGCCAGGGACTTCTGTGTGATCTGGATCTCTACACACTAGACAGAGATCTCCCCGGATCGGTGCCACTTACCAGAATGGAAGCTTTAAGGGTATTTATTTATTTGGGTCCGTTCGGGGCAGAACACGGCTAGCCGCCTTTCCACTCATTTTTGTTAACATCGGGGCTTTTTTTTTTTTGAGCAGGAACGCACAGGAACTCAGTCCCGGCTGGCTTGGTGGCAGGGGGTGTGGCCTAATATGCAAAGTAGTTCTTGCTGGGCTTTTTCCACCATAAAAGCCCTGGTTAAAATGAATTTCTGTCCTGCAGTTCTTAGTTATGTGAGGGTTGGATCCCACAATCCATGAGCAGAAAGTACTGATGGTTGCGGATCTTTCCCATTTCTTTCTGACCTGAGAAAAGTTTGTTGGGTTACGGGACCAATATGTAGTAACACGGGTGAGTAGGGAGGGAGGTTTTTTCCTGCAGTTTTATTTTTCTCACCAGTGCGTTCCGGTTGCTTCAGGCGTGGAGGCTGTTCTCATGTGTTTAGCTCCCTCTAGTGGTGTATTCAATATTACAGCACTTTATTTCCAGCATATCTTCCTACAGATCTAAACTGGAGGTTTTTATGCCAGACAGAAAGTGATGTAATATTAAATTAGCCACTGGATATAATTGAAGTAGGGTTGCCAGGTCTGTGTTGGAAAGTACCTGGAGACTTTGGGGGTGGAGCCAGAAGAGGGCATGGTTTGGGGAGGGGAGGGGCCTCAGCATGGTCCCATGCCCTAGAGTCCACCCTCCAAAGCAGCCATTTTCTCCAGGGGAGCTGATCTCTGCCAACTGGAGACTAGTGGTAAAGGTGGGACATCTCCAGGCCCCACCTGGAGGCTAGCAACCCTACCTGGCGACTTTGGGGGTGGATCTGGAAGAGGGTGGGGTTTGGAGAGGGGTCAGGACTCAGCAGGCTACATTGCCCTGGAGTCTACCCTTCCAAGCAACCATTTTCTCCAGGGGGAAAAATCTGCAAAGGACCACCAGAAACAATAATACTATCACACTATAAATGTGTAAATGCATTCTTATTTAGTGTAAAACAAAATAAGGCAAAGGAAAAAAAACCCAAAGTCACTACTTCAGTCTCTTAAGGGCAAATGCCTCTTCCAAACGAACTGATGTGGGTAGCGTCTTTCAGTGTTCCGCTCGTGGTTTGTATGGAGAGAATAAGGGACCTCACGGTTTCGCTTGTCAAGTTCTTCTTCAGCCTTTTCTCCCGACGTTTCACGGAGCCACAGTTCTTTGTTTCTATGTCACGGATCAACGCAGGCTCTCAATCTCTGCTATCGGCTCTTGTCCAAGTGATTTCTGTGAATGGTTTTCAGGAAATCGAACAGGAGTTGAGGCAAATGGAAGAGATGAAGGAGCAATACCAGAAGAAAAACCAAGAGCAGGTAACGTACTCGGAGTGTTGAAAACGTCCTTATTAAGTGTGGTCACAAGACATCTAAGCGGTGGGTCACTTTACCCCTCTCGAATTGTAATTGGATTACCAAATATAGCAGCCCAGCGGGGTTGAAAGCTAAGGAGGGCTGGCCCTGGTTAGTACTTGGATGGGAGACAACCAAGGAAGTCCACGGTTGCTATGGAGAGGCAGGCAACAGCCAAGCACCTCTGCTTGGTCATTGTAGCAGCTCTAATAGCCCAGGCTAGCCCGCTTTCGTCAAAGTTTGGAGGCGAAGCAGTATTGATTGTGACCCATTCTTGGATGGGAGACCACCAAGGTAGACGGGGGCTGCTCTGCAGAGACAGGCGACGGCACAGCACCTCTGCTTGTTGCTGCTCAGCAAAGGATAATCCAAATGAAAACCAGCAGAGGAAGTCTATGTTACTTACAACTTTTGTGACCTAATAAGACATCAGGTTCCCCACCCCACCCCCCCTTTCCCATCTAGTCTGTCAGCATCAAGGAATTTATCACCGAGTTGGCAAAGCTGCAAAGCGAGATGCAGCAACTGGCCCGGAATCAAGAAGAGGTGGCTATGCAGAACAGACACCTGGAAAGCCGGCTGGAAGTCGAGCAGCAGGAAAGGCAGCAGCTGGAGGAGCAGTGCAAGGTAACGGAGGAGTCTCTTGAGCTGGAAGTCTTGCAGCTGCTGGTCCTCTGGACATCCCATCAGCTGGGGAGGTCGGGGAGTGGAGAGCTGGCCCTGGGCAATCCTCCTCCTTCCCTGGCACTCCTTCCTGGTCTCTTTCAAGGTGTCCTAACAAGAAGACCCATGGCAATGGATTGGGTTGGATCCCATAGTCATAGGAACTTGTCCTGGGGGCTGAACAAAAGCCCTGACCTGAACAAGCCAGGCGTAGCCCGATCTCTGCAGCTAAGCAGGGTCGGCCCTGACTAGTATTTGGATGGGAGACCTCCAAGGAATACCAGGGGTGTGACCCAGAGGCAAGTGATGGCAGACCACCTCTGAAACATCTCTTGCCTTAAAAACAAGTCTGGCTCACCACCTAGTGGTTGGTGCATAACACTAAAAGAGCTAGAACTTCTGGCTGCCAAATGGACTTAGGATCTCCTGGTTATACTACACACACTAGCTTATTATTGTTACTAGGAGTAAGGCTCATTGTGAAGTAAAATACAGTGGCCTCTAGAAGGAGGCCTGGGCAAGTACCCACCTCAAGGGGAGCTGATCTCTGCCATCTAGAGAGCAGTTGTAAATCTGAGTGATCTCCAGTGGTTCCCCAGGAGGAAATGTCATTGTACCTGTCTGAGGTCCTATCCCTCCTCAAACCCCACCCTCTCCAGGTGCCACCACTTAAATCTCCAGGAATTTTCTAACCTGAAGTTGGCAACCCTATCTCCTTCAGTTTATCTGCCCCTCTGACTTCAGGTTTCCATTGCCTTCCTCCTCCCTGCAGCCTCTACATAGGAAAAGATAGTCTTTCTTCACAGTGTATGTGTGTGGGGGGGCAAAGCACCTTACATCATTCTCCTCCACCCCCCAGTGTGATCTGAAGAACAACACTGTGAGGCAGGTTAGGCTGAGTCTGTGACTGGTCTGAAATCACAGCCAGCTTCTACAGCCCTTACCTAGAGATTGGCAATGGTGGTTCTCCAGGAGGAAAGGCCTCTCCCTCCGAAGCCTGTAGTGATACCTTAGGAATTTCCGACCAACCTGGAAAGGTATCACTAAAGGCCTCTGGGCGAGTGCCGCCAGCCTATATATGCAAGACACTGTCTATTCCGTTGACACTACTTTCTTGGTTAATCTAGAAACAGCTTGCAGAAGAATAAAAAGTAATTTCATTTCCCGATTTATACTTCTCTATATTCTTAAGGCTCTGGAAGAGACAGTCAGATGCTTGAAGAAATGCAAGGAGGATACAGAAAAGAAGTTGAAAGAAGCCAGTATAGAGTCGGAACAGGTCAGTGCAGAGGTGAAGGGGAAACAGCACAGGGCCCGAGAAGCCAAGTTGGATCAGGCCAATGGCCCATCCAGTCCAACACCCTGCGTCACATAAGAGAAGCCATGTTGGATCAGGCCAGTGGCCCATCCTGTCCAACACTCTGTGTCACATAAGAACATAAGAGAAGCCCTGTTGGATCAGGCCAGTGGCCCCTCCAGTCCAACACTCTGTGTCACATAAGAACATAAGAGAAGCCAAGTTGGATCAGGCCAATGGCCCATCCAGTCCAACACCCTGCGTCACAGTGGCCAAAACCCAGGGGCCATCAGGAGGTCCACCAGTGGGGCCAGAACTCCAGAAGTCCTCCCACTGTGATGCCCCCCAAGCACCAAGAAGACAAAGCATCATGGCCCCAGACATAAGAACATAAGAGAAGCCATGTTGGATCAGGCCAGTGGTCCATCCAGCCCAACACTCTGTGTCACACAGGGGCCAAAAAACCCAGTGCCATCAGGAGGTGCACTAGTGGGGCCAGGACACTAGAAGCCCTCCAACTGTGCCCCCCTCCAAGCACCAAGAATACAGAGCATCACTGCCCCAGACATAAGAACATAAGAGAAGCCATGTTGGATCACGTCAATGACCCATCCAGTCCAACACTCTGAGTCACACAGTGGCCAATATATGTGTGCGTGTGTGTATAAACACACACATTTTATATATATATATATATATATATATATATATATATATATATACTGTGACTATGAAATTTGGTCTGTTGCTGAATAACAGCATGTATCGGGGTCTCCAGCATGTTGCCCGTGGGCATCATGGTGTCCGCCAGCACCTTTTCTAGTGCCTGCCAAGAGTTTTTAGGAAGTGGGCAGGGCCAGGTAAGGCATTTGCCCAGCAAGGCTTCTGACTGGCTGTTTTTGTAGTAAAAGCCCAGCAGGAAATTGTTTGCATATTAGGCCACACCCCCTAATATTACTAATGTTTCACACTGGGTTTTTTTTTTAAGAAAAAGCCTAGAAGGAACTCGTCTGCATATTAGACCACACCCCCTGATGTCACTATTGTTTCACGCAGGGGTTTTGTTGTAGAAAAAGCCCAGCAGAAACTCATCTGCATATTAGGCCACACCCGCCTGACATCACAGGAGTCCTGTGGCGCAGAGTGGTAAAGCTGCAGTACTGCAGTTGGAGCCCTCTGCTCACGACCTGAGTTTGATTCCAGCGGCAGCTGGTTCAGGTAGCTGGCTCGAGGTTGACTCAGCCTTCCATCCTTCTGAGGTCGGTAAAATGAGGACCCAGCTTGCTGGGGGGGAAGCGTAGATGACTGGGGAAGGCAATGGCAAACCACCCCGTAAAAAGTCTCCCGTGAAAACGTTGTGATGCGACGTCACCCCAGAGTCGGAAACGACTGGTGCTTGCACAGGGGACCTTTCCTTTCCTTTTTGTTCCTGACATCACTATTGTTTCACACAGGACTTTTGTAGAGAAAGCCCAGCAGGAACTCATCTGCATATTAGGCCACACCCTGCCAGTTCTTAAGTGCCCTCTCTTCTCTCTCGACTTTCTGTCTTCCACCCCCCCCCTCCCCCCCTGCAGATAACGGCTAATTTGGAGGAAGCGCATCACTGGTTCAAGTCCAAGTTTGACAGCCTGCAGCGAGAGCTCGCCAAACACCGGCAGCAGAGGGTATCGGAAGACCAAGGTTACAAAGAAGAGGTCAGTGTGGGGCACCTTTGGCCAGCAGCAGCATAATTGCCGTGGGATAGAACCACTGGCCGACCTGCCCCTCACCCCGTGTGGGTGCCATGAGCACAAGACGGGAAGGGTGAGAAGAAAGCAAATGGAGGAGGGAAAGGTGGAAAGAAAGTAACTTTAACTTTAAATGCATTCTCCAAGCCATTGGATGGCTTGGGTTGGATAAGTGATTGAAAGAGACAAATGCCTTCTTCTCCAAGCCGGCCAACAGAGCAGTGGGGGCTTTGAAGAAGATGATGATATTGGATTTATATCCCGCCCTCCACTCCGAAGAGTCTCAGAGCGGCTCACAATCTCCTTTCCCTCCCCCCCCCCCCCACAACAGACACCCTGTGAGGTAGATGAAGATATTGGATTTATATCCCGCCCTCCACTCCAGAGTCTCAGAGTGGCTCACAATCTCCTTTACCTTCATCCCCCCCCCCCCCCCACAACAGACACTCTGTGAGGTAGATGAAGATATTGGATTTCTATCCCGCCCTCCACTCCGAAGAGTCTCAGAGCGGCTCACAATCTCCTTTCCCTTCCTCCCCCACAACAGACACCCTGTGAGGTAGATGAAGATATTGGATTTATATCCCGCCCTCCACTCTGAAGAGTCTCAGAGCAGCTCACAATCTCCTTTCCCTTCCTCCCCCACAACAGACACCCTGTGAGGTAGATGAAGATATTGGATTTCTATCCCGCCCTCCACTCCGAAGAGTCTCAGAGCGGCTCACAATCTCCTTTCCCTTCCTCCCCCACAACAGACACCCTGTGAGGTAGATGAAGATATTGGATTTCTATCCCGCCCTCCACTCCGAAGAGTCTCAGAGCAGCTCACAATCTCCTTTCCCTCCCCCCCCACAACAGACACCCTGTGAGGTAGATGAAGATATTGGATTTATATCCCGCCCTCCACTCCGAAGAGTCTCAGAGCAGCTCACAATCTCCTTTCCCTTCCTCCCCCACAACAGACACCCTGTGAGGTAGATGAAGATATTGGATTTCTATCCCGCCCTCCACTCCGAAGAGTCTCAGAGCAGCTCACAATCTCCTTTACCTTCATCCCCCCCCCCCCACAACAGACACCCTGTGAGGTAGATGAAGATATTGGATTTATATCCCGCCCTCCACTCCGAAGAGTCTCAGAGCGGCTCACAATCTCCTTCCCCCCCCCCCCCCCCCACAACAGACACCCTGTGAGGTAGATGAAGATATTGGATTTATATCCTGCCCTCCACTCCAAAGAGTCTCAGAGCGGCTCACAATCTCCTTTACCTTCATCCCCCCCCCCACAACAGACACCCTGTGAGGTAGATGAAGATATTGGATTTATATCCCGCCCTCCACTCCGAAGAGTCTCAGAGCGGCTCACGATCTCCTTTACCTTCCTCCCCCACAACAAACACCCTGTGAGGTGGGTGGGGCTGGAGAGGGCTCTCACAGCAGCTGCCCTTTCAAGGACAACCTCTGCCAGAGCTACGGCTGACCCAAGGCCATGCTAGCAGGTGCAAGTGGAGGAGTGGGGAATCAAACCTGGTTCTCCCAGATAAGAGTCCGCACACTTAACTACTACACCAAACTGGCTCTCCACATAATATGTGTGAAAGAGCCACATTTCAGCCACCCCTGTGCTAGACCATCAAGTGGACAGAAATGAAAGCGTGGGCAGTTTTGTATGCGTTTATTTTGCGACGCCTCTTCTCGGGAGGGCATTGCTACTGACGATACGTCCTCTCTCAACAGGAAAGACCAGAGAAACTCCCCAGCCAGGCATGTCTGAAGCGCTGGGAGACCAAACAGCACCTGAAGTTCCTTGCGAGAAAGTATCTCGGCTGAATCAGCAGTGGACGTCGTAGGGGAGAGGTTCCGGGTAGCAGGAGGTGACGACACTCTGCTTGCGAACACGACTTCTCGGGCCAAGGCAGCTGCGGGGGTATTTCGGTCCAACCCCATGAACGTCCGCAGGCTTGCTGGCTTCAGCAGAGACGGTCCCGCATTGAGCTTGGCTTGCTCTATATTAATGGGAAAGTCCTTTTTGAAAAAGAGCCAACTCGGCAGCTCGGAAAACCTCTGAGTCTTGGGCCTTCAGATGGTGTCTATTAAAATCAGGTTCAGCCTCAGAACACTTCTCAGGTACTCTGGTTGTGTGGGGGGGGCGGACTTTGGGATTTGCTCCCAGGTGAAAGACTTCTTCCTCCGCTTGGGCGTCTGTAGGCCTCCAAAGAGGATCAAGTGTCTGCGTGGGGATTCTGCCCGTCCGTCTCCATGGCCCCATCTTTCACCATCCTGGATTTAAACGGAACAGACTCTGAAGGGCTTTCTTGATCAAACAGAGTGGGCGAAAGCCTCGGGGGGGCCTTGCGTTAAAGCCTAAAACAGGACCACGAGGGAGTTAATCCAGGGAACACGAAGTCCCAAGGGCGGTTTCTCAAATGTCCTTTTTCTAAGCTAGCTATTTTGCACGTCAGGTTCTCAGATCTGGGCATTGGGACCGAGGCTGCTCTGGAAGGATTGTGAGACAGCAGGCCGCATCCTGCCGTCTTATTGCGGAGCGCGGGAGTACTGTAGGCAAGCTGAGAAGTTTAATTTAATTTTTCCATTTACAGCCCGCCCTATCCCGCAAGCGAGCTCAGGGCGGCTTACGACATCAAAACGAACCAAGTCAAATTAAGTAGTAATCGTAAGCAGTGTCATAAATGCAAAAGTTAGGTCCTCTACTGCACCAGCTGGCCTTAGATCGTGCTGCAACCATTTCCAGAGCTTATCCGTATAGCTGCACTTTAGCGCAACTCTTCGTTAGCAAGCGGGGCAAGACATTGACCGAGGGTAGGGGACACGAATCGCAGCAGGAAACCAACTTCTTGTAACTGTTCAAGCACCAACCTTGAATTTGCTGCTAGGATCCTTCGGCCCCTTAGGAGTATCTTTGCCCTCCTTTCGTTGGACAGCTCCACATTTAGAAGGGTTCCGATCATGGGGACTAGCCCACAGCGCAAACGGAGGGCTCTGATCAGCCATGCTTTTAATGGTATTACATTTAAGTGTTTACACAAATACTTGATTTCATCATCATTCGTTCTCTCTTTAAATTAGATTGGTAGGCGTTTGCCAGGGTCACGCAGCCACAAAGTATGGGCTTCTGCCTCTGTTAATGAAGGGCACACGACACCCTAGAGAGCCAAAAGACCACTGGGGGGGGGGCTGCCCCTTCTCCGTCGCTGCAGTCCATTTCCAATAGATGTTTTTAGGAGCGTCTTTTAAATGTTGGACCCTTCTTTGAAGGGCCACATTCAGGAGATTGCGACAAGGAGTCAGATGGCAGGGGCAGGAGTCCTTGAGCTGTGCAGTTGGATTGAAACAGCTCTTCGGCAGCCATCAGAAGCCATTTTGGTTGAGCCTCTGGTTCACTTCTTCTAATTGTTCTAGTATCAATCTTGAATTTGCTTCAAGGACCCTTTGGCTTCTAAGGAGTATTTCTGTCCTCCTTTCGCTGGACTGCTCCATGTTTAGAATGGTTTGAAGCGTGGGACTAGCCCCTGCAGCACGAACATGCTGATGGCATACTCTGTTCGGCCATGTTTCTGATGCCATTTAACAGGCTGGCCAGCTGGCCTTGAGCACAAATCACAGACAAGAATGGATTTTGTCTTTAAAACCCCTCCTTCCACACCACTACAGTACATGCGCGTGCAGCTGACATATCTGTGTGCCTGTAACTAGTGAAGGCGTGAGCAGTGACTCGTTTTTTCCACACTTAAATTATATTGATGCTTTCAATAAGAACATAAGAGAAGCCATGTTGGATCAGGCCAATGGCCCATCCAGTCCAACACTCTGTGTCACACAGTGGCCAATATATATGTGTGTGTGTACACACACACATATACATATATACACTGCGGCTAATAGCCACTGATGGACCTCTGCTCCATATTTTTATCCAATCCCCTCTTAAAGCTGGCTATGCTGGTTATCCGTTTTAACATGACTGCTCAGCAATTTGATCAAATGCCCACGAGTTCTTGTATTGTGAGAAAGGGAGAAAAGGACTTCTTTCTCTACTTTCTCCATCCCATGCATCATCTTGTAAACCTCTATCGTGTCACCCCACAGTCAACGTTTCTGCAAGCTAAAGAGCCCCAAGCATTTTAACCTTTCTTCATAGGGAAAGTGTTCCAAACCTTTAATCATTCTAGTTGCTCTTTTCTGCACTTTTTCCAATGCTATAATATCCTTTTTGAGATGCGGTGACCAGAATTGTACACAGTATTCCAAATGAGACCACACCATAGATTTATACAGGGGCATATATACACACACACACACACACACACACATACTGTGGCTAATAGCCACTGATGGACCATAAAAAATTTAACATAATACAAGACAACTTGCTTTAAGCATTAGAGTGCAAAACTGAAATAATACAAAACTAACTGATAATTCAGTTACATTTCTTAGACAAACCAGTACAAGGGGGGATATATGGAATAGAATTTAAATAAATGAAATTACACTGCGTGTGCAATCAAATGTAAATCATAGAGCGATATACACGATTAGACGGCAAAATCTTCATCAAAACGTCCATCAAATAGGAAATGACTAGAAACCAAGGCTGAGCAATTTTCTTTTCATACCGATAAGGGGAAGAATAAACTAGAGAAAAAAGCTAATTTGCTTTGGAGGAAATAGTCCCAAATTTTAAAGCGCCAGGTTTGAATCGATGGTATGCATCTAGATTTCCATTTTGTTGCGATTTATGTTTTCGCTATCAATAACAGAGACAGTGTGATCTTTCTTAGAATTGCCCATAGGTTGTGCAGTCAAAAAAAAAATCAAGTAACGCCACTTCCACTGTAAAGGTAGTATCTCACTAATCGTCTTCAATATTTGCGGGGTCGGGATGGTGGCTCAGTGGTAGAGCTTCTGCTTGGTAAACAGAAGGTCCCAGGTTCAATCCCTGGCATCTCCAACTAAAAAGGGTCCAGGCAAATAGGCGTGAAAAACCTCAGCTCGAGACCCTGGAGAGCCACTGCCAGTCTGAGCAGACAAGATTGACTTTGGAGAAGGGATGGTGGCTCAGTGGTAGAGCATCTGCTCGGTAAGCAGAAGGTCCCAGGTTCAATCCCTGGCATCTCCAACTAAAAAGGGTCCAGGCAAATAGGCGTGAAAAACCTCAGCTCAAGACCCTGGAGAGCCGCTACCAGTCTGAGTAGACAATACTGACTTTGATGGACCCAAGGAGGTCTGATTCAGTATAAGGCAGCTTCATATGTTCATATGTTGGGGAGGGATGGTGGCTCAGTGGCAGAGCATCTGCTTGGTAAGCAGATGGTCCCAGGTTCAATCCCCGGCATCTCCAATTAAAAAGGGTCCAGGCAAGTAGGTGTGAAAAACCTTAGCTTGAGACCCTGGAGAGCCGCTGCCAGTCTGAGTAGACAATACTGACTTTGATGGACTGAGGGTCTGATTCAGTATAAGGCAGCTTCATATGTCATATGTCTTGTGCCCGAAAAGGTTGACTAAAAGGACAGTGCCACCAGCTATGCAGAAAGTTAGCAATTTGACTGCAATTTTTTATATCACTGTTGTGACGATATGGGGGTCTACGTAATGCATTGTAAGTGGCGAAAGATACCACCGCCAGAGACGTTTTAGTGATTGTATCCTTAAAATATAATTTTTTGATTGTAAGCTAGGTTTACACCATATTTCTTCCCAGTCACGCTCAGTTAACTGAAGCTGGAGAACATGTTGCCGTTGTTTCTGAAAAAGTGTCAATTTTTCTTGTTACTGAGTTTAGCAGTGACTCACGGAAGCTCCTATGCTACCACAAATCTTGTTAAGTCTTTAAGGTGCTGCTGCTACAGCCACATGGCCATCCATCTTGGGCTGTAACAGATGTGTATTTTATTAATTTTGTAATTTATGAAGAATTAAAAGATTTTCTTTACAACAGTGTGTGTTCATGTTTTCCAGGGTTGTTCCAAGCATCCAAAGAATCATAGAGTTGGAAGGGACGTCCAGGGTCATCTAGTCCAACCCCCTGCACAATGCAGGAAACTCACAAACCCCTCCCCCTAAATTCACAAATCTTCATTACTGTCAGATAGCCATCTAGCCTGTTTAAAAACCTCCAAGGAAGGAGAGCCCACCACCTCCCGAGGAAGCCTGTGCCACTGAGGAACCGCTCTAACGGTCAGGAAGTTCTTCCTAATGTTGAGCCAGAAACTCTTTTAATTTAATTTCAACCCACTGGCTCTGGTCCTGCCTTCTGGGGCCACAGAAAACAATTCCCCACCATCCAGATGACAGTTCTTCAAGTCCTTAAAGATGGTGATCCCATCACCTCTCAGCCGCCTCCTCTCCAGTGGGTGCACACAGGAACAGCATTCAGCAATGTTCCCTCTAAGCTGCAGAGTTTTGTGAGCAACAATTCTACTTTGTGCACTACTGGCATTAAAGTTGTGAGGTACTGCACAAATTCTTGTGCTCTGGGGTCAACCTTGCTGAGCTAAGACAAAGATGTGTGAGCTGGAGGCTAAAAATCTGTGAGCTAGCTCACGCTAACTCAGCTTAGAGGGAACCCTGGTGGCCAGTGTCCTTTCTGTGTACATGAAAACAAAAATACCAGCCATCCATGTATTACTTGGATGACAGTTCTGTTCACATGTTTTGGAGAATCTAAAACTTCCCTCCCAAAAGAGAGAGAGAGGAAAATGTTTAATCCGGCAAGCCTTTACAGTAAAAGGCAAAAATGAAAACAATGCACACACGTTCAATCCAGTCATCGGAAAAATGACATTTGTTTATGAAACAAGAAGACGCGTGTATGCCCAAATGGTTCATTAAGTTTACATGTGATCCTCTCAACCGGTGCAGTCCCTAAACAGGGCGTTGTTCTACGCTCTGGAGCTCGCAAACAACACTTCTGAACAAAATGGCTGAAAGAAAAAGTCTGACTCCCTTTTAAGAAGGACTCGTAATGCTGTTTACTGGGTCTCTATTTTTTCCAGGACAGAAAATATTGCCCTTCTCTAGGTGGGGAACGTCCTTGGTAAAGTCAGGCAGCCTGAAATTGCCCTTCAACCGCTGAGGAAAAGTACCTCAGAACTGACAACCCAAATGTATATATCACAACATTGAACGCTGTAATTCTACAGGTCTGAACTCTTCTCAACATTTCGTGTATGTGCGTGCCGCCCCCCCTCAAAGGGCGGGGCCTCATCCCTCACGGTTGTTCAGTGGCCTCTTGCCCCTCCTTTTGCGATGCCCGCAGCTCCGTCACACAGCCCCATGGGTATACAGCAGCTTCCGAGCCATTCTGAGATTCCCGCTGCTCTGATAGATGAGCGATAAGTTGAAGGCGATATCTCTGCGCAAGTCTGTCTGGTCAGCCTCTATGCCCTGATTTTCGGAGAGGGGAGGAAAAAAAGCCAGTCAGCCTCTGAGCGAGTCAAATGAGGGACTGCAATTCTCTTGCACCCCCAGACACACCAAACGCACGTGAACAGCCAAAGTGATTGTTTCAATACTTGAAGCCTGACACAGCCGTTATACTTTCTCCAACAGGTTTCAAGGGCTGGTTTTCCCTCCAGAACTTAACTTCAGAAGTGATGTCTGCACAACAGGCCTCGGTGGCAACAATTCTGTTCAGTTCTGCTGCAGGCTCTCTGAACATCGTAAGAGGCAGTGTTCCCTCTAAGATGAGCTGGTGTGAGCTAGCTCACAGATTTTTAGCCTCCAGCTTACACATTTTTTGTCTTAGCTCAGGAAGGAAGACCCCAGAGCACACTAATTGACGCAGGAGCTCACCACTTTAATGCCAGCAGCTCACAAAGCAGAATTTTTGCTCACAAGACTCTGTAGCTTAGAGCAGGGGTGTCGAACTCATTTGTTATGAGGGCCAGATCTTCACCTTGTCGGGCTGGGCCATGTATGTAATCAAATGTAATGCCAGGTAGGGGAGATATAAACTTTATAAGATGCACACACTCAGCCTAATCCACCTCAGTGGCTTGTTGAGCCTCAGCCAAAAGGAAGAGAGGCTTGCCTTAGTAGCTCTGCTGTGCGATTGAGAGAGCCTGGCGAAGCTAGCTCTCCTTCCCCCACTTCCTCCCCAAGGCAGGAGCTTTGCTCTGTAGCTTCTGTGCGATTGAGAAAGCCTGGCAAAGCAAGCTGTGATGCAGAAGGAAGCAAGAGAGTTGGAGAAGGAAGCAGATGACAATGCATTGCTCACGGGCCTGATAGAACCCATCTGGGCCCTGATTCTGCCCCTGGGCCACATGTTTGACACCCCTGACTTGGAACATTGGTAAGGGGGAGTTCCTGCTACAAAAACCCCCCCCTACTCGCTTGTATCATGTCATGTAGATTCTGGGTTTTGTAGTCCACATAACTTACTGCTTCAAAGGCAGAATGTGCCTGTGTTTTTAAGTAGAGTTTTAGTGTGCTTTGGAATAAATATATAGATTTTGCTTAAATTATTTCTCATACTTTTCTCTTGCTTGACCCAATTTCATTGTTTCTTTGGATTAGGGCAGGGGTGGCCAAACTTGCTTAATGTAAGAGCCACACAGAATAAAACGTCAGATGTCTGAGAGCTGCAAAGCATGAATGGCGGATGTTTGAGAGTTGCAAGACAGGGAAGGAGGGAGGCAGGCAAATAAATGAGGGGTGGAAAGAAAGCAACTTCAATTTTAAACGCATTCTACAAGCCACCAGCTGGCTTGACTTGGAGAAGTGATTTAAAGAGAGAGATGCCTTCTCCAAGCTGGCCAACAGGGCAGTGGGGGCTTCAAGAGCCTAACGATATTTGTGAAAGAGCCAAGTGTGGCTCCCGAGCCACCATTTGGCCACCCCTGGGTTAGGGTCTTTTCCCTCCTGTTTTTGTTTGCAGACTACTGATGCGCAGTTACCTCCAAGACCAGTGGGGGGAGCTCCAGGGCTGCCTTGTAGTAGGGAATGGCCAGATGGACCAATCCCAGCTGGTGGAGGCCACGCCCTAAATTGTACAAAGACTCTTGGCAGGAGCCACGGAGCTGCAGGTAGCGGTGGAGGAAGGAGAAGCCCTGGAGAAGAAGAAGAAGAAGACAACATTGGATTTGTATCCCGCCCTCTACTCCGAAGAGTCTCAGAGTGGCTGAGGAGGAAGGGAAATCTCCTTTCCCTTCCTCCTCTACAACAGACACCCTGTGAGGTGGGTGGGGCTGAGAGAGCTCTGACAGAAGCTGCCCTTTCAAGGACAGCTCTGCGAGAGCGATGGCTGACCCAAGGTCATTCCAGCAGGTGCAAGTGGAAGAGTGGGTAATCAAACCCGGTTCTCCCAGATAACAGTCTGTGCACTTCACCGCTACTCCAAGCTGGCAAACTGGAGGGAAAAAGAGGCACAGAGTCAAAACGGAATGACAAGAGCCCTTTGAAAGATGCAAAAGGCTCTTCATCTCATTATAGCTGCTTTTGCCCACCTGAAACACCACAAAAATTTCTTGCACCTGTTTGCAACAAGGCAGCAGCAAGGGAAATGACAAGCGGGTGAAAAAAATGGGGAGTCGCCAATGCAACTATTTCAATACAACAGGGGTGGCCAACGGTAGCTCTCCAGGTTTGTTTTTTTTTGCCTACAACTCCCATCAGCCTCAGCCATTGGCCATGCTGGCTGGGACTGATGGGAGTTGTAGGCAAACACATCCGGAGAGCTACTGTTGGCCATCCCTGCAATACAGGATTCTGTAGTTTGTTTATAGGTTTATTAAGTTTATACCCCACCCTCCCCACCAAGCGGCTTTATGTATTTATTTCTGTGGCACCTCCGTCACTATTCCTGATTAGACATGAGCAAGGACGACAGGATGTTTTGCAGCTCATTCATTCACAGCATCACCAAACTGGCTCTTTCAAGGACAACTCCTATGAGAGCTATGGCTGACCCAAGGCCATGCTAGCAGGTGCAAGTGGAGGAGTGGGGAATCAAACCCGGTTCTCCCAGATAAGACAGCTATGGCTGACCCAAGACCATTCCAGCAGCTGCAAGTGGAGGAGTGGGGAATCACACCCGGTTCTCCCAGATAAGAGAGCTCTGGCTGACCCAAGGCCATGCTAGCAGGTGCAAGTGGAGGAGTGGGGAATCAAACCCGGTTCTCCCAGATAAGAGAGCTCTGGCTGACCCAAGGCCATTCCAGCAGGTGCAAGTGGAGGAGTGGGGAATCAAACCCGGTTCTCCCAGATAAGAGAGCTCTGCCTGACCCAAGGCCATTCCAGCAGGTGCAAGTGGAGGAGTGGGGAATCAAACCCGGTTCTCCCAGATAAGAGAGCTCTGGCTGACCCAAGGCCATGCTAGCAGGTGCAAGTGGAGGAGTGGGGAATCAAACCTGGTTCTCCCAGAGAAGAGAGCTCTGGCTGACCCAAGGCCATTCCAGCAGGTGCAAGTGGAGGAGTGGGGAATCAAACCCAGTTCTCCCAGAGAAGAGAGCTCTGGCTGACCCAAGGCCATGCTAGCAGGTGCAAGTGGAGGAGTGGGGAATCAAACCCGGTTCTCCCAGATAAAAGAGCTCTGGCTGACCCAAGGCCATTCTAGCAGCTGCAAGTGGAGGAGTAGGGAATCAAACCCGGTTCTCCCAGATAAGAGTTCGTGCACTTAACCACTACACCAAACTGGATACACTATACACGCATGCAATGGTGGAAGGGGAATAGTCCCCTGATTTGGTGGTGAGATAAGACTTTTCGCTTTCTCCTATATTGTAGAAACCTAAAACCTAGACTTGGAGAGTCCCCACTGAGTGGCTTTTTCTAAAAAGCACAGGCAACAAGGTATTTGTGGCATATTGACAAAACTTTCACATGATAGATAGATAGGTGATCGATAGATTGAGAGACATATTGAGAGATAGACAGACATAGATGATGGATGGATGGATGACAGATGATAGAAGAAAGATAGATGACAGAAGATAGATGATAGACATAGATGATGGAGGGAGGTAAGATAGACAGAGAGATAGATGATAGAGAGAGAGAGATGATTATATATATATAGAGAGAGAGAGATGATAGATGGATGGATGACGGATAGATGGATGGCAGATAGCTGATAGATTGAGGGACATACTGAGAGATGGACAGACAGATAGATGATGGATGGATGGATGATATGATAGAAGATAGAGAGAGACATGATATATATATATAGAGAGAGAGATGATAGGCAGATGATGGATGGATGGATGACAGATAGATAGATGGCAGATAGATGATAGATAGATAAGATGATAGGCAGACAGACAGATATTTCACAAAGGGAAAAGAAAACTACTTTGACCTCAACTGAAAGTCAGGAAAAAAGGAGATGAGAAACAGACGTCTGTGTTTATTAATAGCATTTGCAAATGCAATTTCTGGGGTTAAAACAACAGACATCTGGACAGCCAAAGTCTATCTGTGGAGGAGAAAACAACATCCTGGTTGCTTTTAACCTTAATAGACAAAATCAATCCAGACTTGAACAAATAAGAAAACAGCCAGTGACATTTCATATTAATGTGCTTAATGTGCCCACCCGCATATTTTCCGCCGCAAGCCCCAATTACTGAAACAGAAAGAGGCCATTATTATTATTTTAATTCGCATTAGCGGTGCAACATCTTCATCTTCCATGGCTTTGAAGTAAGCAGACGATTGATCCAGGTGGGCAGCCGTCTGCAATCACTCCTCTCCAGCCAGACCCAAAGGAGTGAGCCGTGACTCATGAAAGCGGCCACAAATTCAGGTAGTCTTTAAGGTGCTACTGGACTCTGGCTCTTTTCTACTAATTCTTCATCATCATCATCATCGTTGTTGTATTTTTTTATATATGCATTTGCATTTGTGTGCCCATGGAAGTCACGGCTCCCTCTGGTGACTGACCCCTACTGATATTCAGAGAGACGGCTGAATAGAGCCTGCCCCTGTCTCCAGACTGCTGGTATTCCAAGGTCACACATCCCTGCTTAGCTTCTGAGATCTGATGAAATTGGGCTTCCTTGGTCTCCTCAGGTCAGGACTCTTTTCTACTCATTTGTCAAGCTCCTGCATGTATCTCTCCCTTAGAACAGGGGTGGGGAACAGTGGCTCTCCAGATGTTGTTTGCCTTCAACTCCCATCAGCCCCAGCCATTGGCCATGCTGGCTGGGGCTGATGGGAGTTGTAGGCAAAAAAACATCTGGAGAGCTACCCTTGGCCACCCCTGGGTTAGGGGATGTTTAGATTCTCATGGAACACTGTCGCGTCTCACGAGTGTGAGAAGGAATGTTCTAGTATTAGGGTTTGTAGAATCTTTCGGGATCAAGTGCCATGTTCTACTGGAGAAAGTTTTCCTTCCAGACGTTGATGATGATGATGATGATATTGGATTTATATCCCGCCCTCCACTCCGAAGAGTCTCAGAGCGGCTCACAATCTCCTTTCCCTTCCTCCCCCACAACAGACACCCTGTGAGGTGGGTGGGGCTGGAGAGGGCTCTCACAGCAGCTGCCCTTTCAAGGACAACCTCTGCCAGAGCTATGGCTGACCCAAGGCCATTTCAGCAGGTGCAAGTGGAGGAGTGGGGAATCAAACCCGGTTCTCCCAGATAAGAGTCCGCACACTTAACCACTACACCAAACTGTGCTCAATGCACAGCAGCCAAGAAGGTCAGAGCGCCTGCTCCGGCTGCAACGCCACTGAGGATGTCCTCCGCAGCTGAGAACGAAACGTCTGGAAGGAAAACTTTCTCCAGTAGAACACAGCACTTGATCCCGAAAGATTCTACAAACCCTAATGATGTTACCAGCCGTGAAAACCTGAAATCTTTGATAATGTTCTAGTAGCTTCGAAACGTCCTTATCTCTCCAATACGCAGTTCTTCCTCTTCTGTTGTTTATTGTAGTCACATTTGACCCTTAAGATAGAAGCACCCGCCAAATAGTAACAGCTGTGAACCCCCATTTATATATCTCTGTCTGTGCTTCAATTCTTCAGTTCTTTCAGTTACCTGTCTTGTAAGCATCTCTAGGACTTAATAAATGAATCTATTTGAAATAAACAAAGGATACCGTTATTGGGACTATCGGAGCTTGACATCATTCTTGATCTGTCATCCCCAGAGAAAGCCATGTTGCATTTCCAGCCCCTGCCCACCCTCCACAGAGCTGTGCCCCTAACATGCAAGAGGAGAGCGTGCTCCATGTACCTGCCCCCACTGACCTGGACAATGAGCGCGTGCCTCTTCAACACATACTTCTGGGATGCCATGTGGATGAAAGTTAGTCCAATGCAGAGGCTGTAGAGGGGCTCCTCGGGATTGGTCCGGAAAGCTTGCACGTATTGCCCTGGGAGGAAAACAGAGGGTGATGCAATGCCCGAATTTCTCTTCCAGATGTTTCCTTCACAAAACTTTCCAACAGTTACAAGAAGAAACAGTCAAACTACACTGCTTTAAGTTGCTAAGCAATAAACACTGGAGTGTCACAACGCATGCATCATCATCTTCGCAATTATACGTTAGAAGATGTGCCTCTCTTCCTCTAGGTTTCTGCCACTACAAAACATCAGTCAAAGAGGAGGAGTGAAGGGACCAGTACACAGTAACTGGAACTTTCTCAAGGGCTACGATCTCCCACAAATGTTCAGCTATTATAGGCCTTCCTTCCTGCTGGAATGGGCGGGGCTTTGGGGCCAACAGGGCTTCTGATTGGTCATTGGAGAGCACCGGCAGACACATTTTGTGGTGCCCGCCAAATGTTTTTAGAAAGTGGGCAGGGCCAAGGAGGAGCTTTTGGCTAGTAAAGAAACTGACTGGCCGCCGAAGATGCGGTTGGGTGCAGATTTTTAAAATGCTGCTTCAGCTATAGCTGCCACCACAGTGCAAGAAGGTAGGCTGTATGCAAGAAAATAATTTTTCAACGATGTGGTTCACTGTAAATCAGGGTTGGGGAACCTTTTTTCTGCCAAGGGCCATATGGATATTTATAACAGCATTCGCGGGCCATAAAAAATCATCAACTTTAAAAAACAGTGCTCCTCCAAGGGAGAATGATTCAGGCCAGCAAAATTAATATAAATAATTGTTTTCTATTTGAAGTCATGTGGGGAGAGCCTAATCTGATAGACACACACACACACACAACAGGCCCACTGCCCTAGGCAAATGTATAGGTCCACGGGTTTTTTTGTAGAAAAAAGCCCAGCAGGAACTCAGTAGCATATTAGAGCACATCCCCTAATATTAGCATATTAGAGCACATCCCCTAATATTAGCATATTAGGCCACATCCTCTGGGATAATCAAGTACAAACTGAACGGTGACAGTAACTTTTCCAGGCCCTGCAGCAATTCTGGTTGGCCAGCCAGGCCCCGGGGAGGCTGCCGCACCGTACATCTGGGCCCTGGGACCCCTGCTTGGCACTGGGGAGGCTGCAGCACAGCGCGGCTGGGCCCCACAATCCTCGCTGGCCAGCCAAGCCCCAGAGAGGCTGCCACATGGCTCAGTTTGGCCCAGCAAGTGACCTCAAGGGCCGCATACAGCCCTCTGGGCAGAGGTTCCCCACCCCTGCTGTAAAAGGCACCCTCCTAAACACAGCTTCTGCCTGAAACACTGAAGAGTAACTAGTGGAGCTACACATCACCTCATTGCTGTGCCCACCACGCTGTGTCAAAATTCCAAAAGAGTCTACAGGATCAAAAAAGTCGGGGACCCCTGATCAACATATGAAGAGGAAAACGGGGGTGGGAAGGGAATCGCACAACAGGAACAGGCCAATGCAAAACCAAATGTCACCTCAGGCTGCGCCCACAACATCCTGTGAATTCTAGCCGCGAGCTTACCGAGGGCGTGCTTGAAACTGCCAGACACGAAAGCGTTGTGGCCGTTTAAGACGCAAAGGGCGTGGCTGTCGGGGTGTTTCAGCATCAGCCGCAGGCAGAAACGATGGTGCCGGACTTCTTGCGAGTGCATGGTGATTTGGTTGAAGATGTTCCAGAGCTGAGGCTTATTGACGTGTTCCATGACCATGATCCTGAGAAGAAGCAGACATTTTTTTTCCCAGACGGCGCACAGCAGACCAGGCGGCTTGTTCTACCCTTGTCAAAGAGTAAGACCTGGCTCAGGTGCGTACCCAAACGTGCACAGCTCGTGCAGCGCATGAAACAGGTGCGCAACCCATGAGATTCTTGTTCTTTGAGTACAGGGACGGAGCGGAGCAACCTAACCGCCACGCACGTAGGAGCACAGAACAACAGATTAGAATTGTACCAAGATTAATGCTGACAGGTAGTGTTGTGCAGTGGTTAGAGTCAGGGGGGGGGGCTGGGTTCAAATCCCTGCTTTGTTAACACACAACTTAAGGGCCAAAAATTAAAATCATACAATTGAATCACAAACAAAGATACATGCATTTATTATAGAACATTAAAAACACTTAGGGGCCCTTCCTTAGACTCCTTCCTAAAAGAACAATGGGAAACCACTTGACCAGATGTGTATCGACCTAGAATAGTCTTCTTTAGAGTTCAAACAGGTATATATTACTCAGTTCCGCAGGGCCTGTAAGACAACCCTCTTCCGGTTAGCCTACGCCTGACTGGATAAATGTAGCCTGCTAGACTGCTGTGTTTTATACTGTTCGTTTAATGTTATAATGTTATAGTTTTTAGGTTTTTAAATGCTTAGCTTTTAAATGTAATAACTTTGCCTTGTTTTATTGTTTTATCGTTTGTTGTGAGCCGCCCTGAGCCACTCTGTGGGAAGGGCAGGATATAAATTACGGAATGAATGAATGAATAAATGAATATATATATATATGTGCATACAGGCCCATGATACAAAATACAATATATCAATAAATCAATGCTGGACCAAAAAGAAGGTAGTTCGATAAAGTGACAAAGCCTTAAAGATGTCATTCAGGCCTCTCCTAATGCAGCCTTCTGTCCCAGCCAAGGGCACGCGTGTTGCATCATGTGACTTATTGTATGTCAAAATGGTCCAGAATTGATCAAAGCCAATGTAAGATCAGAGCCAGTGTGCCCAGAGTTATGTGCAGAGGACATGCATGAACACAGAACGACAGATGGCTATCGTCGACAGGTAGTGTGGTGCAGTGGTTAGAGCAGGGGTGTCGAACTCATTTGTTATGAGGGCCGGATCTGACATAAATGAGACCTCCTTGGGCCGGCCTGCAGGTGTACCTATTTAAGATTAGGTAGTGGAGATATAACTTTTATATTGGACAAAGAGAAACATGCTTAACACTTTAGCACTCGTTGGTCTTAAAGGTGCTTTCTTTGTATCTTTCCCATGGGATCCAGGGAATTGGGCAAAGGAAGCTCTGGCTCTTTCCTTCCTTCCCCAGGGGATGAGGAGGGGGGAGGAGCCTCAGCCAATAGAAAGAAGAGAGGCCTGGCTCAGTAGTTCTGCTGTACGATTGAGAGAGTTTGGCAAAGCAAGCTCTCCCTCCCCCCTTCTTTCTCAAGGGAGGAGCCTCAGCTAATGGAGAAAATAGAGGCTTTGCTCTGTAGCTTCTGTGTGATTGAGCAAGCCTTGCAAAACAAGCTGAGATGCAGAAGGCAGCGAGAGGGAGAAGGAAGCAAGTGACAGCAAATTGCTCAGGGGCCTGATTTGGCCCCCAGGCCACGTTTGACACTCCTGGGTGTGGGACCCGGGTTCAAATCCCTGCATGGCCATGGAAGCTTGCTGGGCGACCTTGGGCCAGTCACACACTCTCATCCTCATCTACCCCCAGGAGCCCCGCTGGAGATCCCGGCTCTAAAGGAGACTCGCTTCAGAGAACTCACCTGATGTAATTGTAGGCTTTCCTGAAATTCTTGTCCAAAATTGCAGCCGAGAGGCCAAAGTACTCCAGCTCTTTGCGCTTCTGCCGGTCGTCGTAGAAGGAATAGTACTCCAGGGAGGAGTCCACCAGCAGCTCCGCCTCCTTGTAGCGTGCCAGGTCGCAGAGGGCGTAGATGGCCTTCAGGAGAAGGTTCCACCAGTCGTCCTTCGGCAGCACGCTGGTCAGCACCATAAAGATCGCTGCGAGAACAGCAAGAGGGGAATACTTCAGAAAGGCCTGGCTTGAGACCTTCGGTCAAATGAGAGAAGGCAAAGCAGGAAGGCAGGGAGGAAGGAGATCGCAAGAACAGAGTGACAGGCTGATGTGTGTTAAAATGTGGAATTCGCTGTCCGAGGATGTAGTGATGGAAACAGGAATAAACAGCTTTCAAATGGGGATTAGATAGATTCTCAAAGGTTATGCTTAGCAAAGGCTACTAGCTCAGGTGACTGGGGGAACCTCCACATTCAGAGACACTAAACATGAATCCCAGAGCCAGGGGCAGCATCAGGGGAAGGCCTCAGTCTCTCTGCCCTGTTGTTGGCTCTCCGGAGGAGCTGACTGGCCACTGTGTGGGGCAGGAGGCTGGACTCGATGGACCCTCTCTGGTCTCGTCCAATAGGACTCTTCTGAGGTTCTTATAGACAAATCCATGGAGGACAAGTCTTTCAGTGGCTACTAGCTATGGTGACTGAGGAGAACATCCACATCCAGAGGCACTAATCCTCTGAATGCCAGAGCCAGGAGGCAACATCAGGGGAAAGCCTCAGCCTCTCTGCCCTGTTGCTGGCCCTCCAGAGGAGCTGGTTGGCCATAGTGTGAGACACGAGGCTGGACTAGATGGACCCTCCCTGGTCTGACCCAGCAGGGCTCTTCTGATGTTCTTAGGAAGGCCTCAGCCTCTCTGCCCTGTTGTTGGCCCTCCAGAGGAACTGGCTGGCCACTGTGTGAGACAGGAGGCTGGACTAGATGGACCATTAGTTTGATTCAGAAAGGCTCTTCTTATATTCTTCAGCAAGAGCCAGAGAGAGATGCATTCCAGAACTCAAATCAAGTCCTGACACAAGGATGAAATGTTTTGGAAGTTTTCTTAGTACAGTCTCATAAATGAAAGACAGAGTATCCTCTGCCTCAAATGACCCTCCTCAAGGCATGTAGCGAGCAAAAGAGGATTTGCTTTCCCAGGAAAGGTGGAGCCTTCCCCTTCTTCACCACAAAGAAACCTGCAGACCCACACAAACCGGACTCACCTTTAGCATCGCAGTTGGTGGTTTCTTGGTCATCGCTATCTGAGATTTTGTCCCTCGATACTTTAATAAGGTAGAGATGCCTCTCGCCAGACTTGGAACTGGAGATTAAGCACACCTGAGCTCGGTTCATCGCCACCTGGAAAGCAGGCAGAGAAGGTAGAGAGGCTGAAAGACATCTGCACTTCTGGGCTTCCTCCTCGGGAGGCGTGGGGGGCTCTCCTTCCTTGCAGGATTCGAAGCAGAGGCTGGATGGCCACCTGACAGCAATGTGGATACTGTGAACTTAGGGGGATCATGAGGAGGAGGTCGAGACGGGCTGCAGCAGGGCTTAGTTCCCCTTCTTACACGCCCAGGGAAATGCTGAGCGCCACTTTGGGGTTAGGAAGGAATTTTCCTTCAGGCCAGAAATCCTGGAGGTTTTTGTGTTTGTTCATCTGGGCACAAAGCGGAGGGTCACTGGGAGTTGGACTGCGCTTCCCTTGAGATCCCTTCCTGCTATACCAGGGTCAGTGTGAGAGCCACAAAGAATAAATGTCAGATGTTTGAGAGCCTCAAGTCATAAACAGATTTTTTTAGAGGGAGGGAGGGAGGGAGGGAGGGAGGGAGGGAGGGAGGGAGGGAGGAAGGAAGGAAGGAAGGAAGGAAGGAAGGAAGGAAGGAAGGAAGGAAGGAAGGAAGGAAGGAAGGAAGGAAGGAAGGAAGGAAGGAAGGAAGGAAGGAAGGAAGGAAGGAAGGAAGGAAGGAAGGAAGGGAGGGAGGGAGGGAGGGAGGGAGGGAGAGAGGGAGAGAGAGAGGGAGAGAGGGAGAGAGGGAAGGAAGGAATGCAACTTTAACTTTAAATGCATTCTCCAAGCTGCCAGCTGGCTTGGCGAAGTGACTTAAAGAGACAAATGCCTGCTCCAAGCTGGCCAATGGGGTGGTGGGGCTTCGAGAGCCACACAACGTGTGAAAGAGCCACATGTGGCTCCCGAGCCGCAGTTTGGCCATGCCTGAGCTATATGTTTCTATACCAAGCAAGCTGCAGCCAATTCCACAGAAGGCCTGCGCTCCCAATTCAAACACATTTGACAGATCAGAGCAGTTATCGCTACTCCTGCTGCTGACGAAAGCTGTTCAAGTCAAAGAATGCAGGCAGGAAGTGGCTTCCACTTCCTGAAGGCCTCCCACACGCCAAAGCATCGAAAGCACAGTGCTCTCGTAACCTCAGAGCATCTATGAGCAGGGTCATCGCAAGAGCATTGAACGTCGTTCTTGGATCATGACTCAGAAGCACCACTTTAAATAATTTCCCACTGGTTTGTCTGCACATAACCACGCGCTGGCTGTTGCACTGGGTTCCAAAAAGGGTTCCAAAAACGCAAGAATCTGGCTTACCTTCAGGAGCATGGCCAGCATGGTGAGCAGAGAATCCACGTAGCCGTACATGTTCCCCTGCGAATGCAAAAGTGTCGAACGATGGAGCAGCAGTTTTAATTCCTGGTTGTTGAGAGGAGAGAGGAAAAGATTCATAAAAGCCATCATTTATGTCACAAAAATGGCATGCATCCATACTGCATTGGGGGGGGAGGACACACACACACTTTGGGTAGCAGTGCATGTGACCAAGATCTCAGGGTATGGGAGGACTGTAAACGAAATACGAGCATCGAGTGTGATGCAGCGGCAGAAAAGGCTAATACGATTGCGGGGGGTGTATCAAGAGAGCCATAACAACCAAATCACAAGATGTCATAGTCCTGCTGTACACTGTGTTGGTCAGGCCGCTCCTGGAGTACTGTGTGCAGCTCTGGAGGTCTCACTTCAAAGAGGATGCGGATGGGCGCAGAGGAGGGCGATAAAAATGAGCGGGGGCCTGGAGACCGAGCCCCACAAGGAAAGGCTGAGGGACTTGGGATGGTTTACTCTGGAGAAGAGGAGGCTGAGGGAGGGGGACAGGATTGCTCCCTTGAAGTATCTGGAGGAGGATCTGGAGAACTTGGAAGTATCTGGGGAACTTCGAGGAGCGCAGGGAACTGGGCTCAGTCAACAAAACGCCCATGAGGAATAAAGAGAATCGAGCACTGCTGGAGTTGCAGCTCACCTGCTGGGCAGCGTTGGCATCCTGCGCCAGGGTGTCAGGGTCGTACATGGGCTCAAGGGCTTCCAGGGCTCTCTCGGGCCGGCCCAGCTGCTGCTGAAGAGTCGAGAGGGAGATCCGGGCATCCAAGTGGAGGGGGGCCAAGTCCACCACTTTGGCGTAGCTCTCGGCCGCTCGCTCGATGTAGCCCAGTGCCTTCAGGCACTCTGGGGAGAAAGGCAGGCAAAGTCAGGCTCGGCTTTTCCCAGGCTGCACCCAACTTCTCATGGTTGGCGCGCGTCTTCAGCGCCTTTGAGCCACTCCCAACGTATAGCAACCCAATAAATTAATGACTCCCCCCCCCCCAAAAAAACGCCCTCCCATTCACAGCCCTGCTCAGGTCTCGCAGATGGAGGGCCGCGGCCACCTTGATTGAGTCAACCCATCTCATGTTGGGTTTCCCTTCCACTTTTCTGAGCATTATGGCCCTTCCAAGCAATTCTTGCCTTCGCGTGGTATCACCAAACGTACGGCAGCCTCAGTGCAGCCATTTTAGCTTCGAGGGACAATTCAGGGCTCGATTTGCATCTGGTGTTGGAGCCAGGCTGGTATAGCGGTTAAGAAACCCGGAAGCTTCGACTAGAAGCTTCTCCTATGTAGGAGAGCCAGTTTGGTGTAGTGGTTAAGTGTGCGGACTCTTATCTGGGAGAACCGGGTTTGATTCCCCACTCCTCCTCTTGCAGCTGCTGGAATGGCCTTGGGTCAGCCAGAGCTCTGGCAGAGGTTGTCCTTGAAAGGGCAGCTGCTGTCAGAGCTCTCTCATCCCCATCCACCTCTGTTGTGGGGGAGGAAGGGAAAGGAGATTGTAAGCTGCTCTGAGACTCTGTCCTTGAAAGGGCAGCTGCTGTGAGAGCCCTCTCCAGCCCCACCCACCTCACAGGGTGCCTGTTGGGGGGGAGGGAGGTAAAGGAGATTGTGAGCTGCTCTGAGACTCTTCGGAGTGGAGGGCGGGATATAAATCCAATATCTCCTTCTTCGTCTTCCTGCAGAATGCTGCAGCCAGGCTGTTAATGGGTCTTCCCTTGCGGAAGCACATTCAAGCTGAAAGTGCTGCACTGGTTGGCTATCGCATACCGAGTTTGTTTCAAGGTGCTGGTCCTTACCTTTAAAGCCCTATATGGCTAGGGACCCGCAGACCTTTGGGACCACCTTTCCCCACATGTTCCCTGGAGAGCGCTTCGGTCAGGGTCACAAAACCTGCTCTCAATCCCTGGCCTTAAAGAGGCCAGGCTCATGATGTCCAGAGCCAGGGCCTTCTCTGCTGTAGCCCCGTGCTGGTGGAACGAGCTCCCTGAGGAGGTCAGGGCCCTGTGAGAGCTCGCACAGTTCCCCAGGGCCTGCAAGACAGTGCTCTTCCACCAGGCAGTTGTTAATTAAGATTGCAGGCTGTGACAGACTTCAAAACATCTTGACCACCTCTAGCATCAGCCTAGGATCTGCTTTTATCCAGAACATCCAGCTGGAACAGCAGGATAGTTAAACCTAATATAAAACAGAATAGGCAACTATCCCTTTTATTAAACAGACTACCATCACCTGAAATGTTTTGATATTTTCTTGATTTTATGTCTTTTAAAAATGTCTTAATGTATTTTTATATTTCATGTATATACTTGAACCCTGAGCCTCCTTTGGTGGGGAGGGCGAGATATAAATGGAAATAAATAAATTGAAATAAATAAATAAGAAAGAGTGGCAGACTCTAAACGTGGGAACTGGGTTTGATTCCCCACTCCTCCTCCGCATGCAGCCAGCTGGGTGACTGTGGGTCGGTCACAAGTTCTCCCAAGAACAGTTCTCTGAGAGCTCTCTCAGCCCCACCTGTCCTCACAGGGCATCTGTCGTGGGGAGAGGAAGGGAAGGCGAATATAAGCTGCTATGAGACTCCGATTGAAGGTCGGGCTATAAATCCAACTCTTCTTCCTCACATTTCAAATGAATCAATTTTCTTCATTTTACAGAAGAATTCAGATTGACTTTTAGTGTACGTGAGGGGGACTCACATCCTGTACTAACATATACTACTTAAATGTGACCTGCTGATGTCGCTAATTAAGGGCTAAAGCTAGGCGTGGCCAAACTCACTTAATGTAAGAGCCACAGAGAATAAACATCAGATGTTTGAGAGCCACAAGAAAGGGAGGGAGGGAGGGAGGGAGGGAGGGAGGGAGGAAGGAAGGAAGGAAGGAAGGAAGGAAGGAAGGAAGGAAGGAAGGAAGGAAGGAAGGAAGGAAGGAAGGAAGGAAGGAAGGAAGGAAGGAAGGAAGGAAGGAAGGAAGGAAGGAAGGAAGGAAGGAAGGAATGGTGATTATTAACTTGGTTTATTATTAACTTAATCGTTATTATTAACTTGGTTTAATTGTTAAAACTCTAATGTTTATCTATTGTTTTATTGTTTTAGTTTGATTGTTGAGCCTGCTTCGGTGGGGAGGGCGGGATATATATCCAATTAATAATAATATAACAATAATAATAAAAGGAAGGGAGGGAGGGAGAGAGAGAGGAAGGAAGGAGAGTGAGATGTGAAAAGAAAGCAACTTTAACTTTAAATGCATTCTCCAAGCTGCAGGCTGGTGTGGCTTGATCGAAACAGAGCACTGCCTTCTCCAAGCTGACTGATGGGGCCGTGGGGCCTTCAAGAGCCACACCAATATGTGTGAAAGAGCCCCACGTGGCTCCTGAGCGGCAGTTTGGCCACCCCGGGCTAACATTTCCTCAGAAACATTATTCTGATTGTAACTGCAACATCACTATTGCATTTGATGCTGTTGTATTCTTAGTAAGAGCTCCACAACAGTCCCTGAAAGTTCAGCACTACGGACAGGGCCTTTCGGTAGCCTCTGTTCCAGGCCAAACATGCCAATTTCCCTCTGTAGCCCATACATCTCTGATCCTTTATATGAACTACACAATCAACCGCAACAGATGCTGTGAAATACGCTGGACAAGCCATGCCGCTTTCTTTGTGTCCTTCCTCCCAAAGAACAGCTTGACCCAGCGCTCTGCCCAGACAGGATCCCCTGCCAAGCACCCCTCCATCTGAATCAGCAGAGCGCGCTAACCTGAATGCCAGCAATTACCTGCGTGGCGAAGCCAAACGACAGCCAAGTTGTATCTCTCTGAGCAGACCAGGGAACTCAGGAGGGGGAGCGCGGAATTGTGCTCCCCGACATCAAGGAAGGCTTCTGCCACGTCAAGGTACAGGTCCCCCATGTCCTCAGGGTTTTGTTCCACAAGAGTTGTTAACAGGAGCTGGCCAGAGAAAAATTTAAAAATGCTAAATTCATACCTTGTCCATATTAAAAAGACACAACCGCTAACGATTTTGACACATTTTAGACCAGGGGCGGCCAAACCTGCTTAACGTTAAGAGTCACAGAATAAATGCAAGATGTCTGAGAGTGGTAAGACGTGAATTTCAGATGTTTGAGAGCCACAAGACAGGAGGGAGGGAGGGAGGGAGGAAGGGAGGAAGGGAGGAAGGGAGGAAGGGAGGAAGGAAGGAAGGAAGGAAGGAAGGAAGGAAGGAAGGAAGGAAGGAAGGAAGGAAGGAAGGAAGGAAGGAAGGAAGGAAGGAAGGAAGGAAGGAAGGAAGGGGGTGGGAGGGAAGGGGGAGGAAGAGGTAGACAGAAAACAACTTTAAATGCATTCTCCAAGCCACTGGCTTGGCTTGGCTTGGTGAGAGGATGCTGGACTAGATGGACCCTCACTGGTCTGACCCAGCAAGGCTCTTCTGATGTTCAACCAGCAGCCTCCCAATGTTGCATGACAACCAGATAAAGCAGCGAATCACCCCGGGGAGACTTACGTTGAGAGGCTCCAAGATGTTCAAGTGCACCAAGCAGACCATGAGTTTCACCGTGATGTCTATGGGAACCCCCTCTGGGATAGAGCAGGTGACCTTTTCTGAAACTAGAAGAAGTCCGAGACGTAATGTCAGCAGGACACCGATTTAAGTTTCAGAAGGCAGCTGGGTTGGTCTGCAGCAGAAGAGCTGGGTTCGAGTCCAGCAGCTCCTTTAAGACCAACCCAATTCTTGCAACCTGAGCTTCCAAGAGTCAAAACTTCCTTTGTCAGAGAAGGACCTCCATGTCTACTAGTCTCTGACGGAAAGAGCTTTGAATCCCAAAGGCTCACACCGCCAAGATGGTCTCTGCGGCGCTCCCATGCATCGGACTGCAGGGAGAAAGTAGATTTTGGATCGGTCCAGTCCCAACGGCTCTTTCCACAGTGTGTGTGTGTGGGGGGGAGGGCTGTTATCACTTTCAGCCCCAGAAATTTACAGCATGACTCTTAAGGCTCAATCACACAGGCTAAATAATGCACTTTCAATTCACTTTCAATGCACTTTCCAACTAGATTTTACTGTGTGAACTGGCAAAATCCAGCCAGACAATGCTTTTGAAGTGGATCAAAACGGCATTATTCAGTGAGTGTGATCACAGCCTTGCAGTGTGTGGGAAACGCCATCTTGGTTAATGTTGGTGCTTGGTTGGAGGGGAACATGAAACTACTAGGCAGGCTGTGTGGCCTAGCCTTCCCTTCACTCCGCCCCTCCCTTCTGGAGTTAAACCAGCAACTCTAGGGGGAAAGCCTCCTAGAGGGGCAGGAAGTCCTTTTGTTTTTTTTATTTGAATTAGGCGGGAAAAGGCCACTTCTCAGCGGGTGCTCAGGAAGAGAGGTTGCCAGCCTGTGGGCTCCTGCCTGTGGGACCCCAGGCAGTCATTCACAAGGTAGGGCAAGTTTACACCAGGGACCAGGGGATGCGTTTAAACTCACCTTTTATTTGTCCTGCTTGTTACTGTCCAGGTGCTGTGCTAAACTTTTACATGTAACTGTTTTTGTTTTTATTTTTCTTTCTATTCTTATTAAACATTTTTACTGTTTTGAATGCTGGCAGTCAAACTCTGTACCACATAGATCCCCAACCGCTTAGACCACGCTGCTTTATGAAGGGGGCCCCGGGGAAGGGGGAAGGCATGCAGTTGGATAAGGTGCCAATCCTCCAGGGGTTCCCCGAAGAAGTGCTGTGGTCTCTGTGATACCCAAGTACAGGGTGGCAGAAGACCTTGAGGCCTGGCCTCATAGCTGGAGAGGGGGATTGGGAGTCCTGTTCCTCTCAATCTGAACCCCTAGACTGAGCAGGTGGTGGCAGCGAGCCCAAGTGGCCAGAGGAGAAATAGCTCCCGCCAGGAGTTGGCAACTCAATAGGGAGTTGACGGGACCGGGTCTGAAGGCAGAATCGGGCTGGTTCCGTCACACAGTGCAACTCTGATTTAAGCTAGCTTTGAAGAGAGTAACGTGTTCACCAGAAGTGGTTTTACGGGCACCGTCTTGGTGGTCGGTTGTCAATCCTTGTCCTTCCTCCATTTCTACTGGAGATTGCATTTTGGGGTGAGAGAGAGAGAAATATTCTGAAAAGGAACGCTTCTGTGAATCCAGAATAACTTTATGTAATTGCTCTTAGCTGCTTTTCTCTAGCCAACCGCTGCCCCGGACTAACTAACCCAGAAATGTCATCCTCAGGGAAGACGAAGGACCACAGAGGCCATGAAACGGAACATGATGTACCTCCGTTAACATTCCTTCCACGATTTCGCTAACAAAAAACGCACGACTGTTAGAAACAGATTTTAAAAGGACTGGCTGAAATAACTAGCCTGCTCTCTTAAAGAAAGAAGGGTCTGGAACTCCCAGACCAATTTGGAACCATTCACTGCGAGAGGAACAGGACTCCCAATTCCCCTTGCCAGTTCTGAGGCCTGGCCTCAGGGTCCTCTGCCCACCCAGCACCTGGTGAACACAGAGACCAGAGTCCTCCTTTGGGAGACCCCTGGAGGATTGGCACCCTTGCCAACTTTGTGCCTTCCCAGCACTCCCCTCTTGCAGTAGCGTGGTCTAAGGCGGTTGGGGAGCCTATGTGGTGCAGAGAGACTACCTTTTAAACAGACAAAATATTTATTTAAAATTTATAACTATATACAGGCATTTTTAAATGCAGGGTGAACAGAAGTAATAAATGAAAGTAGGGATAAATGCTCCTTCTCTCCCTAATATACAACTGGGCCTGACCAGACCATCCAGAACTGACTCACCAGCCTCCAAGACTCAAATCAAACGCACTGTCAGCTTCCCCTGACAACTTTTAACTCCCTGTTTCCTTCCAAAAAACCTCTAATATAAAACCCAGTTCCCACCCAGGAACTGGTTTTCCCTCCTGCAGCCTTCTGGGAGACCAGCCTAGAAAAGTCTAGGAGGCCTCCTCAGAAGTGCTGCTTCCAGACAGGAGGGGAGAAGGGAGGAGAAATAGACTAGGCCAAAGCCTTGCCTAGAGTTTAAGACTCCTCTAGCCAATTCCCAGACAAGCACAGGCCTAAAATGATGTTTCTCCACAAACTCCACAATTAATTCGACAAAAGGACAGGAGGTAGAAAGGCACTTAAGCTGCCACAACAGCTGTTCCATTTGCAGGTGAAAGGAGAGCGAATGTCACCAATTCCCCCCCATGCACTGTAGAGCCCCCACCCACACTGTTCCTGGGGGGTGTCTGTCGACCATCAGAAGCACAATTTTGTGGGGCTTTTTTGTGGGGTGTCACCATCTCTTATTTTAGTAGCCACAATCATTATTGCATTTTGAGCCAGTTAGCTGATCTCCTATCACACAGCAGCCTGTAAGAGAGTTGCCATTTCTCTCCCATTTTTATAGGGCACATGTGAACCAACACAATGGCTTGGAAAATGTAATGACATCTCTTTAAGGAACATCAGAACAGTTCAGAGAGAGAGAGCCAATAACCCCAGTACCTTCATTCTCCTCAGATGTTTCCCTTTCTCGCTCGTCTTTCTTCTCAAGCACAATCCCCGAAAAGTCTGTAATAACCTAAAAATTGACATGAGAGAGCTGCATTAGGCTCATGTGAGAAGGTAATACAAACGGGAAAAAGCCCTTGAGGCCACTCAAATATTCAAGAGAACGTGTGGTACAGTTGTCTCAGATGATATACATATGGGACACTACTGTTTGATGATGATACTGGATTTATATCCCACCCTATACTCTGAATCTCAGAGCAGTTTACAATCTCCTTTATCTTCTTCCCCCACAACAGACATCCTGTGAGGCTTACAATCTCCTTTATC